>NC_091983.1:8845851-9148708 GCF_044704955.1 Pristiophorus japonicus
ACCATTCGGAACGCATGTCTGCAGTTGCAGAATCGCCTGACTCTCGTATCCCCTATAACAATCACATTTCTACACTTTCTTCTGCCCCCTGTGCAGCCAAGTCTCCCATGGTGCCATGGATTTGCTTCTCTCCAGAGGTGTCATCACCCTCACTGGGTTTGTAAGTGCCACACTTCCAGGGGATTTAAGCACTGCCTGCCTGTTCTCCTAGTCTGCCTTGTGGTCACCTGCTCCCTCTCCTCCCGAACTCTTTGTAGCTGAGGGGTGAGCACCTCCTCAAACGTGCTATCCATGATACTCTCAGCTTCCTGTATGCAGTGGACCAGACTCGCAATTAAAACTGTGCTAATAAACTGCTTTAAGAGGAGCTGGATGAGTAATTGGCTAGATTGGAATTGAGTTTTTACAATAAGGAGAAGAATGCACACCATGTGGAACACAATGGAGGCTAAATTTGTTAGTTCCCAAACTGGTGATAATTCCAGCGATGCACAGTGATTGCGTACCAGAGCGGAAAGACCCAAACTAAATTCACCCTCGGGCCTCATCATCATAATTCAGCAAAGCAACCAATCAGGCACACCGATAGTGCTCCGCTGTCAAGGCCTCATCAATTTTGGCTGGTATTGTATTGACAAGGTAAGTCCAGGAGATGGGGGGGTGGGAGGGGGGCAGTGGAGGGTGGCAGGCGATCGGGAGGAAGGCAGGGATGTGCCTCCAGTGTCCCACAGTTGTTTTGTGGAACCAGGAAGTGCACTCCTGCTCCTTCTGACTCCACAAAAGATCATCTTTTGCAACGTTTTGGGGCCTTTTTTTTGAGCGGCCTCCAGTGGTTCACTTAAGAACCGGTGGTTAGGCAGTTCAAGTCCTGGAAATTATAGTCGGTTAGGTGTCCAGTTCTGAAGTGGGCACAGGAGCCTCATTTTAAGATTGAAATGAGGCCTGCAAGCATTTCAAGGAGCTGCCATGACGACCCATAGAAAAGCCCTGTCCAGGTTGGCAGTGACCCAATTGGTGCATTGAATTTAGGCCCCAATGCTTCCTGAATCTTGGAAAGTCACTGATCAAGGATGTATAATGTAGGGTGTAATGGTCGAGTTTAGTGGGCAGAGATTAGCTTGCCTGAGGATAAAACAGATTGTGTATGTCTGGAGGAACTGGCTTGATGCTATCTTCCTCTTCTACAAGCTGTCATGAGCCCCCTAGAAAAACGTAGGTGTATATTTTGTAAGTAGTATTAACTCAAAACCAAAACTGAGATGAAGGATAAGATGAAGATTATTTTCGAGTACTGCAGCCATGTTGTTGATGCCAATTGATTGAATATATTCAAGAGGGAGTTAGATATGGCCCTTACGGCTAAGGGGATCAAGGGGTATGGAGAGAAAGCAGGAAAGGGGTACTGAGGGAATGATCAGCCATGATCTTATTGAATGGCGGTGCATGCTCGAATGGCTGACTCCTGCACCTATTTTCTATGTAGTGTTCTTAGTTTTCATTGTCCTTTCAGGGAATTGTGCAGAATTATATTATGTTGTGCAGAGTGCTGCTTTTTAAAGTAGTTTTGTACCAAAGATACTTCAAAAACTTTCCACTACAAGAAGCTTAACTGGCATTTTACTTAGCTTGTATTTTGCTCAAAACTGTGCACTGTGAATGTTGGCAGAGTGGCTGAGCTCTGGTATTCATATTTCACAACAAATAAAGCGAGTATGAGCAATAAACACCACAGGCATGTACAATTTCAGAGACTAAGAGACCTGACATCTCTGCCGGCTATCCATCCCTATATGGTCACCTGTGTAGAGCATAATTTACTGAGGTGCTTATACTTATTGTAAGAATGATAACATAGAATATAAGATAAACTGAGAGTCTGCAGGTTGACTAATGTCTTTAGGCACTGGTTTATAACATTGTGGATTGTGACTTAATGACCTGAAGTTGAGGAGGTCACCTGTTAGTAGAGGTTTAGTGAAGTTTATATGTGAAATGTATTTGTTTCCCATGATTTCATTACAAAATTTGGAATTGGAATGCACAATCATCGACACTCATCAACACCTATTTAATGTTTATTGCAATAGGACTCTATGGGCCCGAACTTGACCAAGGCCCGCCCAAGCGCCGAAACACCTGGTGGTACTTTGTCAGGGAGATTCCTCAAAGATACGTCTGTACCGCCCAGCGGCAAAAAGCCAACTTACACTGTTAATCTGGGCGACAGCGGGCGGGAGCTCCCAATCTCGGTGGCCTAAGCGATCCTCGCCAAAGTGCCGCCGAGGATTGAGTAGGGCCCGGGCTGGGGGGTGGGGGTGGGGGTGGGAGGGAAACAGCTAAACATTTAAAAAAAAACAAGAACAATGGAAAACCTTCAGGGGATCCCATCCACATAAATTGCTGGAAAATAAATAAAAGAAGCTCACGAACCTTTTTTTGCAGGTCGTCTTACTTACCGTCTGGGTTAGCCCTGCCGTCACACAGCGGTCCTTCCCCTTTGCTGCCGCCGACTCCCTCCGGCGGAATCTGGCGGCTTGGTGGGAGGGAGGAAACTTAAGCGACTTGCGCATCAGCGGGCGATTCCCAGCGGTCCTCTCCTCCCATGTGCAACAGACCTAGAGGTACCTGTCACCGTGGGGAGACCCACGAAAAAACTCGGTGGCAGTAAGGCCACCAATTTCGGGCCCTATAAATCTATAAATAAAACAAGAACAACTTGTATTTATATAGAGCCTTTAACATAGTAAAACATCCCAAAGCGCTTCATAGGAGCGTTATAAAACAAAATTTGATACCGAGCCACATAGGAAAATTAGGGCAGATGACCAAAAGCTTGGCCAAAGAGGTAAGTTTTAAGGAATGTCTTAAAGGATTAGAGAGAGGCGGAGAGGTTTAGGGAGGGAATTCCAGAGCTTAGGGCTTAGGCAGCTGAAGGCATGGCCACCGATGGTTGAGTAATTAAAATCAGGGATGCTCAAGAGGCTAGAATTAGAGGAGTGTAGATATCTCAAGGAGAGGGCAGGGCGAGGGTGGTTGTGAGGTTTGCGGAGATTACAGAGATAGGGAGGGGCGAGGCCATGGAGGGATTTGAAAATTACGATGAGAATTTTAAAATCGACGCATTGCTTAACTGGCAGCAAATGTCAGCAAGCACAGGTTGATGGGTGAACGGGCCTTGGCGCGAGTTAGGACACGGGCAGCAGAGTTTAGGATGACCTCAAGTTTGCATAGGGTAGAACGTGGCAGGTCAGCTAGGAGTGTATTGGAATAGTCAAGACTAGTGGTAATAAAGGCATAAGAACATAAGAAATCGGAGCAGGAGTCAGCCATTTGGCCCATTGCGCTTGCTCCGCCATTCAATAAGATCATGGCTGATCTTGGCCTCAACTGCACTTTCCGGCTGGCTCCCTTATCGTTCAAAATTCTGTCGAACTCCACCTTAAATAACCCAGTTCTAAATTACCCCACCAGGGGAAACATCCTCTCTACCCTGTCAAGCCTCTTCAGAATCTGATATGTTTCAGTAAGATCATCTCTCATTCTTCTAAACTCCAATGAGTATAGGCCTAACCTGCTCAACCTTTCTTCGTAAGACAACCCCTTCATCTCAGGAGTCAACCTTGTGAACCTTCTTCGAACTGCCTCCAATGCAAGTATATCCCTCCTTAAATAAGGAGACCAAAACTGTATGCAGTACTCCAGGTGTGCCCTCACCAACGCCTTGTACAGTTGCAGCAGGACTTCCCTACTTTTATACTCCATCCCCCTTGCAATAAAAACCAACATTCCATTTGCCTTCCTAATTACTTGCTATACCTGCAGGCTAACTTTTTGTGTTTCATGCACAAGGACCCCCAGATCCCTCTGTACTGCAGTATTTTGTAATCTCTCCCCGTTTAAATAATAATCTTTTGTTATTATTCCTGCCAAAGTGGGTAACCTCACATTTTCCCACATTATACTCCATCTGCCAAATTTTTGCCCCCTCACTTAGCCTGTCTATAGAAACATAGAAACATAGAGAAATAGAGACATAGAGACATAGACATAGACATATATCCCTTTGCTGATTCTTTGCGTCCTACTCACAATTTGCTTTCCTACCTATCTTTGTATCGTCTGCAAATGTGGCTACATTACACTTGGTTCCTTCATCCAAGTCATTAATATAGATTATAAATAGTTGAGGTCCCAGCATTGATCCCTGTGGCACTCCACTAGTTACAGTTTGCCAACCTGAAAATGACCCATTTATCCCGATTCTTGTTTTGTGTTAGTTAGCCAATCCTTATCCATGCTAATGTATTACCCTCAACCCCATGAGCTCTTGTGCAGCAACCTTTTATGTGACATCTTATCGAATGCCTTCTGGGAATGCAAATACATGAAATCTACTGGTTCCTCTTGACTGTATTATGATTGTCTAAATATCCTGCTGCTACTTATTAATAATGGACACCAACATTTTCCCAATGACAGATGGGCTAACTGGTCTATAGTTTCCTGCTTTCTGTCTCCCGCCTTTCTTAAATATAGACGTTACATTTGCAGTTTTCCAATCCGCTGGGACCTCTCCAGAATCCAGGGAATTTTGGTAGATTACAAGCAATGCATCCCCTATCTCTGCAGCCATTTCTTTTAAGACTTTAGGATGCAGGCCATCAGGTCCAGGGGACGTGTCCACCTTTAGTTCCATTAGTTTGGCTAGTACTTTTTCTCTCATGATAGCGATTGTTTTAAGTTCCCCCCCTCCCAGTCGCCGCTTGATTATCAGTTATTCGGATGGTTTTAGTGTCTTTTACCATGAAGACCAATACCTAATGGTCCAGAAATCCCGGCCTCCCCGGGTCCGTACGGTGTATCTATGGACCCGGGAAGGCATCGGAAAAGCCGGTTTTCAGCGCACAATGTGCATGCGCTGAAAACCGGCTTTTCCGATCAGATCCTCCGCATCCCAGGAGCGAGGACATTTGCATGGGCAAGATTGCGGTATTTACCCATATCTTGCCCAGCAAATGTCCTCAAAACTCTTGCGCCTGATAAAAGCAGGCACGTAGCCTACTTTTACAGGAATAAGAGTTTTAAAACACACAAACATTGTAAAATAAAATTTTAAAAACACAGGCTATTGTTAAAAACCCTCCCCAGTACGGTGAGTTCATTTTACTCATAATTTTAAATTTTTTTTTAAAAATCGAAAAAAGATATATTTTTTAAATACATAAATAACTTCAATTTAAAGTAATAAAAATATGTTGTGCATTTTTTCTATCTTATTATTGGTTATGTGCGTTTTGGGGGCTGTTTCTCATTCATAATAATGGGAACTCCAACTTACGGAGTTTCCATTATTATGAATGAGAATATACCTGATTGGCTGCCCAGAGCCATGTGACTCCAGCTCCAGGTCTGCGCACGTCCCGTCGTGCACGCGCTGTGACGCGCTGTCAGGAGAGGCTTCCGGACCGGGATCTCGCGTGGGTGCAGCAGCTTGAGGTAGGTGGGCTTCTGTTTTCCAGAATCCAGTCGAACGCCCGCGGGAAAGAGAAACCGGGATTTCTGGGCTAATATCTGTTCAAAGTCTCTGCCATTTCCCTGTTTCCCATTGTTAATTCCCCAGTCTCATCCTCTAAGGGACGAATGTTTACATTAGCTACACTCTTCCTTTTTATATACCTCTTGCTGTCTGTTTTTATATTTCTTGCTAGTTTACGCTCATAAACTATCTTCTCTCCGTTATTTTTTTAGTCGTCCTTTGCTGGTTTCTAGAAATTTGCCAATCATCTGGCCTTCCACTATTCTTTGCAACATTGTATGCCTTTGTTTTCAATTTGATACCATCCTTTACTTCCTTAGTTAGCCACGGATGGGTCAGCCTTCTCTTAGTCTTTCTTTCTCACTGGAATATATCTTTGCTGAGAATTATGAAATATCTCCTTAAATGTTTGCCACTACTTATCTACCATCTTATCCTTTAATCTATTTTCCCAGTCCACTTTAGCCACTTCATACCTTTGTAATTGGCTTTATTTAAGTTCCTAGCTTTCTCACCCTCAAACTGATTTTGAAATTTTACCGTGCTATGATCACCCTTCCCAAGAGGATCCTTTACTATGAGCTCATTAATTAATCCAATACCAGATCTAAAATAGTCTGCTTTCTGGTTAGTGCCACAGTGTATTGTTCAAAGCAACCATCCCAAATACACTCTGTGAACTCTTCTTCAAGGCTACCTTTGGTAATTTGATTTGTCCAATCAATATGAAAATTAAAATTGCCCATGATTATTGCCGTACCTTTCTTATTTATTGATTTATACTCTGTCCAACAGTGTAGCTACTGTTAGGAGGCCTATAGACTACTCACACCAGTGAATTATTTCCCTTATTCTTTCTTATCTCCACCCAAACTGATTCCACATCTTGATCTTCTGCGCCAATATCATTTCTCACGACTGCACTGATATCATCCTTTATTAACAAAGCTACCCCATCTCCTTTTCCTTTCTGTCTATCCTTCCGAAATGGCAAATACCCCTGAATGTTCAGTTCCCAGCCTTGGTCGCCTTGCAGCCATGTCTCTGTAATGGCTATCAAATCATACCCATATATTTATGAATGAGGGTTTCAGCAGCAGATGATCTGAGGCAGGGGCTGAGATGGGCAATGTTACAGATGTGGGAAAGAGGCAGTCTTAGTTATGGCACGGATAAGTGTTTCAATTCTTGTCACTTGAGGACAAATATCACAGGAGTGAACCAGTAACCAGCCACTTGTGGAAACATAGAAACATAGAAAATAGGTGCAGGAGTAGGCCATTCGGCCCTTCGAGCCTGCACCACCATTCAATAAGATCGTGGCTGATCATTCACCTCAGTACCCATTTCCTGCTTTCTCTCCAGACCCCTTTCTCCCTTTAGTTGGAAGGGCCATATCGAACTCTCTCTTGAATATATCCAATGAACTGGCATCAACAACTCTCTCCGGCAGAGAATTCCACAGATTAACAACTCTCTGAGTGAAGAAGTTTCTCCTCATCTCAGTCCTAAATGGCCTACCCCTTATCCTAAGACTGTGTCCCCTGGTTCTGGACTTCCCCAACATCGGGAACATTCTTCCTGCATCTAACATGTCCAGTCCCGTCAGAATTTTATATGTTTCTATGAGATCCCCTCTCATCCTTCTAAACTCCAGTCAATAAAGGCACAGTCGATCCAGCCTCTCCTCCATATGTCAGTCCTGTCATCCCAGGAATCCGTCTGGTGAACCTTCGCTGCACTCCCTCAATAGCAAGAATGTCCTTCCTCCAATTAGGAGACCAAAACTGAACACAATATTCCAGTTGAGGCCTCACCAAGGCCTTGTACAACTGCAGTAAGACCTCCCTGCTCCTATACTCAAATCCCCTAGCTATGAAGGCCAACATACCATTTGCCTTCTTCACCGCCTGCTGTACCTGTATGCCAACTTTCAATGACTGACATCCAGGTTTCGTTGCACCTCCCCTTTTCCTAATCTGCCACCATTCAGATAATATTCTGCCTTCACGTCTTTGCTGCCAAAGTGGATAACCTCACATTTATCCACATTATACTGTATCTGCCCACTCGCCTAACCTGTCCAAATCACCCTGCAGCCTCTTAGCATCCTCCTCACAGCTCACACCGCCACCCAGTTTAGTGTCATCTGCAAACTTGGAGATACTACACTCAATTCCTTCATCTAAATCATTGATGTATATTGTAGATAGCAAGGGTCCCAGCACTGAGCCCTGCGGCACCCCACTAGTCACTGCCTGCCATTCTGAAAAGAACTCGTTTATCCCGACTTGCTATTTCCTGTCTGCCAACCAGTTCTCTATCCACGTCAGTATATTACCCCCAATGCCATGTGCTTCAATTTTGCACACCAATCTCTTGTGAAAGTCCAAATACACCACTTCCACTGGTTCTCCCTTGTCCATTCTACTAGTTACATCCTCAAAAAATTCTAGTAGATTTGTCAAGCCTGATTTCCCTTTCACAAATCCATGCTGACTTGGGCCGATCCTGTCACTGCTTTCAAAATGCGCTGCTATTTCATCTTTAGTAATTGATTCCAACATTTTCCCCACTACTGATGTCAGGCTAACCAGTCTATAATTACCTGTTTTCTCTCTCCCTCCTTTTTTAAACAGTGGTGTTACATTAGCTACCCTCCAGTCCATAGGAACTGATCCAGAGTCGATAAACTGTTGGAAAATGATCACCAATGCATCCACTATTTCTAGGGCCACTTCCTTAAGTACTCTGGGATGCAGACTATCAGGCTCTGGGATTTATCGGCCTTCAATCCCATCAATTTCCCTAACACAATTTCCCGCCGAATAAGGATTTCCTTCAGTTCCTCCTTCTCTCTATACCCTCGGTCCCCTAGTTTTTCCGGAAGGTTATTAGTGTCTTCCTTCGTGAAGACAGAACCAAAGTATTTGTTCAACTGGTCCGCCATTTCTTTGTTCCCCATTATAAATTCACCTGAGTCTGACTGCAAGGCACTGTGGCTGGCTCTGCTGCACAGGAGGGCAGGAAAAAGAGTGGGAGAGCGATAGTGATAGGGGATTCGATTGCAAGGAGAATAGATGGGCGTTTCTGCGGCCGCAATCGAGACTCTAGGATGGTATGTTGCCTCCCTGGTGCAAGGGTCAAGGATGTCTCGGAGTGGGTGCAGGACATTCTGAAAAGGGAGGGTGAACAGCCAGTTGTCGTGGTGCACATTGGTACCAACGATATAGGTTTAAAAAAAAGGATGAGGTCCTACGAGACGAGTTTAAGGAGCTAGGAGCTAAATTAAAACATAGGACCTCAAAAGTAGTAATCTCAGGATTGCTACCAGTGCCACGTGCTAGTCAGAGTAGGAATCGCAGGATAGCTCAGATGAATACGTGGCTTGAGCAGTGGTGCAGCAGGGAGGGATTCAAATTCTTGGGGCATTGGAACCGGTTCTGGGGGAGGTGGGACCACTACAAACCGGACGGTATGCACCTCGGCAGAACCGGAACCAATGTCCAAGGGGGAGTGTTTGCTAGTGCTGTTGGGGAGGAGTTAAACTAATATGGAAGGGGGATGGGAACCAATGCAGGGAGACAGAGGGAAACAAAAAGGAGACAAAAGCAAAAGACAGAAAGGAGATGAGTAAAAGTGGAGGGCAGAGAAACCCAAGGCAAAAACCAAAAAGGGCCACTGAATATAAAGGGGCTGCAGGAGAGGTCAAAACTAAATATCATGGTTTAAAAACTAGTATTAAAACACTACCTAAATGCACGCAGCATTCGAAATAAAGTAAATGAGCTGACGGCACAAATCATTACAAATGGGTATGATTTGGTGGCCATTACAGAAACGTGGTTGCAGGGTGGCCAAGACTGAGAATTAAACATACAGGGGTATCTGACGATTCGGAAAGATAGACAAGAAGGGAAAGGAGGTGGGGTAGCTTTGTTAATAAAGGATGATATCAGGGCAGTTGTGAGAGACGATATTGGCTCTAATGAACAAAATGTTGAATCATTGTGAGTAGAGATTAGAGATAGTAAGGGGAAAAAGTCACTGGTGGGCGTAGTTTATAGGCCCCCAAATAATAACTTCACGGTGGGGCGGGCAATAATCAAGGGAATAATGGAAGCATGTGGAAAAGGAACGGCAGTCATCATGGAGGATTTTAACCTACATATCGATTGGTCAAATCAAATCGCACGGGGTAGCCTGGAGGAGGAATTCATAGAATGCATACGGGATTGTTTCTTAGAACAGTATGTTACAGAACCTACAAGGGAGCAAGCTATCTTAGATCTTGTCCTGTGTAATGAGACAGGAATAATAAACGATCTCCTTGCAAAAGATCCTCTCGGAATGAGTGATCACACTATGGTTGAATTTGTAATACAGATTGAGGGTGAGGAAGTAGTGTCTCAAACGAGCGTACTATACTTAAACAAAGGGGACTACAGTGGGATGAGGGCAGAGTTGGCTAAAGTAGACTGGAACACAGACTAAACAGTGGCACAATTGAGGAACAATGGAGGACTTTTAAGGAGCTCATTCATAGTGCTCAACAAAAATATATTCCAGTGAAAAAGAAGGGCAGTAAGAGAAGGGATAACCAGCCGTGGATAACCAAGGAAATAAAGGGGAGTATCAAATTAAAAACCAATGCGTATAAGGTGGCCAAGGTTAGTGGAAAACTAGAAGATTGGGAAAATTTTAAACGACAGCAAAGAATGACGAAGAAAGCAATAAAGAAAGGAAAGATAGATTACGAAGGTAAACTTGCGCAAAACATAAAAACAGATAGTAAAAGCTTTTACAGATATATAAAACGGAAAAGAGTGACTGAAGTAAATGTTGGTCCCTTAGAAGATGAGAAGGGGGATTTAATAATGGGAAATGTGGAAATGGCTGAGACCTTAAACAATTATTTTGCTTCGGTCTTCACAGTGGAAGACACAAAAACCATGCCAAACATTGCTGGTCACAGGAATGTGGGAAGGGAGGACCTTGAGACAATCACTATCACTAGGGGAGTAGTGCTGGACAGGCTAATGGGACTCAAGGTAGACAAGTCCCCTGGTCCTGATGAAATGCATCCCAGGGTATTAAAAGAGATGGCGGAAGATATAGCAGATGCATTCGTTATAATCTACCAAAATTCTCTGGACTCTGGGGAGGTACCAGCGGATTGGAAAGCAGCTAATGTAACGCCTCTGTTTAAAAAAGGGGGCAGACAAAAGGCAGGTAACTATAGGCCGGTTAGTTTACCATCTGTACTGGGGAAAATGCTTGAAACTATCATTAAGGAAGAAATAGCGGGACATCTAGATAGGAATAGTGCAATAGACGCAGCATGGATTCATGAAGGAAAAATCACGTTTAACTAATTTACTGGAATTCTTTGAGGATATAACGAGCATGGTGGATAGAGGTGTACCGATGGATGTGATGTATTTAGATTTCCAAAAGGCATTCGATAAGGTGCCACACAAAAGGTTACTGCAGAAGATAAAGGTATGCGGAGTCAGGAAATGTATTAGCATGGATCGAGAATTGGCTGGCTAACAGAAAGCAGAGAGTCGGGATAAATGGGTCCTTTTCGGGTTGGAAATCGGTGGTTAGTGGTGTGCCACAGGGATCGGTGCTGGGACTACAACTGTTTACAATATACATAGATGACCTGGAAGAGGGGACAGAGTGTAGTGTAACAAAATTTGCAGATGACACAAAGATTAGTGGGAAAGCGGGTTGTGTAGAGGACACAGAGAGGCTGCAAAGAGATTTAGATAGGTTAAGCGAATGGGCTAAGGTTTGGCAGATGGAATACAATGTCGGAAAGTGTGAGGTCATCCACCTTGGGGGAAAAAAACAGTAAAAGGGAATATTATTTGAATGGGGAGAAATTACAACATGCTGTGGTGCAGAGGGACCTGGGGGTCCTTGTGCATGAATCCCAAAAAGTTAGTTTGCAGGTGCAGCAGGTAATCAGGAAGGCGAATGGAATGTTGGCCTTCATTGCGAGAGGGATGGAGTACAAAAGCAGAGAGGTCCTGCTGCAACTGTATAGGGTACTGGTGAGGCCGCACCTGGAGTACTGCGTGCAGTTTTGGTCACCTTACTTAAGGAAGGATATACTAGCTTTGGAGGGGGTACAGAGACGATTCACTAGGCTGATTCCGGAGATGAGGGTTACCTTATGATGATAGATTGAGTAGACTGGGTCTTTACTCGTTGGAGTTCAGAAGGATGAGGGGTGATCTTATAGAAACATTTAAAATAATGAAAGGGATAGACAAGATAGAGGCAGAGAGATTGTTTCCACTGGTCGGGGAGACTAGAACTAGGGAGCACAGCCTCAAAATATGGGGGAGCTAATTTAAAACCGAGTTGAGAAGGAATTTCTTCTCCCAGAGGGTTGTGAATCTGTGGAATTCTCTGCCCAAGAGAGCAGTTGAGGCTAGCTCATTGAATATATTCAAATCACAGATAGATAGATTTTTAACCAATAAGGGAATTAAGGGTTACGGGGAGCGGGCGGGTAAGTGGAGCTGAGTCCACGGCTAGATGGCCTACTCCTGTTCCTAATTCTTATGTTCTTATGACCGATGTTTGTCTTTACTCATCTTTTTCTCTTCACATATCTATAGAAGCTTTTGCAGTCAGTTTTTATGTTCCCAGCAAGCTTTCTCTCATGCTCTATATTCCCCCTCCTAATTAAATCCTTTGTCCTCCTCTGCTGAATTGTAAATTTCTCCCAGTCCTCAGGTTTGCAGTGTGTGTCAGAGCCGCACTTCAACCAATAAACACATCAGTTTCCCACGGGTGCGTTAGGTTAAAATGACCCCCTCCCCACCCCCTTTTAAGGAAAAATACTACTTAAAAGATACTGAGGTTGATTTTAACTTTTGGGCAGCTAATCAGTGGAGTGCGCCAGCACCCCGTCCGTTCCGCAAGCAAAGAGGCTGAAGCCACTTAAATAGAATTGGCGAGCTGCGGGTACCAAACGGGCGCCTCATTACAGCTGGCTGGATTCAGGTATGTGCAATATAGGCCACCCGGCCGGCAGCAAGGTAAGCAAGGGGGGAGGGGGAAGAGGGTTGTGATCATGGCGAGGACTGGCAGCGGCGCAGGTTATTTTTGAGAGTCCAGAGGAGCACTCCTGTTACTCTGGGTTCTACAAAATAATTAAACTTAGCTTTTCTGTGCCCATTTGACTCTTTAGCAAATGAAACCGGTCATGGTTTGCAAGGAGGTATTGCATTCAACAATTAGCAGATGAGTAGCTGTCGGGGTAGCAATTTATCTGCTGTTTAAGCATGTATTAATGGAAATGCTTCCGAAAGCCTCACATTTAACTGAATATTGTGTTTGTTGCTGCTTGTGTGTGCGGCAGACTTCCATTTAAAGAAAAAGAAAGATTTAGCTTAAGAAAAAGATAACTACCATGCCGTGTAAATTTGGAAGTACATTTTATTATTTCGCTGTTGTCCTTGTGTGTTGGCTTTCTGCATGTTACGTGCAAAGATAGTGAGGAGATGTGTTATGTATGCTCATGTGTATCATCCTTTTTTTGGCGTGGAAGCAAGTCATCCTCGTTTCGAGGGACTGCCTGTGATGATGATGATGATGTAGGATGTTGAGATACTAACCAATATTTTTTTATTGTATAATTTTTTTTAGTAAAGCTCTCTTGTTTGTTATCAGGTGAGGAATTCAGGGTGCAATGTGTAATGGACCTGGTAAGCCATTATTTGTGCTGCTCCGTGGGTTTTCAAGTGTAAACAGCTAGAGGCAATTAACAAAATGCATTCAGAATGTTGAAGGAACTTGTTGAGACTTGATAAATGGCATTGTTAACTGGAAATGGTGCTAATAGTGTGCAGGATTCCTCAAGGTGCAATGCAAAAGGCTTTTCTGTTCAGAGCAGCTGGTGAGAAGAGATACAAAAGCAAAATACTGCGGATGTTGGAATCTGAAATAAAAACAGAAAATGCAGGAAATACTCAGCAGGTCAGGCAGCTTCTGTGGAGAGAGAAACGGAGTTAACGTTTCAGGTCGATGTAACAGGCTTTTAGCAAGTGTTGAGGCAAGGAAAATGGGGAGGGGAAAGAACACGTGATAGGATGGAAAGCAGAAGAGATTAAGCGACAAAAGGTTACCACACAAGATAAAAATTCACGGGGTTGGGGGTAATATATTAGCATGGATGGAGGATTGGCTAACTAACAGAAAACAGAGTGTCGGGATAAATGGTTCATTCTCTGGTTGGCAACCCGTAACTAGTGGGGTGCCACAGGGATCAGTGCTGGGACCCCAACTATTTATAATCTATATTAACGACTTGGAAGATGGGACTGAGTGTAACGTAGCCACGTTTGCTGACGGTACACAGATGGGAGGAAAAGCAATGTGTGAGGAGGACACAAATAAATCTGCAAAAGGACCGAGACAGGCGAAGTGAGTGGCCAAAAATTTGGCAGATGGAGTATAATTTTGGAAAGTGTGAGGTCATGCGCTTTGACAGAAAAAAATCATTTAAATGGAGAAAGTTTGCAAAGTGCCACATTGCAGCGGGACCTGGGGGTACTTGTGCATGAAACACAAAAGGATAGTATGCAGGTATAGCAAGTGATCAGGAAGGCCAATGGTATCTTGGCCTTTATTGCAAAGGGGATGGAGTATAAAAGCAGGGAAGTCTTGCTACAGCTATATAAGGTATTGGTGAGCCTACACCTGGAATAATGCGCAGTTTTGGTTTCCATATTTATGAAAGGATATAGTTGCTTTGGAGGCAGTTCAGAGAAGGTTCACTAGGTTGATTCCGGGGATGAGGGGGTTGACTTATGAGGAAATGTTGAGTAGGTTGTGCCTCTACTCATTGGAGTTCAGAAGAATGAGAGGTGATCTTATAGAAACATATAAGATTGACAAGGTTGATGCAAAGAGGATGTTTCCACTGATGGGGAGACTAGAACTAGAGGGCATGATCTTAGAATAAGGGCCGCCCATTTAAAACTGAGATGAGGAGGAATTTCTTCTCTGAGGGTTATAAATCTGTGGAATTTGCTGCCTTGGAGAGCTGTGGAAGCTGGGACATTGAATAAATTTAAGAAAGAAATAGACAGTTTCTTAAACGATAAGGGGATAAGGGGTTATGGGAGCGGGCGGGGAAGTGGAGCTGAGTCCATGATCAGATCAGCCATGATCTTATTGAATGGTGGAGCAGGCTCGAGGGGCCATATGGCCTACTCCTGTTCCTATTTCTTATGTTCTTATGGTGCAAGGCAAAAAGGAGATGGTAATGGGACAAGTTGAGAAACAAAAGATGAGTCTGGATAAGGTGTAAATGGAGATGGCAGAATCATCAACAGCTGCTGTGGGAAAGAGAAAAAAACAGAAAAAAAGAAAAAAATAGGGGCAGAGGTTATAGTTTGAAATTGTTGAACTCGATGTTGAGTCCAGAACGCTGTAAATTGCCTAAATGAAAGATGAGGTGCTGTTCCTCGAGCTTGAGTTGAGCTTCATTGGAACAGTGCAGGAGGCCGAGGATGGGGAGATCAGAGTGGGAGTGGGGCAGAGTGCCAGGCGATCGGAAGCTCGGGGTCACACGTGTACAGACTGAATGGACGTGTTCTACAAAGTGGTCACCCAAACTGCATTTGGTCTCCCCAATGTAGAGGAGACCATATAGTGAGCAGCGAATACAGTATACTAAATTGCAAGAAGTACAAGTAAATCACTGTTTTACCTGGAAGGAGTGTTTGATGCCCTGGACAGTGGGAAGGGAGGTGGTAAAATGGCAGGTGTTGCATCTAGAGATGTTGGAGAGGAGATTTTGCTGAGTGCTCAGAATTGTAAGTATTTTGCCACTATACAACAGGAATGATGCCTCGTCTGTGGGCCACCATATTGTGGAGGAACAGATGGTGGAACTGGTGGTCAGGAGAGGGCACTAGTAAATGGGGGGAGTAGGGGAGGGCTCCAGTAAATGGGGGGCATAGGGGAGGGCACCAGTAAATGGGGGTATAGGGGAGGGCACTAGTAAATGGGGGGAATAGGGGAGGGCTCTAGTAAATGGGGGGCATAGGGGAGGGCACCAGTAAATGGGGGGCTAGGGAGGGCCACCAGTAAATGGGGGGGGCGAGCGGAGGGCACTAGTAAATGGGGGGAAATAGGGGAGGGCTCCAGTAAATGGGGGGCATAGGGGAGGGCACCAGTAAATGGGGGTATAGGGGAGGGCACTAGTAAATGGGGGGAAATAGGGGAGGGCTCTAGTAAATGGGGGCATAGGGGAGGGCACCAGTAAATGGGGGGCTAGGGAGGGCCACTAGTAAATGGGGGGGCGAGCGGAGGGCACCAGTAAATGGGGGGAAATAGGGGAGGGCTCCAGTAAATGGGGGGCATAGGGGAGGGCACCAGTAAATGGGGGTATAGGGGAGGGCACTAGTAAATGGGGGGAATAGGAGAGGCCACTAGTAAATGGGGGGAATAGGGGAGGGCTCCAGTAAATGGGGGGGCGAGCGGAGGGCACTTGTCAATGGGGGCAAATCGGGGAGGGGGGGGCTACAGTAAATGGGGGGGATAGGGGAGGGCACCAGTAAATGGGAGGCGAGCGAAGGGCACTCGTAAATGGGGGTATAGGGGAGGGCACTCGTAAATGGGGGTATAGGGGAGGGCACTCGTAAATGGGGGTATAGGGGAGGGCACTAGTAAATGGGGGGAATAGGGGAGGGCTCCAGTAAATGGGGGGCTAGGGAGGGCCACCAGTAAATGGGGGGCGAGCGGAGGGCACTTGTCAATGGGGGGAAATCGGGGAGGGTTCCAGTAAATGGGGGGGATAGGGGAGGGCACCAGCAAATGGGGGTATAGGGGAGGGCACCGGTAAGTGGGGGGCTAAGGGAGGGCATTAGTAAGTGGGGGGGGCTAGTGAGGGGCACCAGTAAATGGGGGGCTAGGGAGGGGCACCAGTAAATGGGGGGCTAGGGGAGGGGCACCAGTAAATGGGGTGGGGGATAGGGGAGGGCTCCAGTAAATGGTGCCAACTTGCAATGATGTTTGTGAGTGAAAGAAGGTCAGAATGTTTTTATGGCTTAATAATAAAAATACGAAGCTTCCCCTGATGGCTAAGTTGGTAGATGTTGGACCACACAGACTAGAAAGGGCGGGGGTACAATACCAGGTCTATGTTGAGTTCGCTGATCACGAGTCAGGATAGCAGTAACTACGCTAGGAGGCCAGCAGTGAGGCGAGACACGAGGCCGGTATACATGTGGTAACAAACCACCAAAGCATGAGCGACTGGAGAGAGAATGCGGAAAAGCGCAGCAGAACCTGCGCATGGAGAGCAGCGAGCTGGAGCTGGGGGGCCTGGGGTACAGGGTCAGTATTCTATGGACAAATACACAAGCTGAAAAACAGGGAGAGAAGGGGTTAGTAGGAATATGTGTGTGTTAAGCCCATGCAGCAGAGCCTGGTCTCCAATCATCTTGGATCCCCTTGCCATTGGACCAAGACCGTGCTCTGTAAAGCCCTTGTGGTGGCTGGTGTGTAACGGACACCCCACGTTAAAAGAATTCACGCACGGGCATCTTCCACCCTTGAAAATGAAGTTCGGGACCTGGCCCGCATTGGTCTCATCAGTCATCTTAGAAACTCATTTTAGCATGGAAGCACATCATCCCCGACTCCTGGGGACTGCGTAAGAGAGTTTAGAGGACACTGAAGGTGCCAACTAGTTTGCCAACCAGTTAACTTAGAGCAAGAAGGTACTTAACCCTAATGCTAGTGGTAATTGTGTTCACCAACCATAAGTACACCATGATACAGAATAGATTGGGGAAAAAAAATTGTTTTTAATGTGATGTGTCTAACTGCATAAGGTCCCTCAGTATTTTATGGTGTACATTGTCAATGTTTTTCCTTTTATTTTCATCTCGTCAGCTTGCTTGTATGGACTGTCTGTGCCTCTGATTTAACTGTGCCTTTACTGAGGTAGCTTTAAGTGGATCCAACCGGCTAACTGATCCAGGCTAATCGTTACCGACATCTGCGACTACCCCAATGATCCAACACTTTGCAGGAGTCACTGGGTCATGTGTTTTTTTTCTGAGATGTTGGTGGAAAACACTTGTTTCCGCCACTAGTTGACCATGCGTAGAACTGCTGCTAGTAACAGTGTTCACACATGCACGGCACTGCTGGAATGACTCTCCTCAATATGCCCGCTCGTTTGTTTGAACACGGGTGAGGATTTGCCTTCTCTCCCTATTCTTTCACCTCCGGATTCCATTCTCCTTGCTGCTGCAGTGCACATTGCAGTTGGTGGAGCTGCTCCGTCCTCACCTATTGTAGACTGCAGCGCTCACGACCATCTATCACTCTTCTCTGATACTCTGGGTAAGTGTGCTGGTGACTTAGTCCAGATGCAGTACCATTCACTGCCAGCAACTCCAATGGAAATCAATATCGGCCGAGCCAACTTTTCAGAGGCACTCAACCAGCCGAATCTGCAGGTGCTGGCTCCTTGTAATCTGTCATTGCCCATCACCAAATCTGCAGGTGCTGGCTCCTCGTAATCTGTCATTGCCCATCACCAAATCTGCAGGTGCTGGCTCCTCGTAATCTGTCATTGCCCATCACCAAATCTGCAGGTGCTGGCTCCTCGTAATCTGTCATTGCCCACCATCGAACCTGCAGGTGCTGGCTCCTCGTACTCTGCCGTTGCCCACCATCGAACCTGCAGGTGCTGGCTCCTCGTACTCTGCCGTTGCCCATCACCGAACCTGCAGGTGCTGGCTCCTCGTAATCTGTCATTGCCCATCACCAAATCTGCAGGTGCTGGCTCCTCGTACTCTGCCGTTGCCCACCATCGAATCTGCAGCTGCTGGCTCCTCATTCTGCCATTGCCCGTGTGCAGTGCAATCCCAGTTTGTATCTCGCGTCCTGACCATTCTATGCTACTGCTTAGTGTTGGTGTGAGTGATGACACAGGATAGCAGTTAACGGGTATGATGTAATTGTCATCATGGAGACATGGCTCCAGGGTGACCAAGGCTGGGAACTCAACCACCAGGGGTATTCAACATTTAGGAAGGATAGAAAGAAAGGAAAAGGAGGCGGGGTGGCATTGCTGGTTAAAGAGGAAATTAATGCAATAATAAGAAAGGACATTAGCTTGGATGATGTGAAATCGGTATGGGTGGAGCTACGGAATACCAAGGGGCAGAAAACACTAGTGGGAGTTGTGTACAGACCACCAAACAGTAGTGGTAAGGTTGGGGACAGCATCAAACAAGAAATTAGGGATGCATGCAATCAAGGTACAGCAGTTATCATGGGTGACTTTAACCTACATATTGATTGGACTAACCAAACTGGTAGCAATGCGGCGGAGGAGGATTTCCTGGAGTGTATTAGGGATGGTTTTCTAGACCAATATGTCAAGGAACCAACTAGGGAACTGGCCATCCTAGACTGGGTGATGTGTAATGAGAAAGGGCTAATTAGCAATCTTGTGCGAGGCCCCTTGGGGAAGAGTGACCATAACATGGTAGAATTCTTTATTAAGATGGAGCGTGACACAGTTAATTCAGAGACTAGAGTCCTGAACTTAAGGAAAGGTAACTTCGATGGTTTGAGGCGTGAATTGGCTAGAATAGACTGGCAAATGATACTTAAAGGGTTGATGGTGGATAGGCAGTGGCAAACATTTAAAGATCACATGGTGAACTTCAGCAATTGTACATCCCTGTCTGGAGTAAAAATAAAACGGAAAGGTGGCTCAACTGTGGGTAACAAGGGAAATTAAGAATAGTGTTAAATCCAAGGAAGAGGCAAATAAATTGGCCAGAAAAAGCAACAAACCTGAGAACCGAGAGAAAATTAGAATTCAGCAGAGGAGGACAAAGGGTTTAATAAAAGGGGAAAAATAGAGTACGAGAAGAAGCTTGCTGGGAACATAAAAACTGACTGCAAAAGCTTCTATAGATATGTGAAGAGAAAAAGATTAGTGAAGACAACCATAGGTCCCTTGCAGTCAGATTCAGGTGAATTTATAATGGGGAACAAAGAAATAGCGGACCAGTTAAACAAATACTTTGGTTCTGTCTTCACGAAGGAAAACACAAATAACCTTCTGGAAGTACTAGGGGACCGAGGGTGTAGTGAGAAGGAGGAACTGAAGGATATCCTTATTAGGCGGGAAATTGATGGGATTGAAGGCCGATAAATCCCCGGGGCCCGATAATCTGCATCCCAGAGTACTTAAGGAAGTGGCCCTAGAAATAGTGGATGCATTGGTGATCATTTTCCAACAGTTTATCGACTCTGGATCAGGTCCTATGGACTGGAAGGTAGCTAATGTAACACCACTTTTTAAAAAGGGAGGGAGAGAGAAAACGGGTAATTATAGACCGGTTAGCCTGACATCAGTAGTGGGGAATATGTTGGAATCAATTATTAAGGATGAAATAGCAACGCATTTGGAAAGTAGTGACAGGATCGTTCCAAGTCAGCATGGATTTATGAAAGGGAAATCATGCTTGACAAATCTACTTGAATTTTTTGAGGATGTAACTCGCAGAGTGGACAAGGGAGAACCAGTGGATGTGGTGTATTTGGACTATCAAAAGGCTTTTGACAAGGTCCCACACAAGAGATTGGTGTGCAAAATCAAAGCACATGGTATTGGGGTAATGTACTGACATGGATAGTGAACTGGTTGGCAGACAGGAAGCAGAGAGTCGGGATAAACGGGTCCTTTTCAAAATGGCAGGCAGTGACTAGTGGAGTGCCGCAGGGCTCAGTGCTGGGACCCCAGCTCTTTACAATATACATCAATGATTTGAATGAAGGAATTGAGTGTAATATCTCCAAGTTTGCAGATGACACTAAACTGGGTGGCGGTGTGAGCTGTGAGGGGGATGCTAGGAGACTGCAGAGTGACTTGGATAGGTTAGGTGAGTGGACAAATACATGGCAGATGCAGTATAATGTGGATAAATGTGAGGTTATCCACTTTGGGGGCAAAAATGCGAAGACAGAATATTATTTGAATGGCGGCAGATTAGGAAAAGGGGAGGTGCAACGAGACCTGGGTGTCATGGTTCATCAGTTATTGAAATTTGGCATGCAGGTACAGCAGGCGGTGAAGAAGGCAAATGGTATGTTGGCCTTCATAGCTAGGGGATTTGAGAATAGGAACAGGGAGGTCTTACTGCAGTTGCACAGGGCCTTGGTGAGGCCTCAACTGAAATATTGTGTTCAGTTTTGGTCTCCTAATCTGAGGAAAGGCGTTCTTGCTATTGAGGAACTGCAGCGAAGGTTCACCAGACTGATTCCTGGGATGGCAGGACTGACATATGAGGAGAGACTGGATCAACTGGGCCTTTATACTTTGGAGTTTAAAAGGATGAGAGGGGATCTCAAAAACATATAAGATTCTGACAGGACGGGACAGGTTAGATGCAGGAAGAATGTTCTCGATCTTGGGGAAGTCCAGAACCAGAGGACACAGTCTTAAGATAAGGGGTTGGCCATTTAGTACTGAGATGAGGAGAAACTTCTTCACTCAGAGTTGTTAACCTATGGAATTCCCTGCCGCAGAGAGTTGTTGATGCCAGTTCATTGGATATATTCAAGAGGTAGTTAGATATGGCCCTTACGGCTAAAGGGATCAAGGTGTATGGAGAGAAAGCAGGAAAGGGGTACTGAGGGAGTGATCAGCCATGATCTGATTGAATGGTGGTGCAGGTTCGAAGGGCCGAATGGCCTACTCCACCTATTTTCTATGTTTCTATGAAGCTCGTGATTTTATTATTGCTCCTATGAATTTTCATCAGCTGGATTTCATAGAGTCATAGGATCTTACAGCATAGAAGGAGGCCATTTGGCCTGCCGTGTCTGTGCGGGCTCTTTGAAAGAGCTATCAAATTTAGTCCCACACACCAGCTTTACCCCACAACCCTGCAAATCAGTCCTCTTCAGGTACATGTCCAATTGTCTTTTGAAAGTTCCTATGGAATCTGGTTCCACCACCCTTTCAGGCAGTGCCTTTCCGATCTTAACAATCCTCTGTGTGAAGACATTTCTCATTTCCCCTCTAGTTCTTTTGCCAATTGTTTTAAATCTGTTACCTCTGGTTACTGACCAGCTTGCCAGAGGAAAGCAATGAGAGGAGAATGAGAGGGGATCTCATTGAAACGTATAAAATTCTGACTGAGTTGGATAGACTGGATGTGGAGAGGATGTTTCCCCTGGCTGGGAAGTCTCGAACAAGGGATCACAGTCTCAGGATACGGGGTAGGAAATTTAGGACCGAGATGAGAAGAAATGTTTTCACTCAGAGGGTGGTGAACCTGTGTAATTCTCTATTTCAGAAGGCTGTGGAGGCCAAGTCACTGAATATATTTAAGAGGGAGATAGATAGATTTCTAGAAACAAAAGACATCAAAGGGTATGGGGAAAAAGCGGGAATATGATGTTGAGATCGAGGATCAGCCATGATATTGAATAGTGGTGCAGGCTTGAAGAGCTGAATGGCCTACTACTGCTCCTATTTTCTATGTTTCCATGGGCCCAAGTTTCCACACGATAAAAAAACGGGCGCCCCTCCGAGCTGGGCGCCCGTTTTTCACGCCTAAAACGGCGCCTAAAAAAAAACTCGCGATTCTGGAGAGCCCTGCAGCTCCTTGTCTGCCTGGCGCGGCGCCCAGGGGGGGCGGAGCCTACACTCGCGCCGATTTTGTAAGTGGGAGGGGGGCGGGTACTATTTAAATTAGTTTTTTTCCTGCCGGCAACGCTGCGCGTGCGCGTTGGAGCGTTCGCACACGCGCAGTGTGAAAAAAACATTGGCACTCGGCCATTTTTGTAGTTCTTTGTAGCTGTTTAATTTTTGAACATTTTTAAATAAAAGCACATTGCCATCAGCACTCGCAGCCTTCTCTCTGTCTCCTCTCCCCCCCCCCCCCACCCGCGGGAAAGAACGGGCGTCTCCCCCCCCCCACCCCCGCGGGAAAGAACGGGCGCCTCCTCAGCCCCCCACCATGGGAAGAACGGGCGCCTCCTCAGCCCCCCACCATGGGAAGAACGGGCGCCTCCTCCTCCCCCACCATGGGAAGAACGGGCGCCTCCTCCTCCCCCCCGCGGGAAGAACGGGCGCCTCAGGCTGACTGCAGCATTCTCCGTGCCTGAAGCATTTTCACACAGATAGGAAGATGGTTTATTTAATCTTTTCTTTGCTTATAAATGTTTATTCAGGTTGGATTTATTTGTACAATATTTGTAGAAGTATAAATAAGGATTTATTGTTGAATTTAATGAGTTCCCTTCCCCCCCCTCCCCCCCACCTCGTTCTGGACGCCTAATTTGTAACCTGCGCCTGATTTTTTAATGTGTAGAACAGTTTTTTTCAGTTCTACAAAAATCTTCACTTGCTCCATTCTAAGTTAGTTTGGAGTACGTTTTCACTGTGGAAACTTTGAAATCAGGCGTCAGTGGCCGGGCCCCCTTTTGAAGAAAAAATTCTGTTCCAAAGTAGAACTGTTCTACCTGACTAGAACTGCAGAAAAAAAAATGTGGAGAATTGCGATTTCTAAGATACTCTGTTCTCCACCAGTTGCTCCTAAAAATCAGGCGCAAATCATGTGGAAACTTGGGCCCTATGTTTCTATGTTCTGGTGATTGGTGTTGTACATTTCAGGATTGAGTTTTGTTTGGCCATTTTTCTTCCATCTGTCTCCCGTGCAGGCATTGACCCTGTGAGGTTACAGAATGGGAGGATTACCGACAATGATTTTCTCGGTTTTCCATCTCAGGTGGAATTTCATAGTTTTTCCATGGGAAGCATGGAAAAATTAACTGGCAGACCAACATTTATAAATTATTTGGATGAAGGAATAGAGAGCTGTATTGCTATGGTTGCTGAGGACACCGTGTTAGGTGGCACAGTAAATATTATAGACAGGAGCAGAAAATTGCAAAGGGTCATTGATAGATTAAGTGAGCAGGCAAAATGGAGTGTGGTAGATGGAGTTCACTGTGGGAAAGTGTGAGATCATCCACTTGGTACTGATGAAAGATCGATCAGAATAATCCTAAATGGCGAGAAGCTTGGAACTGTGAAAGAGCAGAGATTTCGGGGTCCAAGTACAGAATCACTAAAAGCTAGTGGATAGGTACAAAAATAATTTAAAAGGCTAATGGAATGCTTTTATCTCAAGGGGGTTGCAGTACAAAGGGGTGGAAGTTACGTTACAGCTGGACAGAGCTCTGGTGAGACCCAATCTGGAGAACTGCGTCCAATTCTGGGCACCGCCCCTCAGGAAGGATATATCGGTCTTGGAGTGGTGCAGCACAGATTCACCAGAGTGATACCGGGGCTAAAAGGGTTGAATTATGTGAACAGGTTGCATAGACTAATTTTGAATACAGAAGATTAAGGGGTGATCTAATTGAGGTATTTACCATGATTACAAAAATTGATGGGGTAGATAGAGAGAAACTATTTCCTCTGGTGCCAGAGTTCAGAACAAGGGGCACAACATTAAAATCAGAGCTTGGCCGTTCAGGGCTGATGTCAGGAAGCACTTCTTCACACAAAGGTTAGTGGAGATCTGGAAAACTCTCCCCCAAAAAGCTGTTGAGGCTCGGGGTCAAAATTGAGATTGATAGATTTAGTTAGGTAAGGGGGAGCTTGTGGGGAGGTGAACCAGAAAATAGTACAAAGGAGCAGAAATAAGATTAGATGACAGAAATATAAACTGTAAAATTAGAAATACCCCAAAAATTGTGGGGTCCAGATTGAGAAAAATAGTAAAAGTGACAAAGGAGGTATTAAATTGTATGTACAATGTCTGTAGTCTAACTAATAAGGTTAGTGAGCTGCAGGCACAAATTGCTACATAGGATTATGACATGGTTGCATGGCTAAAACAAGGCCAATAATGGGTTCTTGATATTCCTGGTTACCAAGTATTCAGGAATGCTAGGGAAGGAAAAAGGGGAGGGGCATGGCAGTATTTTTAAAGATGATGTTACAGTTCGAAATAGAATATACTAGATGGCTCTAGGACTGAACATAACAACAAAAGAATTAGGAGCAGGAGAAGGCCATATGACCCTTCAAGCCTGCTCCGCCATTCAATCTGATCATGGCTGATCTTCTATCTCAATTCCACTTTCCCACTCGATCCCCATATCCTTTGATTCCCCTAGAGTTCAAAAATCTATTTATCTCAGCCCCGAATATACTCAGCGACTCAGCATGCACAGTCCCTTTAGAGTAGAGAATTGCAAAAATTCACAATTCTTTGAGTGAAGAAGTTCCTCCTCATCTCAGTCTTAAATGGCTGACCCCTTATCCTGAGACTATGACCCCGAGTTTTAGGGGCCGAACTTGGTGGGCTCATCACCCGCTGCCGCTTTTCAGGGCGGTCTCCCCTCCGAGCGAGTTTGGTGGAGGCTCCCCGCTGGCGGGGAGGGAAGACCTCTGGGGACCGCCCGCTCACGCACAACATGTCTAAGTGTCCTCCTGCCCGCCGAGCTGCCAGTTTGGTCCGGGCGGGTGTGCGCTGCAGCAGGGGAAAGGACCGCCGCTTGGAGGCAGGTCTAACCTCAACGGTAAGTAAGAAGACCTGCAAAAAAAGGTTAGTAAACTTTTCTTTATTTTGTTTCCAGTGATTCAGGTGGATGGGGTCCCCTGAAGAATTTCCAGTGTTTTTTTTTATTTTTTGGAAGTTTTTATTTTTATCTGCTTCCCCCCCCTCCCTGGGCCCGACTCAATCCTCGGTGGTACTTTGCCGAGATTGGGAGCTCCTGCCCGCTGCCGCCCATATTCAGGGCGTGTCGCTTTTTTTGTCGCTGGGTGGTCTTTCCAGGACTTTTTCAAGAAACTTCTGCCCCAAAAGTACCATCAGGATCTCAGTGGTACTTTGGGCGGAACTTGACTTCCACCAGGTTCGGGGCCTTCGACTCTCCAGCCAGGGGGAGAAACCTCTCACCATCTACCCTATCAATTCCTCTCAGAATTTTATATTTTGCAATTAGATCACCTCTCGTTCTTCTAAACTCGAGAGTATAGGCCCAGTCTACTCAATCTCTCCTCACAGGACAACCCTCTCATCCCAGGGATCTAGCTAATGCCTCTAATGCCAGAAATGGAGACCAAAATTGTGCACAGTACTCCAGGGGGCCGCAACTCAGTGTCCCTGGAGGGAATGTTAACGCGGGATTTCGGCGGCCGATCAGAAAAATCGATCGGCTGCCGCGTTCCGGTGTTGTCCCCACTGAAGCAGATTCAGCTCGGGGAGTGTGAGGGTGGGGGGGTGGGTGGGGTCCAGCAGTGAACACTTCCGCCGTAATCGGCGAGGTGAAGCAGCAGTAAAGGGATTTCAGCGGTGGTGACGTCATCAGGTTGGGCACCGCTGCTACGCAGCCACGCCACCCATTTTCAGCACTTGAGAGTTTGCCGTGGAACGCGACACAGCTGGATGAGGTCAACGGACTATTCCGGCGATTGGGGTGGTTTTTGGAGGAATGTTTTTTCCCAGCATTAAACCTGCTGAGTGGTATTCAGAGGTTTTGTGAGAGTTCTGAGCACTTTCGGCTCATTCTGTGCTCCAGAAACCTGCCTGGCAGGGTGAGGCCTGAAAAAGAATGGGCTCAGTGTTGGCAGGGGAACAGCTGGTACACCTGGGCAGATGCAGGGTGGCACGCAGGAGAAGGCATCGCTGTCAGCAACGTCTACAGAGACAGCGAGCAAGGGAGGCAGTAGCCATGGCTGGCCTGCAGATGTGCGCAGACCTGTGGCCAGGACGGAGATGGTGTCAGGAGGAGGCTGAGGTGTGCTGACCCCACCCCCACCAAATAATGGGCCAGGAGAATTGCCAGCAAAAGCCTCCAGAGGCGCCCAACAATCGGGAGGACCAAGGAGATGGGCATCATCTAGCTGCCAGGCGAGGTGGCCAACGCAGATGTGGGGGCAGGAGGCCCTATCCTCAAAGGGTCTACAAACCTCCGTTCTCCTTCCTCCAGCTCAGTGATGAACAATGTCTACGAAGACTAAGATTTAGGAAAAACATACTTGGGGAGCTCTGCACTCTACTGTGCAAAGATCTTCAGCCTCAGACAACGCTGAGGACCGCCCTGACCGTAGAGACCGAGGTCACCACCACGTTGAGTTTTTATACCATGGGTCTTTCCAGTGTGCCTCTGTAGACATTGGTACCATCTCCAATTCTCCGCACATCAGTGCATCCGGCAGGTCACCGATGCACTCTACAGGAGAAGGGTGCAGTACATGTCCTTCCTCAGAACAAGGGACAAACAGGTGGAGCGGTAGGCTGGATTTGCCCGAATTGCAGGCTTCCCGAGGGTGTGATAGACTGCACACACGTTAGGCTGAGGGCGCCACTACATCACCCCGAAATCTTTGTGAACCACAAGGGGTTCCACTTGCTGAATGTCCAGCTCATGTATGACCACCAGCGTCGGATTCTGGCAGTTGATGTGAGTTACCCAGGAAGCAGCCATGATTTTTTCATTCTGTGCCAGACCAGTGTGCCCACCCTCTTCACAGGCCCAAATCAGAATTGCGGTTGGCTGCTTGCGGACAAGGGATATCCCCTGTCCACTTGGTGCTCACTCCACTGCGGAACCCCAGGACAGTGCCAGAGCATCTATACACTGACGCTCATTGTGGCACCAGGTGCATTATCCAGCACTGCATAGGCATCCTTAAGCAGAGGTTCCGTTGCCTTGACTGTCTGGTGGCACCTTGCAGTACTCGCCTCAACAGGTCTCCATATTCGTCATAGTCTGCTGCATGCTGCATAACCTGGCCATTATGAGGGGACAACTGCGGGAGGGCGAGCCAGCAGTACCACCTGATGAGGAGGAAGAGGATCCCTGTCGCCACCGAGCTAGGAGGCTTCGTCCCCAGCACAACCCTGCAAGGGAGGTGCAGCTGTGTCTCCTAGCTGCTAGCTTCAGATAATCCCATCCACACATGACCCTTCAGCTCCCACTTTAAATGGCCATCACAATGAGTGCCTTCATGGACAATTGTCCACTCCCAAGTGAAACATCTTGCCAGATAGAAGTGTAAAAAATAAAGATTTATCATAATCAGTTCAATGCAACAACACAACATAAACAAAAAGACTCCCATCAACTAACACCAATAATCATCTCTTAGAAACATAGAAACATAGAAAATAGGTGCAGGAGTAGGCCATTCGGCCCTTCTAGCCTGCACCGCCATTCAATGAGTTCATGGCTGAACATGCAACTTCAGTACCCCATTCCTGCTTTCTCACCATACCCCTTGATTCCCCTAGTAGTAAGGACTTCATCTAACTCCATTTTGAATATATTTAGTGAATTGGCCTCAACAGCTTTCTGTGGTAGAGAATTCCACAGGTTCACCACTCTCTGGGTGAAGAAATTCCTCCTCATCTCGTTCCTAAATGGCTTCCCCCTTATCCTTAGACTGTGTCCCCTGGTTCTGGACTTCCCCAACATTGGGAACATTCTTCCTGCATCTAACCTGTCTAACCCCGTCAGAATTTTAAACGTTTCTATGAGGTCGCCTCTCATTCTTCTGAACTCCAGTGAATACAAGCCCAGTTGATCCAGTCTTTCTTGATAGGTCAGTCCTGCCATCCCGGGAATCAGTCTGGTGAACCTTCGCTGCACTCCCTCAATAGCAAGAATGTCCTTCCTCAGGTTAGGAGACCAAAACTGTACACAATACTCCAGGTGTGGCCTCACCAAGGCCCTGTACAATTGTAGCAACACCTCCCTGCCCTTGTACTCAAATCCCCTCGCTATGAAGGCCAACATGCCATTTGCTTTCTTAACCGCCTGCTGCACCTGCATGCCAACCTTCAATGACTGTTGTACCATGACACCCAGGTCTCTTTGCACCTGCCCTTTTCCTAATCTGTCACCATTCAGATAATAGTCTGTCTCTCTGTTTTTACCACCAAAGTGGATAACCTCACATTTATCCACATTATACTTCATCTGCCATGCATTTGCCCACTCACCTAACCTATCCAAGTCGCTGTGCAGCCTCATAGAATCCTCCTTGCAGCTCACACTGCCACCCAACTTAGTGTCATCCGCAAATTTGGAGATACTATATTTAATCCCCTCGTCTAAATCATTAATGTACAGTGTAAACAGCTGGAGCCCCAGCACAGAACCTTGCGGTACCCCACTAGTCACTGCCTGCCATTCTGAAAAGTCCCCATTTACTCCTACTCTTTGCTTCCTGTCTGACAACCAGTTCTCAATCCATGTCAGCACACTACCCCCAATCCCATGTGCTTTAACTTTGCATATTAATCTCTTGTGTGGGACCTTGTCGAAAGCCTTCTGAAAGTCCAAATATACCACATCAACTGGTTCTCCCTTGTCCACTCTACTGGAAACATCCTCAAAAAATTCCAGAAGATTTGTCAAGCATGATTTCCCTTTCACAAATCCATGCTGACTTGGACCTATCATATTACCTCTTTCCAAATGCACTGCGATGACATCCTTAATAATTGATTCCATCATTTTACCCACTACCGATGTCAGGCTGACCGGTCTATAATTCCCTGTTTTCTCTCTCCCTCCTTTTTTAAAAAGTGGGGTTACATTGGCTACCCTCCACTCCATAGGAACTGATCCAGAGTCAATGGAATGTTGGAAAATGACTGTCAATGCATCCACTATTTCCAAGGCCACCTCCTTAAGTACTCTGGGATGCAGTCCATCAGGCCCTGGGGATTTATCGGTCTTCAATCCCATCAATTTCCCCAACACAATTTCCCGACTAATAAGGATTTCCCTCAGTACCTCCTCCTTACTAGACCCTCCGACCCCTTTTATATCCTGTAACGCCTCTATAACACCTCTTACGCATGCCTACCCTCACACTACACCTAAGTGTCTCCCCTGTGGCTGCATCATGGGTCTGGAAAGGCTGCTGTGGTTGTTGTGTGGGAGCTACAGCTCAACTAGGACGCCCTCGACCATCTTTATGCCTGGTGCAGACTGGCCGGCACCCTCCTGGGAGGGTGCAGCCTGGCTTGGCTCGGGTGGAACCATGCATGGAGGCATTAGTGGAATGGGAGGTCTAGGGCCAGGAATGCTGTGATCCTGAGAGAGAACATCATCAGGATCCTGGTCCGAGGAGCCTGCGTCTCTCCCCGAGGGCGGTACCTTAACACCACCACCAAGCTGAGGGAGATCAGTTCGGTGCGGTGGCGCAAGACCGGAAGGTCCCCCACAGCCCATGTGGGACCGAGCCGCGAATGCAACACTGAGGTGTCTGGTGGCATCGAGATGAGACTAGCCTGAGTCTCAAATCCACCAGAGGTGGCAGCAGTTTGATGCTCCATGTCAACACTAAGACGCTCAGTGACCCAGAGAGCATTGAGCTTTCAGGGCTGTGGTCATCCCCTCCATTCCAGCATGGATGCGATCGTCGCTCGGACCTGTGCCGAAATGGCAGCTGCCACATCACCTGAAGGTTGTGGCATCACAGGTGATCCGCACGGACACTCTGGGAGTTCACCATCGCCTGCACACTGGCAATGATGGGCTCCATGGTGTGCGCAGAGCTATCGACTATGCGGAAGGCAGACTCCTCCGGACTCGCCCCCTGGAGAGGTGGCACCTGAGGTTGCCTAGCCCCGTCACCATGCTGCAGCCCGCTCGTCTTCGGTGCAATACCCAGTGTCACCCCACCTACCACATCGACTACTTCAGACTGCGTACCAGTACCAGGTGGGAACCAGTATCTGAGCTGGCGCGTGTGGGTGGAAGCAGTGACCCGCTTGTGCCATCTGTGTCCTCCTCCCTTTCCTCATCAGTTGTCTGGATGAGCCGGGGAGTGCTGACAATGGTCTCTTTATCGCTTGAGGCCTCCATGTCATCATCAGTGCTTGTTGTGATTGAAGGGCTTCTGTCCACAGGCCTGTGCTTCCGGCCTGCAGCTGGTCTCACAGGTGGTGTGTCCGCTTGTGCTGTGATGCCACGCAGTGTTTCAGCTGCAAGCATAAATGGAAGAAGGGCTGCTGTGAGGGGGAGGTGTGGAATTGACTCATCGAGCGTGCAGGCAGCACACTTTTGGGCAGAAAAGCACAGTAGGTGCTGGAGCATTCATGTGCTCGCTACTTGAATGCGCCAGCACCTACTGTGCTTTTCTGCCTCATTTATCAGCATCACCAGTTCCGTTGCCCATGGGGGGGTGTGTCGTCTGCAAGCAGAAATGGGAGAAGGGCTGCTGTGAGGGGGAGGTGAGGGATGAAGGCGGGGAGGTGGAGGATGAAAGCATGGAGGATGCAGCTAGCAGACATCCATGAAGGAATTATTTATATTCCCCCTCCTCGTTCTTCCTACCAAAATGTATCACTTTGCACTTTTCTGTGTTAAATTTTATCTGCCACATGTCCTCCCAGTCCGCCATGCTGTCTGACTTCTTGAAGTCTATCACTAGCCTCCTCACTGTTCACTGCACTTCCAAGTTTTGTGTCAGCTGAAATGTTGAAATTGTGCCTTATATACCAAAGTTTAAGTCTTTAATATATATCAAGAAAAGCAGTGATCCTAGTACCGACCCCTGGGGGACACCACTGTATACCATCTTCCAGTTCGAAAAACAACCGTTCATCACTACTCTCTGTTTCCTGTCACTTAGCCAATTCCTTTTCCATTCTGCAACTGTCCCTTTTATTCCATGGGCTTCAATTTTGCTGGTAAGCCTATTATGTGGCACTTTGTCGAAAGCCTTTTGGAAATCCATGTACCACATCAACCGCATTGCCCTCATCAACCCTCTCTGTTACCTCATCAAAAAACTTAATCAAGTTAGTTAAACACAGATTTTCCTTTAGCAAATCCTTGCTGACTTTCTTTAATTAATCCACACTTGTCCAAGTGACTGTTAATTTTATCCCGCATTATCGTTTCTAAAAGCTTCCTCACTACCGAGGTTAAACTGACTGGCCTGTAGATGGTGGGATTATCCTTGCAACCTTTTTTGAACAAGTGTATAACATTTGCAATTCTCCAGTCCTCTGGCACCAAGTAAGATTGGAAGATTACATAGAAACATAGAAACATAGAAAATAGGTGCAGGAGTAGGCCATTCAGCCCTTCTAGCCTGCACCGCCATTCAATGAGTTCATGGCTGAACATGCAACTTCAGTACCCCCTTCCTGCTTTCTCGCCATACCCCTTGATCCCCCGAGTAGTAAGGACTTTATCTAACTCCCTTTTGAATATATTTCGTGAATTGGCCTCAACAACTTTCTGTGGTAGAGAATTCCACAGGTTCACCACTCTCTGGGTGAAGAAGTTTCTCCTCATCTCGGTCCTAAATGGCTTACCCCTTATCCTTAGACTGTGATTACGGCCAGTATTTCCACCTTTACTTCCCTCAGTGTCCTAGGATGCATCCCATCCTGGTAACTTATCAACCTTAAACACATCCAGCCTTTTTAGTACCTCCTCCTTATTAATTTTTATCCTATCTAATATCTCAACTACTTCCTCTTTCACTGACTTTGGCAGCATCTTTTTCCTTGATGAAGACAGATGCAAAGTACTCGTTTAGTACCTCAGCCATGCCCTCTGCCTCCATGCGTAGGTCTCCATTTTGGTCCCTAATCGGCCCCATCCCTCCTCTTACCTACCCGTTTACTATTTATATGCCTTTTATGTTAGCTGCCAATCTACTCCCCTACTTCTCCTCTGAACTTTCTGTATTCAGCTGGTTCTCACTTGTCAATTTGACATCTGGTTCATCTTATGTCTTTTGTCATACAGGGAGTCTGGCTTTGTTTGCCCTACCTTTCCCCCTCGTGGAAATAACCTCGACTGTGCCAGAATCACCATCTCTTTAAAGGCAGCTTATTTTTTGATGACAATTTTGCCTGCCAGTCTTTGGTCAGGATTTTCGGCTCACTTGCGCCTCTGTTAGCGCACCGGAGGGACAGACAATTGGGGTACTCCAGCAGCGCTTCTGATACCTGGACGGCTGTGGAGGCGGCCTTCGATGCTCCCCTCAACAGGTCTCCGAATTCATTGTCATGTGCTGCATGCTACACAATTTAGCTATCATGAGGGGCCAGGCATTGCCAGTGGGGATTGCAGGCCCACCTCTGGAGAAGGAGGACGACGAAGCGGAGCCTGGCGAGGCCCCGATTGCACAGCCACCCCTTCCATGTGTGAGGCCGCATCCAGAGCCGCACGTTGCCAGCTCGTAATGGACTGCTTTGCTTGAATGGAGGAAGCTGAGGGATGGAGCTAATACTGGACACGTTATGTACAACCATACAGGCACATCTCCTGAACTTTGGAATGATACACACGACACCCGTGGCAAACAGGCAAAGTGAAAATTTACTCCCACAAAGTAACAAACAGTAACGCCCGCCCCCCGCCCCCAAAACAAAATAGTTCAATAAACAGCCTTCTGTTGCAAGGCACTCAAGGACAATGCATTACTTCAACTGAACTATTTACAAGCATCATCACAATACATGAGGGCATCTACACAACATTCTCAGATCCCTAAAAGGGACTTGGCCAGAGCTTCACCACATGTTCCCTTCATTCCCCTCCCACGCCTGCTCCTCCTCCTCAATGAGGCCTCAGCAAGGCTGCTTGAGGGCTGCTGTGTTGATGGTCCAGACAGTTCAGATGGACTAGGACAATGCCGTGGACCGGCTCTGGGCCTGGAAGGCCCGCCTACGGACTGCTGTGCCTCAGCATCAGTGCCAGCAGTCTCTGATGGCTCGAGTGTGGACCACGTAAGGCGCATGGTGGTACAGTCAGTGATAGGAGCTGTAATTCTGAGGAAGGACAGCACCTTCCATTTCCTGGGATCCAATGACACTCACGGGGCTGGGCCTCAGTATCAGGAGACCGATGTGTCACCACAACTTGCTGGCCTGATTCTGCACCGTCACTTCTCGAGAGGATGGCAGCAGACCAAGAGGATGGCAGCAGACCAAGAGGATGGCAGCAGACCGAGAGGATGGCAGCAGACCGAGAGGATGGCAGCAGACCGAGAGGATGGCAGCAGACCGAGAGGATGGCAGCAGACAGAGAGGATGGCAGCAGTCAGCGAGCGCATGACATCATCAAGCTGCACCGTAGCTTGTGCCTGCGATGCGATCGCTGCTGCCACGTCACCCATGGCACACGCCACACACTCTCTAACGCCACTATCGCTGCCGGAGCCCATCTGCCTCTATGAGTGGGCAAGGATGGTCTCGCTGGAATCCTCAGATGCACAGACAATGTGTGAGGCGGCCTCCGCAACACTCTCAGCAAGTTTGTCTATGCTCTGCGGGACCCTACCCAATGCATCCATGAGCTCGCGGTGCATTTCCGTATTCTCCCTGGACATTACCTCCAGGTCCACGTCTGCCTGTTCTTCAGCACGACTACTGTGTTGACTCCCCCTCCGGGGAGCTGGCCTCCGGGCTTCACCCCTGCTCAGCGTTGCTGTCGGCCACTGGGGCCAGGATCCTCTGGAGTCCTCAAACCCCGGGAAATCGCCTTCGTCGCCAGATGTTGTGTCCCCAAACGGTGCGACGTTTGGGATGAGAGATTCAGGCAGCACACTTTCATCCCCTCCCTCATCATCTTCCCCGGGGCCAGATGTAGATGCCTCACGGGAAGGCTGGCGCACTTGTGGCTGGTCATCCGTAAGCACAAAACAACAGACGTGTGGTTAGCAGCAGGGGAGGGGGGCAGGATGACAGCAGGAAAGTGGCATTGGACATGTACATGTAAATGGGGCTAGGACACTTCATATTAGGGGTCAAGAAAGTCACATCAGTCACAATTTCTATTTATATACCCTCACTATCTGAAGGGGCTCGGCATCGTACCCGGCCAGTTATGGGAGAACTTGGCCTGCAATAAGAGCACAAAGAAGAGTTTAGGAAGGGGTCACCTCGTGTTGTGCCACATGTGCCTTCCATCGTTCAATAGCTGCCACTGTGTGGATCTGCAAATGCCTTCAGTTCAATCTGTGTGGCTGGTGTCTGATGATTTTCAAAGATTGGGAGGAGGTGACAGGCAAGTAGCATAGCGGCTCGGGGTGATGTTTGTAAAAGGCATATCAACAGTGGGAGTGGAGTGCGAGGAGTGTTGACAATGATTAGGGTGCAAGAGGGTAGATGCATTCTGAATGCAGAGGCAATGCCTGGAGAAGTAGGCCTCCAGCTTTCTGCTGCATTCTACAACCTACAAGATGGCCTGCAACACATTGAGGGGTCGAAATTGGGTACGCCATTTTTGAGGCAGTGTCACCGTCTGAGTGCTGATTTTATCGCTGGGCATTAGATGCAGCCTCAAAGTCTAAACCTAACCCTAATGCTAAATTCAGTTTGTAAGCCCAAAGATGAGAGAGTGGCATTGCACACTCATCCTCGGGCAGGAGCTAAGGAGGTCGACTGGATTTCCCGACGGAAAAAAAACGGGAAGAAGAAAAAAATAACTCTAACTTCTCCGATCCGCGCACACACACTTCCCCACTCTTAAAACTAATGAACACATGCAGATAAATAAAGAAAAAACCTTCCTTTCTAGGCGATTCCGCCCGAGATCCGCTCTGTTCCGACAGCTTTTTCCTGGCTGTACGGCCGCCTGTTTGTACGACAGCTGTACAAAGCAAATGTTGCGACAGAGACGTCAAAGAGGCGTTGTACGCTGGATGACGCCACCACACGGATGGAGTTAGCTGGTGTAGCATTGCCTCTTGGCACCTCTGCCAAAGGGCTGACTGAATCTCGGGCGAAGCGTCGACGCTACTTACCGATGATGGTAGGCATTTGCCGCCCATTAGCCACCTCCCTTGCGCGGTAACTGGAGGCGTACAAAACCAAATTTCAACCCCTGAGAAGATGCAGCTCCATCAAAGACTTAACATTGTGTAAGACAGTGATCTTGCAAGCATGGGAGGCCTGCAATAAATGTGAAGGGTACTCACCCAGATGACTCTCGTGAGGTTGTTGAACTTCTTGTAGCATTATGTGCTGGTTCTGGCCACCGCGTCTGCCGCTGACACCTCCTGTGCAATCTCCTTCCAGATTCTTTTAGAAATGCTGGGCAATGGCCTCCCTCAATCAGATGGAGTGCAGACCACCTCCTCTCAATGGCCGGCACTAAAATCTGAGCAGCCACTGGAGAGAATCGTCTGGCACGCTGCATGCCCCCTTGCTACGTCCTCTCTCCCGCTGTGTCTGAAGTGGCTCAAGTCACCTGTGCGTGCCCTAAGTTCCGCCTGCGCCCGGGAAAATTGAAAAGGGTCTGCGCATGCGCGAAATATCAAATTTTTTTAACTAAAAAGTGGCATTGCACACACATCCTCGGGCGGGGGCGCAAAATCAGGAGTTACGTGAGAACGCTTTTGCGCCCCTGATCATGGAACCTCATTTTTTGGCAAAATTTGCAGATGAGGGCACAAACTTTTTCCAGGCAGTATCAGGACCTCCCCACCACCATTACCACCCTGAAATCTCACAAGCCTAAAATCAAGCCCTTTGAGTCCAATTTACTCAGGCCAGATCTATTCTCAACCCTTAGAAATTGGCTTTCCTCCAATTAAGTATTTTTACTCTAGATTGCTCCCTATTCCATAGCTCGTCCAAGCGTTATGATACTGTGATCACTGTTCCCTAAATATTTCCCTACTGACACTTGCTCCACCTGACCCACCTCATTCCCCAGAACCAGATCCAGCATTGCCTCCTTCCTCGTTGGGCCAGAAACATACTGATCAAGAAAGTTCTCCTAAACACATTTCAGAAATTCTTCCCCCTCTTTGCCCTTTACACTGTTGCTATCCCAGTCTATATTAGAATAGTTGAAGTCCCCCATTATCACTATTCTATAGTTCTTGCACCTCACTATAATTTTCCTGCACATTTGCTCCTCGATATCCTTCCCACTAATTGGGGGCCTATAGAATACACCTAGTAGTGTAGCGGCACTTCTACTATTTCACAACTCTTAACCAAATAGATTCTGTCCTTCACCCCTCCAGGACACCCTCTCTCTCCAGCACTGTAAAATTCTCCTTAATCAGGACTGCCATCACACCTCTTTCTTTCATTCCCTATCTTTCCTAAACAGTACAGAATACTGGTTGGAGAGCGAGATGTACTCAGGGGACTCCTGCACTACCTGCCTGGTCTTCCTTGTCTGTCTGATAGTCACCCATTCCCTCTCTGTCTGCACTCTCCTGCGCTGTGGGGTGACCACCTCCTGAAACCTGTTATCCACGTAGCTCTCAGCCTTACGGATGCACCGGAGTGACACCAGCTGCTGCTCAAGCTCCAAAACCCAGAGCTCAAGCTCCTCCAGCTGACGACACTTCCTGCACATGTGGTTGTCCAGGACACGGGAAGCGTCCCGGAGCCCCCATGTGGCACAGGATGTGCATTCCACAGGACCGAGGTGCCCTGCTATGTCTCTACTTAATAGCCTATTAAGCAACTTAACAGAAATAAACTTAAGACTAAAACATACAATCATTAACTACTCACAAATTAGCTTCTTCCCTGGCGCTGATGTCACTTACCTCGCTCCCTGACACTCGCACTCCCTCCGGGCCCTTGGACCTTTATCTGCGGCCGCTCCTCTGTCCCATAGGTCCACTTTTGTGTCTATTAACTTAGAGACCTTGGGTTCTGTGGCTTCACTCCTCCTTTTCAGTCAGACGTCCCCACCGCCTTCCTCCTCTCCATCAATTCCTGCGCTCACAAAATTCCTCACTCTGCTTGCGAATGGCTCTGTGCTCAAGCTCTGTACTTTTTCACACTAGTGCCTAATAATTACCTTTGGAGAGTCAAACAATCTTCAGCTGCCTAATCAGCTTCTAGCTCACAACTCTTTTAACTAATACAATTCAACCAGGTGCTCCCTTGTTAAAGGGGCACAATCACAAGAACCCGGGTGGGTGGGGTGGATTGACCCATCCACCTCCACGGAGGTGTGTGGGGGGCCTGACCCATCCACCTCCATGGCACGAACCTGGTATTGCAGTACTTCCAGGAACGGTGCAGTGGCTCTTGGCCTTCTGGCTAAGAGCATTGGCGCAGAGTGATCCTTGATGTGTGCAAGGTGACCTCTGGCGTTTGTGATTTGACAAAGAATTGGAAAGATTGGCTACGAAAAAAAAACAATCACAAGAACCCGCAAATTAATAAATAAACGTTAAAGAGAACGCTAACAAATCAAATTAAAATTCTGTTCCCTGATGTAATGATGCTCACGTCTCGCGGAAGGCTGCGAGCGTACCGGTGGACACCACGTGCTCTATCTCTAGGGACACCCGGGCGCGAACGTAGCCGCAGAAGAGAGGCAGGCAGTCAGGCTGAACGAACCCCTCAACCGGCCTAAAGCCTACTGCACGTGGTATTCCCGGGAGGTCTCCTCTCCAAGTACTAACCAGGCCTGACTTTGCTTTGCTTCTGAGATAGACGAGATCGCGCTTGGCCATAGTAGTTTTGGCCGTGGCGCTCCTAGCTCACACCTACTCAAGCAACCACTTACAGCTGATAGCTCTTAACTTCAAACTGTCACTGAGCATGCAGTTTCTTTTATGTTACAAGACAAAGCCAAATTCCAATCTGATGATTACTTACCTAACTTACCTTATACCTACCAATATATTTCTCCTCTACTCCAATTTCTCCAGCTTCGTCTCCAAGCTCTGTGCTGAAGCTCTCTCAAGTACGGCCTACTCCTGTTCCAAATTCTTATGTTCTTATGTGATACTTTATCAAACGCCTTTTGAAAGTCCATATGCACAACATCAACTGCATTATTCTCATCTACCCTCTCTGTCACCTCATCAAAAAACTCATTCGAGTTAGTCAAACCCCTAACAAATCCGTGCTGGCTCTCCTTTAATTTTTCCATATTTGTCAATTTTCTCCTGAATTATTGTTTCCAAAAGCTTCCCCACCACCGACTTTAAACTGACTAGCCTGTAATTGCCAGGTTTATCCTTCTCCCCTTTTTTGACCCAAGGGTGGAACACTTGCAATCCTCCAGTCCTTTGGCACCACCCCTGTATCTAAGGGGGGTTAGAAGATTGTGGCCAGCGCCTCCGCAATTTCTACCCTTCCATCACCAACCTTGGACGCATCCGATCTGGACCGGGTGACTTATCTACTTTAACTAGTACCAGCCTTTCTAGTACCTCTTTATCTATTTTTATCTCATCCGGTATCCCAGCAACCTCCTCATTTACCAAAGCTTTGGCAAAATTCTCTTCCTGGGTAAACACAGATGCAAATTACTCATTTAGTACTTCAGCCATGCCTTCAGCCTCCAACAATAGATCCCTATTTTGGTTCCTAATCGGCCCTGCCACTCCTCTGCCAACCCTTTTACTGGTAATGTGCCGATAGAAGGCCTTTGGTTACCTTTTATGTTAGCCACCAATCTATTCTCATACTGTCTCTTTGCCCCTCTTTCCTTGTTCACTCTGTACTTTTTATATTCAGCCTGATTCTCTTGTATTATAAAGCTGATATCTGCCCCCTTTTTCTACCATCATCCTACTCTCCAACGTCATCCAGGGAGCTCTGGCTTTGGTTGCCTTCCCTTTTCCCCGTGTAGGAATGTACCTGAACCATCTCTTCATGTAATGAAGCCCATTGCTTCATTACATTTCTGCCTGCCATTCTTTGATTCCAGTTTAAATGGGTCAGATTGCGCCTGAATTTGCAGAAATTAGCCCTCCTCCAGTTATGTATTTTTTTATTCTATATTGCCCCGTGTCCTGCTTCAAAACTAATTTAAACCTTATCATACTATGATCACTATTCCCGAGTTGATCCATCTTCTCGCCTTGGTTCCTGTAACCCTTAATACCCTTGCCTAACAAAAATCTATCAACCTCAGTTTTGAAATTTTCAATCGACTCCCTTAATAATCTTAAATACCTCAATTAGAATACCCTTTAATCTTCTTTACTCATAGGAATACAAGCCTAGTCTATGCAACCTGTCCCCATAATCCTTTCGGTGCGGTATTATTCTGGTGAGTGTGCGCTGCACTCCCTCCAAGGTCAATATATCCTTCCTAAGGTGCGGTATTATTCTGGTGAGTGTGCGCTGCACTCCCTCCAAGGTCAATATATCCTTCCTAAGGTGCGGTATTATTCTGGTGAGTGTGCGCTGCACTCCCTCCAAGGTCAATATATCCTTCCTAAGGTGCGGTATTATTCTGGTGAGTGTGCGCTGCACTCCCTCCAAGGTCAATATATCCTTCCTAAGGTGCGGTATTATTCTGGTGAGTGTGCGCTATACTCCCTCCAAGGTCAATATATCCTTCCTAAGGTGCGGTGTCCAGAACTGGACATAGTACCCAAGATGTGGGGTTTCCACCAGAGCTCTGTACAGCTGTAACATAACTTCCAGCTGCCTTGAGATAAAGACAAACAGTCCATTAGCCTTTTAAATTCGTTTTTGTAACTGTCCACTAGTTTTAAATGATTTCTGTTCTTGGACCCATAAATCTCTCCATAGTTCCTAGCTTCTCACCATTTAGAAAATACTCTGATCTGCCTTTCTTGGGTCTAACGTGGATGACGTCACATTTTCCCACATTAAACTCCACATCTGCCACAGTTTTGCCCACTCACTTAATCTATCAATGTCCCTTTGCAACTTTCTGCACTCATCTACACTATTTAATGTGCCACCTAACTTGGTGCCATCAGAAAACTTAGATACACGGCTCTTCATTCCTTCATCTAAGTCATTTATAAATAAATTGAAACGCTGAGGCCCCAGTACAGATCCCTGGGGAACACCACTAGTGACATCCTGCCAATTTGAGTACATACCTATTGTCCCTACTCTCTGTCTCCTACCTCCTCACCAGTTCCTTACTGCTAACATGGGGACCAGGAAGGGTAGTTGTGAGGCCAGCAATTTTGTGGATATAGGGTCGCTCTCCTGGACAGGATATGCTCAGAGAGGGCATGAGGGGATATACTGTACTTGTACAACCAATTGGTGCAGCACACTTTCATCTTTTGTTGCTTGATTGTTATATGCAGCATTCCACTTGTTCAGTTTACCACACCAACAGTGCTGGTAGTACTGGCCAGGGAATGATAATTTACTGACTCGAACATAGGTCAGCTGAGAAACAGCATGGTGTCGACTGCACATTCCCAGAGAGGAATGGAGGTTGGATGAAGTTCTAGTCAAGAAGTTGAGGGCCTCTAGCCCTTGATATTTCATTCAATAATTGAAATACCTGAAGCCAACTTGTCCAGATAGGAATCATCCTAGGTTGCTGAGGGAAGCAAGGGTTGAGATAGCAGAAGCTGTAACCTTAATCTTTCAGTCCTCCTTGGATATGGGACTTATTCAAAAAAGGGGAAAGGAATCAACCTGGTAACTACAGGCCAATCAGTCCAATGCCACTGGTGGGAAATATACTTGAGATCATTGTCAAGGCCAAAATTAATTCTCACTTGGAGTAGCATGGGTTCATAAGAGAGAGCCAGTATGGATTTGTTGAAAGGCAAATCGTATCTAACTAACTTGATTGAGATCTTTGATGATGTAACAGAGAGGCTTGATCAGTTTTGTACAGTTTTGGTCTCCTAACCTGAGGAAGGACATTCTTGCTATTGAGGGAGTGCAGCGAAGGTTCACCAGACTGATTCCCGGGATAGTGGGACTGACCTATCAAGAAAGACTGGATCAACTGGGCTTGTATTCACTGGAGTTCAGAAGAATGAGAGGGGACCTCATAGAAACGTTTAAAATTCTGACGGGGGTAGACAGGTTAGATGCAGGAAGAATGTTCCCAATGTTGGGGAAGTCCAGAACCAGGGGACACAGTCTAAGGATAAGGGGGAAGCCATTTCGGACTGAGATGAGGAGGAATTTCTTCACCCAGAGAATGGTGAACCTGTGGAATTCTCTACCACAGAAAGTTGTTGAGGCCAATTCACTAAATATATTCAAAAAGGAGTTAGATGAAGTCCTTACTACTAGGGGAATCAAGGGGTATGGTGAGAAAGCAGGAATGGGGTACTGAAGTTGCATGTTCAGCCATGAACTCATTGAATGGCGGTGCAGGCTCGAAGGGCCGAATGGCCTACTCCTGCACCTATTTTCTATGTTTCTATGTTTCTATAAAGGTAGTGCAGTAGATGTTGCGTATACGAACTTTCAAAAGGCATTTGATAAAGTACAAAATTACAGACTTATTCGGAAAATAGAAACACTTGTTATTAAAGAGACGGCCTGGAGGGAGGGGAGCATGCCGAGAGATCTTAGAGATGCAGTGATCGTGACCATCTTTAAAAAGGGGACAAGTCCAACTGCAGCAACTGCAAGGGAATCTCCCTGCTATCAACCAGTGGGAAAGTCATCGCTAGAGTCCTCCTCAACTGACTTCTCCCTGTGGCCGAGGAGCTCCTCCCAGAGTCGCAGTGAGGATTTCGTCTCCTCTGGGGCACAACGGACATGATTTTTGCAGCGCGACAGCTGCAGGAAAAATGCAGGGAACAACGCCAGCCCTTATACATGGCCTTCTTCGACCTTACAAAGGCCTTTGACACTGTCAACCGCGAGGGTCAATGGAGCGACCTCCTCTGTTTCGGATGCCCCCAAAGGTACGTCACCATCCTCCGCCTGCTCCACGATGTCATGCAAGCTGTGATCCTTAGCAATGGATCCATCACAGACCCAATACACGTCCGGACCAGGGTCAAGCAGGGCTGCGTCATTGCCCCAACCCTCTTCTCAATCTTCCTCGCTGCCATGCTCCACCTCACAGTTGATAAGCTCCCCACTGGAGTGGAACTAAACTGCAGAACCAGTGGGAAGCTGTTCAACCTTCGCCGTCTCCAGGCCAGGCCCAAGACCACTCCAGCCTCTGTCGTTGAGCTACAGTACGTGGAGACGCCTGCGTCTGTGCACACACAGAGGCTGAACTCCAGGACATAGTCAATGTATTTACCGAGGTGTATGAAAGCATAGCCCTTACGCTAAACATCCGTAAGACAAAGGTCCTCCACCAGCCTGTCCTCGCCGCACAGCACTGCCCCCCAAACATCAAGATCCACGCCTGAGGAAAAAAGTGTTTGAAGACCAGGCCCTCAAAACTCTCACCAAGCTCATGGTCGACAGGGCCGTAGTAATACCAGCCCTCCTGTATGGCTCAGAGACGTGGACCATGTACAACAGACACCTCAAGTCGCTGGAGAAATACTACAAGCCATGTCTTCACAATATCCTGCATATCCTCTGGGAGGACAGACGCACGAACATTAGCGTCCTCGTCCAGGCCAACATCCCCAGCATTGAAGCACTGACCACACTTGACCAGCTCTGCTGGGCAGGCCACATAGTTCGCATGCCAGACACGAGACTCCCAAAGCAAGCGCTCTACTCTGAACTCGTCCACTGCAAACGAGCCAAAGGTGGGCAGAGGAACTGTCACAAGGACACCCTCAAAGCCTCCATGATAAAGTGCGCCATCCCCACTGACACTTGGGAGCCCCTGGCCATAGACCGCCCTAAGTGGAGGAAGTGTATTCGGGAGGGCGCTGAGCTCCTCGAGTATTGTCGCTGAGAGCATGCAGAAATCAAGCGCAGGCAGCGGAAGGAGCGCGCGGCAAACCAGGCTCCCTGCCCACCCTTTCCCTCAACAACTATTTGTCCCACCTGTAACAGAGACTGTGGTTCTCGTATTGGACTGTACTACCACCTAAGAACGCATGCTAAGAGTGGAAGCAAGACTTCTTCGATTCCGAGGGACTGCCTATGATGATGATGATGATGATAATTTGGGTACATAAATTGGCTAAGGGATAGGAGGCAGAGAGTAGTGGTGAACAGATGCTTTTCTGACTGGAGGGAAGTATGCAGTGGGGTTCCCCAGAGGTTGGTATTGGGACCATTGCTTTTCGTGTTATATATAAATGATCTGGACTTGGGTATAGGGCATACAATTTCGAAGTTTGCGGATGATATAAAACTTGGCAATATATTAAATAGTGAGCAGGATAGTAGCAGACTTTAGGAGAACATAGACAGACTGGTAAAATGGGCAGACAAGTGGCAGATGCAACTTAATGCGGATAAGTGTGAAAGGAAGCACTTTGGGAGGAGCAACATGGAGAGGTGGTATAACCTAATCCACCAGAGGGTGCATATTCAACAAATCCTTGAAGGTGGCAGGCCAAGTTGATAAGGCAGTTAAGAAAGCACATGGGATACTTGACTTTGTAAAGATATCATGCTAAACCTTTATATATCACGGGTTAGGCCTCAGCGGGAGTATTGTGTACAATTTTGGGCACCACACTTTAAGAAGAATGTCAGGCCTTGGGGAGGGTACAGAGGAGGTTGACCAGGGTGATAACCAGGGATGAGGGACTTCAGTTATTTGGAGCGGTTGGAGAAGCTGGGATTGTTTCCCTTACTATTAGAACTATTAGAGGTATTAAAAAATGTTGAGGGGTTTTGATAAAGAAAGTAGGGAAAAACGGTTTCCTCTGGCAAGTGGGTTGGTAACCAGAGGTCATAATTTAAAAATAATTGGCACACGTACTAGAGGGGAAATGAGTAGAAATTCTTTGACACATGGTTGTTAAGATCTGGAACTCACTACCTGAAAGGGTGGTGAAAGTCGATTGCATAGGAACTCACGAAAGGCAATTGGACATGCATTTGAAGAGAACTAATTTGCAGGGTGATGGGGGGGAAAAAGCTGGGGTGTGGGACTAAATTGGAGATCTCTTTCAAAGAGCCAGCACAGGCACGATGGGCTGAATGGCCACCTCCTGTGCTGTAAGATGCTATGATTCTAAGTCCACGATCTTCCAGCCATTGCTCCTTGCTTCTCATTGCTCCTCAGGTTTTAGACCACTAAATTGGAGAAGAGACACACGTGACAGGTGCCCTCCAAAGATCTCCTAAGCGGCCAGTTCTAAATGAGTCGTCATCATGCGTGAGGCAGGCTATTTAACTGCATGGGGCATTACAGGTGAGCCCAATCCTGGTTCTGCATTCTGCACACAATCAGATCCCCAGCAAGGGGAAGTCACTGGCTTAAAGATCAGGACCACGAGCTTATTTTATTCTTGCTCCTAATCGAGGGCCAACTTAATAGTGTTTGTACTGCTACCCAGACTGAGATCAGATAACAGCATAATGCATGGGTGGAACCTGGGACTTTTCTGGTCTGTATGGGTAAGCTGCTCATGACATTAACTCACTGAGGGATCGAGGGACCTTCCATGAATACAGTTTGACGTAAATTTCTGAGCCTGGGTGCTCTTCATTTGTAAGAAGATTTATTCACTTTTTTTTCAAATTTATATTCATAATGTGTTTTCTAATAATGGTGCATTTTAAATTACACCAGATCAACTAGCGTAAATGTATTTAATAATCCTCTAGAGATAAGGATTTTGAAAACATTTTCATTATCCATTCTGCTGCATTTGGGTGATGCTTAATGTATAAGTTAAAAGCCAAATTAGATGCTCTTAATCCTTCTTCAGAGCATTTTTGTTGGGAGCCTGACATCTGTGGATTGTTACGCTAAGTTTGGATTAGTTTGGACTAAATCCAAATAATTACAATCAAGCTCTGGTCCTCGGGCACAGCCAAGCCTAAAGAAATGTTTGGTGCGTACGTAAAGCTCTCAGAAATTATTCTTTTTTTCGATACTGAGGACCAGCTTACGCTGCGTGTTTCAGAGCTGACTTTGTTCAGAGGGCATTGACACAGCTGAACCAGCAGCTTTGAATTGTGAGGACGTAAGGTGAAGTCATGGTACTGCTTGTTGTTGCTGTGTGAGTATAAGCTGGTTATTGTAAGTTCTGTGTACTGTGGGCTGCAGAGACCCTTGGTTTGCAAACGCATCAGTTCTCCAGATGTAGAGCATTCAAGAGGAGAGCAATTTACCACTTCAATGTGCATAAAAAAATGATGTGATTGCTGAGAAAATTAAAATGCTAGATTAGAGAACTTTCAATCAGCTTCTACTATTAGTGGTTATATTGGTGGTCAGGGAAACAATTCCTACCTAAATGTCAGCATTTTTTTTTGAGGGGGATTAGGATAAATATATTTTTTTGAAGCCAAGTCAAAATTGCAGTTGGTGAGTTCCTATTCGCAACCGACCCAGAAGGAGATATTTTACTTTTCTACGTTCAGGTAACGTTGGAGAGCAATTTACTTCAGAATCTTTCAGGTGTACATCGTGATGGAGAGGTAGCAGCATTGTCCGGGATCAGGAATCGATTTTGCCTAACCAGCTTTTGAGTCTGAGACCATTGTGTGGCGGGGGTGATGGGGGTAAGAAAGAAGATAAAAGTTGGAAAAAATAAACAAAGATATGTTGTGGCGTCCGATGTAAAGCACAAGTACGAACATTGCAAATCTGTGTTTCTGCTATAAATTGGTATTGTGTTTTCCACTAGAATTGGGTTGAAATACATGTAGAGATGTGATGTCGTCTTTGTAGAGGCTGAATACTCCACTGAAATGCAGTAAGATATATTAATCCTTGGGTTTTACTGGATGCTTTTTATTTCCTTTTCATTCATTAGTCTATAGCTGCTGTTTACTCCATCCTCAAATGTTGTCTGAAGAATCTCTCTGAGTGCTTCAGACTGGCAGAGACTTTCTGACAGTGGCACTTAATTTGGATTCTGCTAAATTGCAATTCTTGCCAATTGCTCTAATTATTTTGTTCTCATTTTGTTTAGATGCTTATTGAATTGGATCCATTTTAGTTACGGTATTCTGCACAGATTTAGATTTATTTAAAAGGAAACAAAAAAAACATTATGGGCCAGATTTTGCTGTCAAAACAACGGCTAATAGAATGTGAATAGCTTTTGACAAGGTCCCACACGAGATTGTTGTGCAAAATTAAAGCACATGGTATTGAGGGTAATGTATTGACATGGATAGAGAACTGGTTGGCAGACAGGAAGCAGAGAGTCGGGTTAAACAGGTCCTTTTCAGAATGGCAGGCAGTGACTAGTGGGGTGTCGCAGGGCTCAGTGCTGGGACCCCAGCTATTTACAATATACATCAATGATTTAGATGAAGGAATTGCATGTAATATCTCCAAGTTTACATACACTAAGCTGGGTGGCGATTTGAGCTGTGAGGAGGATGCTAAGAGGCTGCGGGGTGACTTGGACAGGTTAGGTGAGTGGGCAGTTGCAGTATAATGTGGTGGCAAAAACATGAAGGTGGCAGATTAGGAAAAGGGGAGGTGCAACAAGACCTGGGTGTCATGGTACATCAGTCATTGAAGGTTGGCATGCAACAGGCAGTGAAGAAGGCAAATGGCATGTTGGCCTTCATAGTTAGGGGATTTGAGTATAGGAGCAGGGAGGTCTTACTGCAGCTGTACAGGGCTTGGTGAGGCCTCACTTGGAATATTATGTTCAGTTTTGGTCTCCTAATCTGAGGAAGGACGTTCTTGCTATTGAGGGAGTGCATCGAAGGTTCACCAGATTGATTCCTGGGATGACAAATGAGGAGAGATTGGATCCACTGGGCCTGTATTCACTGGAGTTGAGAAGAATGAGAGGGGATCTCATAGAAAAACACAAAATTCTGACGGGACTGGACAGGTTAGATGCAGGAAGAATGTTCTCAATGTTGGGGGAGTCCAGAACCAGGGGTCACAGTCTAAAAGGATAAGGAGTAAGCCATTTAGGAGCGAGATAAGGAGAAACTTCTCCACTCAGAGAGTTGTTAACCTGTGGAATTCTCTACCGCAGAGAGTTGTTGATGCCAGTTCATTAGATATAGTCAAGAGGGAGTTAGATATGGCCCTTACCGCTAAAGGGATCAAGGGGTATGGAGAGAAAGCAGGAAAGGAGTACCGAGGTGAATGATCAGCCATGTTCTTATTGAATGGTGGTGCAGGCTCGAAGGGCTGAATGGCCTTTTCCTGCACCTATTTTCTATGTTTCTATGAATGGTGCTTTCTGTTAATTATGCCGAAAAAGCACAGCAACTTCAGATGAGGAGCAGATCCGAGGCTAGCTGTTAACTCCATGAAATGGTATTTTGTTGTCTGGCTCACCATTGACATGTATTGAATGTCATCAAGTTGCCGTATTTGCAACTTAGTAGATACAAACTAAACCCACCTCAGATATTTAGGGCCAGTAATTACAAATGCAAGTACACTTTTAATAACATAGCAAGTCTTAATTACTACCAGTCATCCACTCTGACACTGAAAATTAGCTATTATAAGTGTGGAGTCTCAAATTCTTTCAGGTTGAATTTTTCGGGAAGATCTAAATTTCATTTTTTCTTACTTTTCCTTTCTGACTTTTCTCTCAAACCAGTCTTTTCCTCTCTTTCTTTCACTTTCTTTCTCTTTCAGTACCTGATTTGACATTGAATTCACCCACTTTAATTCACCTTCCTTCTCGGTCCTTGCACTGTTTGTTTCTCAATACTTAAATCTGATTGGTTAAGGAGATACCCTGTTGGTTGCCCTGCTCACTCAGGTCCCAGATGCCCTGTTTCCCTCGCTGCGCCGTTATCAGCTCGCACTTTCAGCAACGTAGTGAGCAAAAATGTTTTGAACCGAAGGGTGCAGGGGCAAGTCTAACAAACAGCAGATGCGGTTAGATGCCCTGCTACAGCAAAGCCTGGCCCCATAAAGACAGCAAACAGTGTAAAGAGAAATTCTAGGTCAGTGATCCTTCATTTTTATGTTTTGTTCAAATCTAAATATAGGCTTCCATCCATGAGAGGGTTGTAACATTTAAAATCTACATTACTGCGATCATGGGGAGCTTGTGAGGGTGGCAGGACAGGTTCACAAAGCAGTTAATAAAGCATACAGGATCCTGGGCTTTATACATCGAGGCATGGAGTACAAAAGCCAGGAGGTTATACTAAACCTAAATAAAACTCTGGTATGGCCCAAGCTACAGTATTGTGTCTAATTCTGGGCACCACACTTTAGGAAGGACGTGATGCTTTGGAATGGGTACTGAAGAGATTTACTAGAATGGTTCCAGAGATGAGAGATTACAGTTAGACTGGAGAAGCTGGGGTTGTTCTCAGAGCAGAGAAGGCTAACCTAGAAACGTAGAAAATAGGTGCAGGAGCAGGCCATCCGACCCTTCGAGCCTGCACCACCATTCAATCCGATCATGGCTGATCATTCCTTCAGTACCCCGTTCCTGCTTTCTCTCCATACCCCTTCATCCCTTTAGCCGCAAGGGCCATATCAACTCCCTCTTGAATATATCTAACGAACTGGCATCAACAACTCTCTGCGGTAGGGAATTCCATAGGTTAACAACTCTCTGAGTGAAGAAGTTCCTCCTCATCTCAGTCTTAGGATAAGGGGTAAGCCATTTTGGACTATGTCCCCTGGTTCTGGACTTCCCCAACATCTGGAACATTCGTCCTGCATCTAACCTGTCCAGTCCCGTCAAAATTTTATATGTTTCTATGAGATCCCCTCTCATCCTTCTAAACTCCAGTGAATACAGGCCCAGTGAACAAGGGAGAACTAGTAGATGTGGTGTATTTGGATTTTCAAAAGGCTTTTGACAAGGTCCCACACAAGAGATTGTTGCAAAATTAAAGCACATGGTATTGGGGGTAATGTACTGATGTGGATAGAGAACTGGTTGGATGATAGGAAGCAGAGTCGGGATAAACGGGTTCTTTTCAGAATGGCAGGCAGTGACTATTGAAGTGCCGCAGGACGCAGTGCTGTGACCCCAGCTATTTACAATGTACATTACTGATTTAGATGAAGGAATTCAGTGTAAAATCTCCAAGTTTTCAGCTGATACTAAGCTGGGTGGTGGTGTGAGCTGTGAGGAGAACGCTAAGAGGCTGCAGGGTGACTTGGACAGGTTAGGTGAGTGGGCAAATGCATGGTAGATGCAGTATAATAGGGATAAATGGGAGGTTATCCACTTTGAGGACAAAAACACGAAGGTAGAATATTATCTGAATGGCGGTAGATTAGGAAAAGGGGAGATGCAACAAGACGGTGTCATTGAAAGTTGGCATGCAGGTACAGCAGGCGGTGAAGAAGGCAAATGGTATGTTGGCCTTCATAGCTAAGGGATTTGAGTATAGGAGCAGTGAGGTCTTATTGCAGCTGTACAGGGCCTTGGTGAGGCCTCACCTGGAATATTGTGTTCACTTTTGGTCTCCTAATTTGAGGAAGGACATTCTTGCTATTGAGGGAGTGCAGCGAAGGTTCACCAGACTGATTCTCAGGATGGCAGGACTGACCTATGAGGAGGGACTGGATCGACTGGGCCTGTATTCACTGGAGTTTAGAAGGATGAGAGGGGATCTCATAGAAGCATATAAAATTCTGACGAGACTGGACAGGTTAGATGCAGGAAGAATGTTCCCAATGTTGGGGAAGTCCAGAACCAGGGGTCACAGTCTTAAGGATAAGGGGTAAGCCATTTAGGACTGTGATGAGGAGAAACTTCTTCATTCAGAGTTGTTAACCTGTGGAATTCCCTACCGCAGAGAGTTGTTGATGACAGTTCATTGGATATAATCAAGAGGGAGTTAGATATGGCCCTTACGGCTAAAGGGATCAAGGGGTATGGAGAGAAAGCAGGAAAGGGATACCGAGGTGAATGATCAGCCATGATCTTATTGAACAGTGGTGCAGACTCAAAAGGGCCGAATGGCCTGCTCCTGCACCTACTTTCTATTTTTCTATGTTTCAGCTGCCTAGGCCCTAAGCTCTGGAATTCCCTCCCCAAAACCCCTCTCTCTCTCCACCTCTGTTTCCTGCTTTAAGACACTTCTTAAAGGCTAGCTTTTGGTCATCTGTCCTACTATCTCCTCATGTCGCTCAGTGTTAAATGTTGTTTTATAACACTCCTGTGAAGTGCCTTGGGATGTTTTACTATGGTAAAGGCACGACATAAATGGAAGTTGTTTTTCTATGGTGCTGAGAGAGAGCAGAAATGGTGTTGGTTGTGACAGAGTGAAATTTCAGATGAGTGGTTTAATTTTACTGAGTGTTTCCAATTTGCTGTCACAGGACTTGGGAGGTTTATTTCAATCATGGATGGTTTGGCACTAATTCTGAACTGCTTGCAGTTGAGAGTTGCGCTGGAGAAGCAATATATTACACGGTAGTAACTGTGATATAATCAGTTCCTACAGAGTGAATTAGATAAGTGACTTGCCAACTCGATTCGAATCATCCAGCCATGTCACATCATGCAATTAGAGAGGTGTTACTGACTTGCATAAGAACATAAGAAATAGGAGCAGGAGAAGGCCATATGGCCCCCTGAGCCTGCTCTGCCATTTAATACGATCACGGCTGATCCGATCATGGGCTCGGGTCCACTTCCCTGTCCGCTCTCCATAACCCCTTATTCCCTTATCGTTTAAGAAACTGTCTATTTCTGTCTTAAATTTATTCAATGTCCCAGCTTCCACAGCTCTTTGAGGCAGCGAATTTCACAGATCTGCAACCCTCTGAGAGAAGAACTTTCTCCTTATCTCAGTTTTAAATGTGCGGCCCCTTATTCTAAGATCATGCCCTCTAGTTCTAGTTCTCTATCAGTGGAAACATCCTCTCTGCATCCAACTTGTCAAGCCCCTTCATAACCTTATACGGTTCAATAAGATCACCTCTCATTCTTCTGAATTGCAATGAATAGAGGCCCAACCTACTCAACCTTTTCTCATAAGTCAACCCCCTCATCCCTGGAATCAGCCTAGTGAACCTTCTCGGAACTGCCTCCAAAGCAAGTATATCCTTTCGTAAATATGGAAACCAAAACTGCACGCAGTATTCCAGGTATGGCCTCACCAATGCCTTATATAGCTGTAGTAAGACTGCTCTGCTTTTCTACTCCACCCCCTTTGCAATAAAGGCCAAGATACCATTGGCCTTCCTGATCACTTGCTGTAACTGAATATTATCCTTTTGTGTTTCATGCACAAGTATCTCTAAGTCCCGCTGTACTGCGACACTTTGCAATTTTTCTCCATTTAAATAATAACTTGCTCTTTGATTTTTTTTCTGCCAAATTGCATGACCTTACACTTTCCAACATTATACTCCATCTGCCAAATTTTTGAACACTCACTTAGCCTGTCTATGTCCTTTTGCAGATTTTGTGTGTCCTCCTCACATATTGCTTTTCCTCCTATCTTTGTATCGTCAGCAAACTTGGCTACGTTACACTCAGTCCTTTCCTCCAAATCGTTAATATAGATTATAAATGGTTGGGGTCCCAGCACTGATCCCTGCGGCAGTCCACTAGTTACTGGTTGCCAACCCGAGAATGAACCATTTATCCCGACTCTCTGTTTTCTGTTCGTTCGCCAATCCTCTATCCATGCCAATATATTACCCCCAACCCCATGAAATTTTATCTTGTGCAGTAACCTTTTATGTGGCACCTTGTCAAATGCCATTTGGAAGTCCAAATCCACTGGGTCCCCTTTATCCACCCTGTTCGTTACATCCTCAAAGAATTCTGATTCCAGCCCACAGTTTACTCCATGGCCATTAATGTGTGTTGGTTATGTTCAGTTTTAGGAAAATTGAAATACTTAAAGCAACATCCACCCCATTGTCAGTTGAGGGAGAGACCTGACTTGATTTTTATGGGTAGAAGGGCCATATTGCCCACTCCTCCCAACTGAATATAGGTCCCTAAATCATTAACCTGTAGGCCTCAGGTTCATGTGGGGTTTTTTATGCCACTTTTCTGCCTCTTCTGAAGTACTTCCTCTTGCTGAGGAACGGTTCCATGAGTGTTTGCAGCCCTCTGGTGCCTCACCTGAGTGCCAGTGCTTCACGTGAGTGTTGGCAAGCTGTTTAACTGAAGAGTATCATGTTCTCGTGATATCCACATCTGTGCACTTTGTAGCAGATGTCAGTTAGACTCTATTTGTTCTTATAGTCCCTAAGTCAGGATGCTGAGGAGAATTCTAGCTCCCTAACTGCTGCTCCAGTTGAGACCAGCTAACACAGTACGGACCAGAAACGATGCCGAGGATCTTCTAGTCTCTGTTCGGTCTGTGTTTTCATTTGTACACTTCACATTGGACCAGTAACTCTTCTAATGACATTATTAGTCCTACTATCTTAAACAGAAAAATTAAATGAAAAAATCAACAGAATATGAACAAAATGAGGATCACATTAATCACCACAATCTTTTGTAACTTGCTTTTAAAAGGTATTGCTATTGACATTAAAGTAAGAATGCACACATCATCATCACATTAGATTCTTAGAAACTTACTGCACAGAAGGAGGCCGGTCGACCTGTTGTGTCTGTGCCAGCTCTTTGAAAGAGCTTAGTCCCACATCCCCACTTTTATAGATAACTAAAAGCCTAATTGAACCTGACAACTGAATCTATCATGTAAATCCAGAGTTTAAATATTGTTATGTAAAAAGATAACCGAGCAGACATTGAAAAGTTTGGATAGAAAAATCTGAGGCCTAGCGCATTAACGACTTTTCTTGTCTTTGACTAGGTAATGTGGGTATGCAATTTATGTCGTAAACAGCAGGAAATTCTTACAAAATCAGGGGCGTGGTTCTTTGGAAGCGGAACACCACAGCCGCCCAATCAAGATGGAGCCCTGAGCGACACAGCTACAGGCGGTAGTTCAGACGCACCAAGGGAAAAGAAAGCAAGACTACAAGAGCGTTCGCGATCCCAGACTCCTTTAAGTACGGCAGTAGAAACACAAGAGGCCACACCGCCCGACAAGACTCGGGTCTCTGAACTTGCTCGGCAAGAAATGGGTTTTGAACAGAAACAGTCTTCAGCAAGATCGAGGAGTGAGCCCCCTAGAGACAGGTAATCTGAACAGCGCTAAAAACCCATTTATTTTTATCCCGGATCAGCAGCAAGCCCATGTAATACAATAAGTTGCAGCTGGGGAGGTGTTTCATAATTGATGTTTCTATCCGTCAACTAGTTAGTCCTTAAAATGTATTTAACTTCCACTTTCTTAACTTCTACCCATGTTCCTTCACTGGCATCAAATTTCTCTTGCATGATGGTTGCTAAGATTTGCCATGTGATTTTAGATCACTTGGCAAGAGGGCGTCTTGCTAGATAATATGAGCCCATGGAAATAATAGTTATAGCAGAAACAAAGAGAGAGGTTCAAAGACAAATGATACTCTTTCTGACTTGGTTATAGCATTTGATTGTATGTATTCTGTATCGTAACTATGATATAAACAGTTCTTGTCAGTAGATGTGGGAAGATGTTGGAAAAGCAAAATTCGGTCAGGCAGAGTCAGCAAGGATTTATGAAGGGGCAGTCATGTTTGACAAATTTGCTGGAATTCTTTGAGGATGTAATGAACAGGGTGGATAAAGGGGAACCAGTGGATGTGGTGTATTTGGACTTTCAGAAGGCATTTGACAAGGTACCACATAAAAGGTTACTGCACAAGATAAAAGTTCACGGGGTTGGGGTAATATATTAGCATGGATCGAAGATTGGCTGACAAATAGAAAACAGAGAGTTGGGATAAGTGGTTCATTCTCGGGTTGGCAATCAGTAACTAGTGAGGTGCCGCAGGGATGAGTGCTGGGACCCCAACTATTTACAATCTATATTCACGACTTAGAGGAAGGGACTGAGTGTAACATAGCCAAGTTTGCTGACGATACAAAGATGGGAGGAAAAGCAATGTGTGAGGAGGACACATAAAATCTGCAAAACGACATAGACAGGCTAGGTGAGTGGGCAAAAATTTGGCAGATCGAGTATCATGTTGGAAAATGTGAGGTCATGCACTTTGGCAAGAAAAATCAAAGAGCAAGTTATTATTTAAATGGAGAAAGATTGCAAAGTGCTGCAGTACACCTGGACCTGGGGGTACTTGTGCATGAAACACAAAAGGTTAGTATGCAGGTACAGCAATTGATCAGGAAGGCCAATGGTATCTTGGCCTTTATTGCAAAGGGGATGGAGTATAAAAGCAGGGAAGTCTTGCTACAGCTATATAAGGTATTGGTGAGGCCACACTTGGAATACTGCGTGCAGTTTTGGTTTCCATATTTACGAACGGATATAGTTGCTTTGGAGGCAGTTCAGAGAAGGTTCACTCGGTTGATTCCGGAGATGAGGGGGTTGACTTATGAGGAAAGGTTGAGTAGGTTGGGCCTCTACTCATTGGAGTTCAGAAGAATGAGAGGTGATCTTATTGAAACGAATAAGATTATGAGGGGGCTTGATAAGGTGGATGCAGAGAGGATGTTTCCACTGATAGGTGAGAGTAGAACTAGAGGGAATAATCTTAGAATAAGGGGCCGCCGATTTAAAACTAGGATGAGAAATTTCTTCTCTCAGGGTTGTGGATCTGTGGAATTCGTTGCATCGGAGAGCTGTGGAAGCTGGAACATTGAATAAATTTAAAACAGAAATAGACAGTTTCTTAAATGATAAGGGAATAAGGGGTTATGGAGAGCGAGAGGGAAGTGGACCTGAGTCCATAATCGGATCAGCCATGATCGTATTAAATGGAGCAGGCTCGAGGGGCCATATGGCCTACTCCTGCTTCTATTATTTATAAGTGACTGAATGTTAACCTTACAGATCATTTTTATCCCTGAGATTTTCTACCTCATTAACACAAGACCGCCAATTGATCATTAAACACAACTTAATGCAATGTGAACACAGGAAGGTGGGTAATATTGGCATAACTGATAACATGAAGAATATTCGTAGTATTCAGGTGTTTTTTTAAATGCTTTGCATATAACCATAAAACACAATATGTAGAAAAATAGCTGTTCTTGCATTCTGGCATTGATTTTGACTCGATGCATTCGTCAGACAATGTTCAGAGTACATCAAGGAGAACTGTACTGTGTGAGAAAAACACCATGCTTCAATCAATCGAGTTTTATTGACCTGGACCTTTTATCAAGCCCACAGTATTTTAAAATACTGGTTTAGGTTTATGGAACATACTCATGCTCAGGTTTTGTTTACTGAATTCACTTCTCTCTGCAGAGTTTTATGTGTATTCTACATCCCATCTGCTTTCACAAGTCTTCTCTAAGCTTTTTCTTCTCGTTCTTTTTGGCCCTATCCCGAAGTTGCAAATAATGTTAGCCATGTCATTTCCTGGTGTAGCTTTACAAGTAATGCATTGGAATCTGGGTTGATTTATAATAGATTGGGAAGCGAAGGACAAAATCCATACTGCAGAACACCAACAAGACACAAAGGAGTGGGTCAGAGGTGGAAGTGACAAAAGCTTGGAATTTCGAAGTGTGTAAATAATAGAAGGCAGAGAAGACTTAGGGATGGGGCCAAAAAGAACGAGAAAAAAACATTTAGAGAAGACTTTTGAAAGCAGATGGGGTGGAGGTAAGGTGCAAGGATTTAGGGACCGTGTTCCAGAGAACAGGAGCATTGTGATTAAAAGAATGACCACCAATGGTAGAATGAAAGGGATGGGGAACAAAGTGTGGAACAGTGTCAGCAGACATCCACCCACTTCCCTTTGAAAGTTATAATCGGGTTCCTACATTAGGCGTAGGAGCCTGATTTGCATATTTAAGCAACTGATCATCGGGTGCCCAGTTAAAGGCCTGCCTGAAAGTTGATTCAGACAGGTAGCTGGGTGCACAAAGTCCCCACCAGATCTTCAACCGTTGGTCACCCGTTATTCAAGCGAGGAACAGGTGGCCACTGGCCAGCAGTTGAAAGTCTCCCCCATTATTTGAGGCGAGATTGTTCTCATTGTATTTTGCATTTGGACACCAGGGCCCTGCAAGCACACGAGCTATCCACTCCGCCATAAGAGCTGGAAGCACACATCTTGGCAGGGTCGGGGGGGGTGGGGGGGGGAGCTCATAATTCAGGTGAATGCCTGCACCACCAGGATCACATCTTGGGTGCGCACCTGCCAGTTCCAGCTGGAAATTGTGTTTAGAATGTGAGTTGGGGTGTGGGGCGAATTCTCACCACCCCCTCCACCGGAAAAAAGACGGAAGAACCTCAGCAACCCATTTTATAAAGGCACCTAAATAATTACCTTCCAATTCTGCTATCTTAGGGAGTCCAGGCCAGCGGTCTTGGGTCTTACTGAGCGATACAGATCTGATAGGTCTCCGTTTGATTCTTGATATGGACTGAATTATCTAATCTCAGCATGTGTGACCATTAGGGTGCACCCCAGTTCGAGTGGAGACTTAAGTCACCGAGGGTTCTCCTTTTTGATCGCTACCCAGTGACTTCTGCCGAATGGTGTCGTGTGTGGACATCAGATGAGGATAGGATGAAACTTGGCCAGATCAAATAACTTGCTAATCGTCATTGTCTATGCTCCGCATGAACAATGGCCATTTAAATGGGGTAACTGAGAGCTGCTAAAAACTCTCAGATCTGCACACAAGTATCCCAACTTTAGGAGAATAGAAGAGAAGATTGAGGGGAGAAAAACTAAATAGGTAATTTAAAATTTCAACAACAACAACTTGTATTTATATAGCATCTTTAAAGTATTAAAACATCCTAAGGTGCTTCACAGGAACGTTATAAAACAAAATTTGACACCGAGCCACATGAGATATTAGAGCAGATGAAGTGGTAGGCTTAAGGAGCATCTTAAAGGAGGAAAGAGAGGTAGAGAGGCGGAGACGTTTATGGAGGGAGTTCCAGAGCTTAGGACCTAGGTAGCTGAAGGCATGACCACCAATGGTAGAGCAATTGAAATCGGGGATGTTCAAGAGGGAAGAATTAAAGGAGCGCAGACATCTCAGAGGGTTGTGAGGCTGGAGGAGATTACAGAGATGAGGGGGGGTGCGAGGCCATGAAGGGATTTGAAAACAAGGATGAAAATTTTGAAATCGAGGCGTTGCTTAATGTATGTTAGCGAGCACAGGGGTGATTGGTGAATGGGACTTAATGCGAGTTAGGATACAGGCAGCAGAGTTGTCGATGACTTCAAGTTTACACAAGATAGAACGTGGGAGGCCAGCCAGAAATTCATTGGAACAGCCAAGTCTAGAGGCAACAAAGGCATGGATATGAGGGTTTCAGCAACAGTTGGTCAATGTTTTGGAAGTGGAAATAGGCAGTCAATGGCTTTGGTATGCCCAAAATTTAATTGGAGGAAATTTCTGCTCATCCAGTACAGACAAGCGAGGCCACATGAGATGGCCAGCTCAAGGAGGTGGCCGGAAATATGGGTTGGAGTTTACATAGAAGGAGAGATTAAGGGAGGATAGGAGGGCAGTGAACTCAGAGAAAAGAGAGCATGATGAATTGAGATAGAGATGGAGGTGGAAGTCACCACGGATGAGAAGTTGTTCAGTGCAGAGGCTGAGGGAGGAAAGCAGTGAGGGTATCTCGGTGAGAAAATGTTGATGGTACTTGGGTGTGTCGTAGAGAACGGGGATTTTAAATGACACGTGAGAGGGATGGAACAAGGTGAGATGCTCAAAGGTGGAGAAGGTGCCAGAGGAGCAGGGAGACAGACGAAGGTGTGGTTTATAATTTCAATGGATAAATGCTAAAATTCAATGCTAATACGAATGAAAGATTTAAATAATAAATAGATACCAGAGCTGCATGACAAGAGTTAAACCTGTATACTGTTTGACATTGCATGTCAGTGAAGCAGATGGAACATCCCCATTAATCCCAAGGATAAATCTCATCATGGATTTATAATAGAATGATTACATAAAAGTTGACTGAATATTTGAGTATTGACAGTTTTTGCCTGTAGTCTGTGCCTGGTCTGTTAATTCAAAACGTTCTCGTTTTTCACATTGAGTACATTTTTTTTGCAGCTTCTTCTGATGCATATTGTTCGTTTTCTGAGATTTAAATGTTAAAAATCTGATTTTCATTTGGTTAATAAAACACATCCATTGTCAATAAGAACATAAAAACATAATAGGAGCAGGAGTAGGCCATTTGGCCCCTCGAGCCTGCTCTGCCATTTAATAAGATCATGGCTGATCTGATCATGGACTCAGCTCCACTTCTCTGCCCACTCCCCATAACCCTTAACTCCCTTATCGCTCAAAAATCTGTCTATCTCCGCCTTAAATATATAAATGTTCTTTGGAAGGCTTCAATAACCTTGCAGTCAACATTCTCTCTCTATGGTCTTTGTTAAAAACGTTCTTGTCCTCTGTTTTGTCGATACTACTATTGTCCTTTCAGCCTTTGTTGAAATCAAGACTCATCTCGACCTGTAACAACAACTACATGCATTTATAAAACACCTTTAATGTATTAAAATGTCCCAAGGTGCTTCACAGGAGCGTTACCAGAAAAGAGTCGACACCGAGCTACATAAGGAGATATTAGGACACATGACCAAACGTTTGGTCAACCCGTAGTTCTGGGTTTCCCGACTACTGACAGACAGCCCCGCTCCCTCCTTGCCTCCCTGTAAATATCGATGCCATTGGCTCTACTCTAATTGATGCTTTCCCCAAACCTTCCAATTGTAGAACTTCTTGCTTCCTTCACCCTTCTCTTCCTTCTATAATCGATAGACTTATAAAACCAGAATTTGGCATCTTCCTAAGCACTACTGCTTAATTTACGGTAACGTAGTGGTTATGTTACTGGACTGGCTTGATGGACCAGGTGGTCTTTACCTGTCTGTCATTTTTTGTATGTTCGTACTAGTAATCCAGAGGCCTGGTCTAATAATCCAGAGAATGAATTCAAAACCCACCATGGCAGTTCACAAATTTGAGTTCAGTATAAAAAGAAATCGGGAAATAAAAAGCTGGTATACGTATCAGAATAAATAGTATCGATCAGAATACATCGTACTGATCAGAATATCAGTCAGAGTGACCATGAAACTGTCGGAAAGTCTTACAACCCAGCTTATTGTCCTTTAGGGAAGGAAACCTGTGTCCTTACCAGGTCTGGCCTTTCGGTGACTCCAGTCCCACACCAAGGTGGTTGACTTTGAAGTGGCCTCGAAGCCACTCAATTGTATCATACTGCTACCAGCGGTTCAACAAGAAGGTCCAACACCATCTTCTCAGGACAACTAGGGATGGGCAACAAATGCCGGCATCACCAGCGATAATCACATCCCGAGAATGAATTACATTAAAAATTTACTTCATCTCTTCTTTTAGCCTTAATAGTGCCCTGTCCTGCACTTTCAGCCTTGACACTTCACCTAGATTCCTCAATTAAAGGAAACATTTTTGTACAATATGCATGCTTCAGGGCATCAGATAACATAGATCATGATGAATTTCATTGAACTGCTTTGTTTTCTTATATGGACTAAATATTTTAAAATGAAAGTAGTGTTTCCCACATGACCCCACACACTGCTGACAATTGTATAGCAGTCACAATAGCACTGCTAAATAGACTAAAGCCAAGGAGACCAGAGCTAATCAATAGAAATTCTCCCCTGTGGATGAACCTGCTCCAATGATTAGAGCTCCAATCTTAAACTAGGACGCAAGTGTGATATGCAGGGGCTGATGCTTGTAGCAATCTAGCCGGCCCCTGCTTCATGAGGCCCGGATCATTTTAATTTCTCCACTCTGACTTCCATCTGAAGCCCTTGTTGCTGGGGACCCAAGAAATCGGTCTCTGGCAAGGTAAGTGGGGTCTTAGATGCTGATGGGAGGGGTTGTATTCACTGGAGTTCAGAAGAATGAGAGGGGACCTCATGGAAACGTTTAAAATTCTGACGGGTTTAGACAGGTTAGATGCAGGAAGAATGTTCCCAATGTTGGGGAAGTCCAGAACCAGGGGTCACAGTCTGAGGATAAGGGGTAAGCCATTAGGACCGAGATGAGGAGAAACTTCTTCACCCAGAGAGTGGTGAACCTGTGGAATTCTCTACCACAGAAAGTAGTTGAGGCCAATTCACTAAATATATTCAAAAGGGAGTTCGATGAAGTCCTTACTACTCGGGGGATCAAGGGTTATGGCGAGAAAGCAGGAAGGGGGTACTGAAGTTTCATGTTCAGCCATGAACTCATTGAATGGGTAGCTAGCGGTGCAGGCTAGAAGAGCTGAATGGCCTGCTCCTGCACCTATTTTCTATGTTTCTATGTACTATGGGCTTCATTAAGTACAAATCCTGGTGACCATTGTCCAAATGTTCAGCTCTGGGATTCATAGGAACAGGTATAGGCCATTCAACCCCTTGAGCCTGTTCCATCAGATCATGGCTGATCTGTATCTCAGTTGATTCAGAATCAATTTCAGTTACCCTCTAAATTAGTAACAAATCTTGAGAGTTATTACAAGAGGTTATTACATAAAATTAGGGCTCATGGGATTGGGGGTAATATATAACTTGGATTGGTGAATGGACAGAAAACAAAGAGTAGGAATAAGCGGGTCATTTTCAGGTTACAGGCTGTAACTAGTGGGGTACTGCAAGGATCAGTGCTTGGGCCTCAGCTATTTACAATCTATATTAATGATTTGGATGAGGTGACTGAGTGTAATGTATCCCAAGTTTTCTGATGATACAAAGTTAGGTGGGAAAGTAAGCTGTGAGGAGGACACAGAGTCTACAAGGGAATATACAGGTTAAGCAAGTGGGCAAGAACATGGCAGATGGAATATAATGTGTGAAGTTATCCACTTTGGTCGGAAAAATAGAAAATCAGAATATTTTTTAACTGTTGAGAGACTGGGAAATGTTTGGATTCAGAGGGACTTGGGTGTCCTTGTACACAAATCACAGAAAGTTAACATGCAGGTACAGCAAGCAATTAGGAAAGCAAATGTTAGCCTTTATTACAAAGCGATTGAAGTATAAGAAATCTCACTACAAATATATAAGGCCCTGGTGAGACCACACCTGGAGATGAGGAGAAATTTCTTTTGAGTGTTGTAAATCTGTGGAATTCGCTGTCTCAGAGCTGTGGAAGCCAGGATATTGAATACATTTAAGATAGAGATAGACAGTTTTTTAACCGATAAGGGGTTATGGGGAGCGGGCAGGGAAGTGGATCCGAATCCAGGATCGTATTGAATGACGGAGCAGGCTTGAGGGGCCGTATGGCCTACTCCTCCTGCTCCTATTTCTTATGTTCTTATGTGCTGTGTACAGTTTTAGTCTGTTTACCAAAGGAAGGATATACTTGCGTTAGAGGGAGTGCAGCAAAGTTTCACCAGACTGATTCCTGGGATGAGGAGATTGTCCTGTGAGGAGAGATTGAGTAGACTAGGCCTATATTCTCTCGAGTTTAGAAGAATGAGAAGTGATCGCATTGAAACGTATAAAATTCTTCAGGGGCTTGGCAGAGTCGATGCTGGGAGGATGTTTCCCCCTGGCTCGGGAGTCTAGAACCAGAGGTCACACTCCGAATAAGGGGTCGGCCATTTAGGGCTGAGATGAGGAGAAACTTCTTCACTCAAAGGCTTGTGAATCTTTGGAATTCTCTACCCCAGAGAGTTGTGGGCGCTCAGTCATTGAATCTCTGATTTGAATATATTCAATGGATTTTTGGATACTAAGGGATATAAGGATAGTGCGGGAAGATGAAGTTGAGGTAGAAGATCACACATGATCTTATTGAATGGCGGAGCAGGCTGGAGGGGCCAAATGGTGTACACCTCCTAATTCTTGTGTTTTTATATTGGTTCTGTGTTGAATTGTTAGACTTTACATTCAGGGTCAAGGAAGGGTCAATGGTTCAGCCCACTTTACATGTGCTGTTGGTGCAGATAAATGTATGAATCTTGTTCATTTCAGAATGATTTTGTGTATTTTTTATTTAAATTGAACAATCTCTCACATTGGTATTGTTCGTATTGGACAATGCATCTGTCATCAGCCTCTGGGCTCACTTAACTGATTTTCCTTTCCTTTTATGGTCTCAACTTAATTTTGCTGGTTACAAAAATCTTCAAATAAGATGTTTGGTGTAAAATAATTTACACGTTAACGATCCTCGTTACAGGAAGAAAAGTTCGTCGGTTTCAGAACAGAATGGAAAAGGACAGAAAGGTGAGCGGAAACGCACACCAAAGCTATCACCTCAGCAAGGCGAGAGGCCACCTGATGCAAGGGAATATAAAGAACGGCGAGAGAGTCGGCGCTTAGAAAAAGGCCGTTCGCAAGACTATCAGGACATGGGTGAAAAATTAGAAGTGGAAAAGGTTGTAGATGAGGAAAAACAAAGGAACGAAGAGGAATATCAGAATCGATACAAGAGTGACCCCAACCTTGCAAGGTATCCTGTTAAACCCCAACCTGAGGAGCAACAGATGCGCATCCATGCTAAGGTGTCGAGAGCACGACATGAAAGAAGGCACAGCGATGTATCCCTGCCCCACACAGAGGTCGAGGAGGGCCAGGTGGCAGAGGACAGATTGTCAAGGAGGACACAGCAACAAGGGGCACAGGAGCGGAATTCCCCTACTGATAATCAGAGGTCATACCCTGTTGAGAGAACTGCAGATGTACAAATGGCTGTTTCCAGGCAGCAACATATGGCCAATCACAGCCCACCAACATCTAGATGGAGCCCAGTTCCCACAGAACACTTGGATGCAAAGGAGTATGACTCCTATAGAAAGCAGTGTCACCTGGATCCCAGTTCTGCTGTGGTTCGAACTAAGCGAGAAAAAAATGAAACTATGCTGCGTAATGATTCCCTTAGTTCCGACCAGTCAGAATCCGTAAGACCACCTCCACCAAAGCCACACAGAATGAAAAAAGTGGGAAAGAAAAGACAAATGTCAGTCAGTAGCTCTGAGGAGGAAGGCGCGTCAACACCAGAGTATACCAGCTGTGAGGATGTGGAAATCGAAAGTGAAAGTGTCAGTGAGAAAGGTAGGATCTTTCATTTTCGATTAATATAAATAATGTCTTCCCGGATATAGATGCGGTGTTAAGAGCCAAACTAAAAAAAAAACATTAAAAATAACATTTTAATAAATAAAATGGGAATGTAATGCAGCTTGTGTGCATTATTTGTGCTAGGGCTGATTTCTCACTGTTGCCTTTTCTGAGCCTCATATGACTAGAAAAAAGTGAAGGAACAAGAAAAGACTTAAAACGCTGTGGTTCATTTTGCTAATTAAGCAAAGTCTTTTGGAAGGTGTGCATGAAATTAATTTGTATATATGGCTGATGGAATCTGTATCGGCCATTGAAAAAATATTTAAAAATATTAGAGAATTACAATACAGAACAGGCTGTTCAGCTCAACTTGACCACGTTGGTATTTATCCTGCACTCAAGCAGTAGACTTAATCCCATCTGCCCACCCTGTTCCCATATCTCTTTCTTCCCCTTTGTCTAAAAGATTTGTCTAAAATATTCCTAAATGGCCTCTGCTTTAATCACTAACTCCAGTATCAGCTGTTGTAGTACTGAGTTACATATGAACCGGGGAGATTAAAGGTTTGACCTCCGTCCAATGTTGAGTTAGTTCAGTTCAGTCTAGGTGGAAACAGGGAGATGACAGCTAGCCTCCGTGTACTTGGGCTAGGCAGTCAGGGTCTCGCATCTCATCGTTATCCATTGCCAGAGCCTGTGGAATGATAGAAGGTAGGGGGGGGGGGGTGGGGGGTTCATTAATTTGAAATAGCCAGGTTACGTCTATTAATCTCTAGCCAATCCTGGTATGTTAACAGGGCAGTTTTTAAAAGATGATTTTGCCATCTTGTTGAACACTGATAAGAAGCACTTAAAATAAAAAGTCAGATCAACGCAAACCATATGCCATATACAAGTGTGTGTGGGAGGGGGCAGTGGGGTGCCGGTGGGGGCGGTGAGTATACACTGAGTGAACGCACCTCTTGCCCAACAATTGTGTCAGATGACCTGATCAATTTTGATGATCGAACCTCATTTAAAATATTGGCAGGCTACTAGTGCTAATCGAGAGCACTCATGGGCAGCTGGCCAGTTGGAGGGGGTGGAAAATATGGCAGCTCCTATGCAGTGCCAGGCCAGCAGGGAAACCTTGGATGAGGGCTGCGGAGGGTCGGACAATGGGAGGGATCATTTCTGTTGGGCCAAGAGAAGGATTCATGTTCCTCCTGGCCCAACAAAAATCGGTTAAACAAATGAATGTCATGTTTTCCGAGCAGCCTCCACGGTCCCTCTAAGTATGACGGGTTTGCCCGCTCTACATTTAACCCAACTGATGGGGCTTCTGGAGCCAGTGGAAACCCAAAGTGTGTCATAAGACCCCCAATCTAAATATACATATGTGGGAGCACTGGGTTCCCGAAATCAATGCCTGCTCAAAAATAGCAATGGGCAAAAATTCAACGGTAAGTCTTCATTTCCCTGTTTTTGTCTCACGGTTTTAGGTTCAGCAACATGGGTTTTGGCTGTCACAGTCGCATATCTGCGCTGGATGCCTAGGAGTGTGTTAGTATTTGGAGGCGATAACAACAAACTTGTATTTATATAGCACCTTTAATGTGGTGAAATGTCTCAAGGCGCTTCACAGGAATATTACAAGACAAAAAAATTGACACCGAGCCACATAAGGAGAAATTAAGGTCGGTGACCAAAAGCTTAGTCAAAGAGAGAGTTTTTAAAGAAAGTCTTAAAGGAGGAAAGCGAGGCGGAGAGGTTTACAGAGGGAATTCCAGAGCTTAAGGTCGAGGCAACAGAATGCACGACTACCAATGGTTTAGCGATTATAATCAGCGATGCTCAAGAGGGCAGAATTAGAGGAGTGCAGATATCTTGGAGAGTTGTGGGGCTGGAGGAGATTAGAGATAGGGAGGGGTGCGGCCATGGAGGGATTTGAAAATAAGAATGGGAATTTTGAAATCAAAGCGTTGCTTAACTGGGAGCCAATGTAGGTCAGTGAGCACAGGGGTGATGGGTGAGAGGGACTTGGTGAGTTAGGAAACGGGCAGCCGAGTTTTGGATGACCTTAAGTTTACATAGGGTACCAGACTGTTCGCAACCTTAGTGTCTTATTTGACCCTGAAATGAGCTTTCGACCACATATCCGCAGCATAACTAAAACCGCCTATTTCCACCTCCATAACATCGCCCGTCTCTGCCCTTGCCTCAGCTCATCTGCTGCTGAAGCCCTCATCCATGCCTTTGTTACCACTAGACTTGTCGATTCCAATGCACGCCTGGCTGGCCTCCCATATTCTACCAACAACAACTACTTGTATTTATATAGCGCCTTTAACATAGTGAAAAGTCCCAAGGTGGATGTGGACGGAGGGCGATACAAGGAAGTGATCAGAGGTGGCCTGAGGGAGTGCTGCATTGTTAGAGGTGCTATCTTTCAGATGATGTATTAAGTGGAGGCTCCACTACCTACTCAAGTGGGTGTAACGGATCCCAAGGCACTATTTGAAGAGGAGCAGGGTAATTCTTCTGGTTTCCTGGCCAACATTTATCCCTCAACAGCAGCACAGCACCAAAAACAGATCAACTAGTTGTTTATCTCCTTGCTGTTCGTGGGACCTTAGAGCAGCAAATTGGCTGATACATTTGCCTACAAACCAAATTGACTACACTTCAAAGTAATTAATTTGCTGTGAAGTGCTTTGGGATATCCTGAGGATGTGGAAGGTGCTATATAAATACAACTTTTTCTTTTTCATATAAGTATGGCAAACATGAAATGGATCACTTTGTGGGAATCTACTTATCATTTAAATAATATTTAATGGAGTAAGTTATTACCAAGATGTTTACACACTGTGCTGTACTGATGATGTACATTTCGTACCAATGTTAATATGCTTGAAAACCTTCTGAATATGTGCACATCATTTCCAACTATCAGCTTTAAAAAAAAAATGGGCAGGTACCTGGCAGCGTGATACCATGGCCCATTTCCCATCCCAAGATTAGAAGTAAAGAACACTGGTTGATTTTCATTTCCTTAACCATCTCAACATATATCATTTCTTGTTCTTGGCTCTTGCTCTTCAGTGACAGTTGACATGGAAATAGCATCTGTGTGAGAGCAGCAACTATTTTAGATTCCTTGACCATTACACCACCCAGCATGGTTTTGGCCAACATGCGCACGATTGCTGTCTCAAAGGCATTGATAGGATCCTCCCAACGCTCGTCACAAGATATCAACTCCAACTAACATTAGTCTCGATATCTCGGATTCGTAAAGATTACTTCCTATTTACTTCCAAATGTGCTTGTGCTTGTGCTTGTTTAGTAACGCACCTTTATGTTGATTATTGCCCAATTGGATGTTTCCGGTACAGAGCAGGACATAAAGGAAGTGATGGCTGCAAAATTATGGGCACGCAGCCTCTTATTGTCCATATGAATTTCCCAACCAATTCTCTCTACGAGCACCTGACCAGGAAATCAAGCTTATTATCGACTACACGTGGTGTATTAGTCAGGAAATTGTGTTTGGGAAATTGATGGGATTGAAAGCCGATAAATCTCTAGAGCCTGATAGTCTGCATCCCAGCGTACTTAAGGAAGTGGCCCTAGAAATAGTGGATGCATTGGTGATCATTTTCCAACATTCTATAGACTCCGAATCAGTTCCTATGGATTGGAGGGTAGCGAATGTAACCCCACTTTTTAAAAAGGGAGGGAGAGAGAAAACAGGGAATTATAGACTGGTTAACCTGACAACGGTGGTGGGGAAAATGCTGGAATCAATTATTAAAGACGTAATAGCAGTGCATTTGGAAAGCTGTGATAAGATCAGTTCAAGTCAGCATGGATTTATGAAAGGGAAATCATGCTTGTCAAATCTTCTAAAATTTTTTGAGGATGTAACTAGTAGAGTGGACAAGGGAGAACCAGTGGATGTAGTAATTTTGGACTTTGAAAAGGATTTTGACAAGGTCCCGCACAAGAGATTAGTGTGCAAAATTAAAGCACATGGTATTGGGGATAATGTATTGATGTGGATAGAGAACTGGTCGGCAGACAGGAAGCAAAGAGTAGGAATAAACGGGTCCTTTTCAGAATGGCAGGCAGTGACTAGTGGGGTACCGCAAGGTTTAGTGCTGGGCCCCAGCTATTTACAATATACATAAAGATTTGGACGAAGGAATTGAATGTAATATCTCCAAGTTTGCAGATGACACAAAGCTGGGTGGCAGTGTGAGCTGTGAGGAGGATGCTAAGAGGCTGCAGGGTGACTTGGACAGGTTAGGTGAGTGGGCAAATGCATGGCAGATGCAAAATAATGTAGATAAAGGTGAGGTTATCCACTTTGGTGACAAAAAAATGGGATGCAGAATATTATCTGAATGGTAACAGATTAGGAAAAGGTTAGGTGCATGGTACATCAAGTCATTGAAATTGGCATGCAGGTACAATAGGCGGTGAAGAAGGCAAATGGCATGTTGGCCTTCATAGCAAGACAATTTGAGTATAGGAGCAGGGAGTTCTTGCTGCTATTGTACATGACCTTGTTGAGGCCACACCTTGAATATTGTGTGCAATTTTGGTCTCCTAATCTGAGAAAGGACATTCTTGCTATTGAGGGAGTGCAGCGAAGGTTCACTAGATTGATTCCCGGGATGGCAGGACTGATATATGAAGAAAGACTGGATTGACTAGGCTTATATTCACTGGAATTTAGAAGAATGAGAGGGGATCTCATAGAAACATAGAAATTCTGACGGGATTGGACAGGTTAGATGCAGGAAGAATGTTCCCGATGTTGTGAAGTCCAGAACCAGGGGTCACAATCTAAGAGTAAGGGGTAAGCCATTTAGGACCGAGATGAGGACAAACTTCTTCACTCAGAGAATTGTGAATCTGTGGAATTCTCTACCACGGAAAATTGTTGAGGCCAGTTCGTTAGATATATTCAAAAGGGAGTTAGATGTGGCCCTTACGTCTAAAGGGATCAAGGAGTATGGAGAGAAAGCACGAAAGGGGTACTGAAGTTGCATGATCAGCTATGATCATATTGGATGGTGGTGCAGGCTTAAAGGGCCTAATGGCCTGCTTCTGCACCTATTTTCTATATTTCTATGTATTGTATGCACTTGTGAGTATGCTCACAGGTTTCTTGAGCTGTTGATCGTGGCGGCTGTCCTTCGGGAGCCGCTGTTCAGGAATCTGTATCTTCACGACCGCGGTTTTAGGTGGCAGGTGGACGAGGGGGTTGTGTCTGGCAAGGTGACCCGGATCAGAGACCTGCTCGAGGGCGAAGGAGTGGGCTGGATGGCGCCAGATGAGCTGGCACGGTGCCTATCCTGGGCCAACGTCCGGCACGCAGCCAATGCCATTGAGTCGCTGAAAACAGCACTAGGGCCTGACTCCGTTAGGTGTGTCGAGGAGGCTCAAGCACATGGTGCGATCCTGTCCAATCTGACCCCCGGACCGCCGGAATCCTCATCGGCGCCAAGCCTTGAAATCTCCTTCGAGAGTGGGCGCCTCACAACTTGAGCCTCCTCTGGGAAATCCCCTCCGTACTTTTCAGTTCTACACGGAGGAGATTCCTGTACGGGCCGCTCTTGCACACTCTCCATGTTGCCATCCTCGTCTGCTGTCCGGACACGCCATGGTGCACCATCTTGCCATCCGGAGGAGGCGGGGGACTCCAATTGAATGCTCTCTACGCGGGAATCCTCGCTCTATTTATTGGGGACTTGGCCTGGAGGGTGTTGCACGGAGCAGTCCCATGCAATAATCCCATGCAATAAGTTTTTACGTTGGTTCACGGGCTCTCAGGCCGACTGTAATTTCTGCGGTCTAGAGGAGTCCGTATATGTGGAATGTGCGAGGTTGCAGCCCCTCTTCCAATATTTGAAGGGGCTGCTGCTCAAATTCTGGTTGCACTTCAGTCCCACACTTCTGTTCTTTGGGCACCCTGTGTGGAGGGGAGCGGGCAGGTTAAAAGGCATCCTTGTAGGACTGCTCCTGGGCATGGCCAAGGGGGCCATCAATCGGTCCTGGCAGTGGGCGGTCGAGGGGGCTGTTCAGCCCGACTGCCTGCCTCTCTTCCGCAATTACATCAAATCCAGAGTGTCCCTGGAGATGGAGCTCGCGGTGTCAACCGGTACGCTTGCGGCCTTCCGTGAGAGGTGGGCACCGGAGGGACTGGAGTGCATCATCACCCCCGGCAACCAAATTTTAATTTAAATTAAGTTTACTGCCAAAAGTTAATTTGTTTATTATGTCGGTTTTAGTGCCCTCCCTTTAATCAGGAGGCACTTGTACAATTTGTGATTTTGGTGCTCTCAAAAAAAAAAACAAGGGGGCACTTGATTCAAAGTTTTTGGAGTGTGACCCCCCCCTTTAACCAGGGGGCACTTGATTATTGTTTCTACAAAATAGTTGTTGAGCTGTTGAGTTGGGAGTGGCTTAGCCAGTCACGTGATGTTCACAAGATTAAAAAAAACCAGCTTTGTTGGGTTCGGGGGATCCTCGATGAGGCAGGTGGTTATGAGCCTGGTAGATGAACTGGTAATGTGTAGTGTTATTGTTAAACCTTTGCTAATAAACCAACTAGTTCTAAATAGCAATGTGTTGCTATGAATTCTTGAGCAAAGAACCCATGAAGCAAATACATTACACGTTATAAATTGGGTGGTAAAATAGATTTTGTTACGTTACAGTCAATATCTGCGTGGCAAGTTAAACGGTTATTTTACTCATTGTCTTCTAACTTCATGCCCAAAATAAAGTAGTTTCTCGAGAGGTTTCTATCTACAAGGCAGGCGCATAAAAGAATTTACATACTTTTGCTATTACTAACTTGATCAATCAAATCAAAAAAACAAGCATTTTAGTGCTTTTTAAGCTTCAGACTTTCTACGCTCTGAACTGTCCATAGAATTAAATTCATGGAGCTAAACACCTCCATTATTGTTGTTTATTCAGTTGACCATGGAGGAATAAAGAATGAGGAAGAGTGTAAGATCAGTGGCCTTTTTCATTCTTTGAATAAACTTCATCCTTCACATACAAAGCTCCGTCCTTCCATCTTAGACCTGGAATGTTTACAACTGTACAGTTTTGTGTGCATCAATTGTCTATTTATTAAGACTGTCTCTTCTGCTGCCATTTCCGTGGAAGAATCCACAGTAAGGTATTCTGTGCAACTCCTGATGAGGTAAATCATGTTGCTTGTGAGGGTATATCAGAAGAAGAGTCCGACCCATACAATATTCCATGCTTTCCTCCTTTTGAATGGTGGTGTATACATTTGCACATAAGCAAAGAAAGAACGAAGAAGACATACGGAAGTCAAGTTATTGAATGCGTTTGTAGAAATATATACGAAGATGGCAAAGTAAATCAAGAAATAAATCTGTTTGTGGTCATGCATGTTTTGATTTTGAACATATGCGTTGGAATGGAACTTAGGAATGGGAGTGGACTATTTAGCCCCAATGCTCTCTTTGCCATTCAATTAGACCATGGCTGATTTGTACCTCAAATCCATATCCCTTGACACGCTTATGTAAGGTTTCTAAATCTCTCTGGCATTAAGTTGACAACAAGCCCAATTCTTTTAAAACACTTTGGAATAAGTTTATTAAACACACGCACATGCACGTAGCCTATGGGAATAAACAGCAGTCGACTAGTATCCTACGGATTCGATTCTACTTAATTACAGCATGTAAAGTAATGAGTTACAGATTTACAGAGACATCTACTTCCCTCTGAGTCAAGCAAAGCACGCGGTCTTCTTCCTTATTTCTGGTTCTTTAGAGGACGGTTTCCTGCTTTGCCGCGTGGTCATCGAAATGAGAGAGCAGGCTTTGGGGTTCCGTCTTTATATATCTTAAGTCCATTGTTTCTCACAGAGCCCCAGGATTGGGTTTTGGTTCCAGGGTAATTCTTTATTGACTTTCCTCACACATGTGACTGTCTGGAGGAATTGGATCCGCTCCTTGATTAGGTTAATCACTTTCCCATTAACCCCTTTTGCAGCGGAAGGAGCGTATGGCAAACCACCCCTTCCCTCAACGACTATCTGTCCCACCTGTGACAGAGTCTGTGGCTCTCGTATTGCCCAACGAAAGAAGACATGAACTTTGATGTATCCATTTTGTCTCTTCAAACCGCAGCCTGTCTGTAATCTGCACTTTTGACATTTATACATACACACACAATTCACTGTTATTCCATACATACCATATCAATTCTATCATTAATATACACTTTTATTCTTACACTTGGGCAATAACATTCTGTTGATTTCCATCTTGAAAATTTCATTTCACCTTTAATCTGCAACCTTTGGGGAAGGGAATTCCAGACTCCTACTATCCTTTAGATGAAAAATTGCTTCCTGATTTCACTCCAAATGGCCTGGCTCTAATTTTCAGATTGTTCTGGATTCCCCCACTAGAGGGAACAGCTTCTCTGTATCTACCCTATTAAATTCTTTTTATCATTTTAAGCCCCTCAACCTTCTAAACTCAAGGCAATTCGAGCCAAGTTTATGCAACCTGTCCTCGTAATTTAATCTTCTAAGCCTGGTATAATTTTGGTGACCATGTGTTGCACCCCTCCAAGGCCATTGTATCCGTCCTGAGGTACGGAGCTCAAAATTGAATGTAGTACTCCAGATGTGGTCTGTATAACTGAAGCATCACATCCTCAACTTTTGCATTCCAACCCCCTTAAGGTAAAGACCATTTGTTAGCCTTTTTCACCTGTGCTCTAGGTTTTAGAGATTTGTGTACATGGACACCCAAATCCCTTTCCTCCTCCACAGCTCCTAGTGTCTTGCCATTTAGAAACATTTCTGATTAGGCTTTCTTGGATCCAGAGTGGATGACCTCACACTTCCCCACAACAAACTCCAGCTGCCATAGTTTTACCCACTCACTTAATCTGTCTATGTCCCTTTGTAACTTCCTGCTCCCATCTACAAAACTTACTGTGCCTCTTAATTTAGTGTAATCTACAAACTCTTGGGGGGCTAAAGTGCCCTGCACCCCTAGGCGCACAATTTCAATGAAGTGAAGATTTAGCGCCCGGCGAGATGGACTGCTAAATCTTGCTGAATTGGGCACTTACAAAGAGAAAAAGTTGCGGGGCGGTATCCAAGGCGGGAATGGCCTTCGCAGGACACTGCCGGGGCGGAAGCGGAGCGCTGCTGACGTGTCACAATGACCCTCTGTAGCCTCTTTAGTTGCGCCCACTGGGCCACCAGGAGGGATTCGGCCGGGACAGCGACCACCATTGTTGGGCCAACTGCAAAGTTGGCTGACAAAAATAAGATGGCGGCCGCGGTGCAAGGCCTTCTGCTTTAAGGGTGGTTGGCCCCAGCCACGACAGCTTCGCACTGGGCACTGTGCAAACCCGTTTTTTGCCCGCAGAATCCCGGGTGCAATTCCGGGAGTGGAGAGCTAAGGCTGCCGCACCTAGGCGATAACAAAATTCGTGCCCTGTTAGCGCCAACGGGTCTTTCCCAAGGGAGCAATTTCGCCCCCTCTATTCCTTCATCCAAGTAATTGATATATCTGATGAAAAGCTGAGGCCTCAGTACAGATCACAGAGGAACTCCACATGTCACATCCCGTTGATCCCAATTCTGTCACTAAGCAATTTGCAACCCATGTCATAAGGTTACATTCAGTTCTGTGCACTTTTATTTTTGCTAATAATGTCTTGTGAGGTAACTTATCAAATGCCTTCTGGAAGTCCATATAGACAAGATGCATAGGCAATCCCATGACCATTATGTTCGTGTCCTTCTCAAAAAATTCAACTAGATTAATCCGAGATGATCTACCCTCCATAAATCCATGCTGACTCTCTTTGATCAACTGATACTTGTACAAGTGCTCTGTCTCTAACGATAGATTCTTGTAACTGCCCCAAAACTGACAGGTCTGTAGCTTCCTGGTTGCTCCCTCCATCCTTTCTTAAATAATGTGACATTTGCAATTTTCCAATCCAAAGATAGAATTCTCAAATCTAGAGAGCTTTCAAAAATGATGACTGCAGTTTCCTTTGCTGTTTCTCGAGGGTGGAAACCATTTTGCACATCTTGTTAGTTTCTTTGCATCCTTTTGTTGCTTTTTATAGCTCTCCCAGTCTGCTGGATTTCCACTTTCCTTTGCATGTGTAAGCCTTTTCGGCATGATACTGTCTCTTGCCTCATTTGATCTAGATGAGTCCAGTTACAGGCTTTACATTGCAATAGTTTCACAATTGTAAATGTGTCCAATGAGACCGTTTTTTTGGGAATCAATTTCGGATATTAAATCTGCTGGTTTCTGTCTTGCTGTGAAATATTGACCAGAATGAGCACTGCCTGTGCAGTTTGTTTTTCAGTGTCGAGCTATTGAATGGATCTGGTGAAGGCTCATTTATTTATGCTGCAGTAGATGCTGATGCAGAGGCTATAAAATAATCTAGGGAGCTGATGTAGTACACAGCGGAATCTCAACAGTATGGCTTCCGGTGTGCAATGATCGGGAAGAGTTCAGTCCATTACTGTGACTCCTACAGTATTTTCGTGACCATGAAAAGACTGCTATGGAACTAAAACCGATTTCATGCTGTAACAGGGCTGATTTTCGTGACCTGTGCTCACAGGAATGCCCATTGCTGTGGGCTCTAAGAGCAGGAAAAAGGCAAGCCTAGTTACCAATCCCCACGCTGAATGGAGCACGTGCAGAGGTCCTGGGGGCATTCTGAAGACTTGGTAGTGGAAATTTGACTTCCCAGAAAATCTGAATCTTCTAGCTGCTGATTGATATCAGTAGCTGGACGATGCTGAGCTTGGAGACGAGACAGGCTTGAAGCAGGCCATGTCAATACCCTGGGTCAAAAAAAATCCCAGTATTCCTGGTGAGGGGGAGCAGAGGAAATCTTCCCTCACAGATTATCTTCTCTAACAATAACCAACACATGCATGGCCCACAAACTGTGCTGTAAGATTGTATGAATAACTTTTAATGTGATTAAACCATTCGGTCTTTGTGGCGTATTTACTCCAATTGTGTTTTGAGCTAGTTGGTGTGATTAATCCACCATCGTTCAATTGCTTAATTTGAAAAAAAGAAGTGTGAAATGGCCAATGTATATATTTTTTAGCTTTTAACAGTCTAGAGTAGCATTAGAAGTGTAAGAAAGCGTGGAACATGGCATGGCTAGTCAACTCATAAAGCCCACTCTTTCTACAGATCATGTATAACAAATCCTGTCATAAATTCTCCTCCAGCCATTTAATTTCCTCATCACATCTGAGGGAAATACTGCCTGATCCTCTCCTATTATCAACCAGAACACCAGAATGTTTATCCTTCCACACATCTCCACTAATCAAGCCTGGCCTACTGTCCACCAGAACTTGCCGCCCCATTGCCATCACCGTAGTGACCACCACCATTTTGTTGGGGTCCTCTGTGTCTGCGGTCCATATGGCCGCCTGATTACAGTAATTGAATAAAGATCCTAGGAAGTCAAGGGGACCCCCAATGTCATTGTTGGGGTAAACTGCACCCTCCTCCACCCCGCCCGCTTTGGCCAGTGTCAGGATAGGAGCAGTACTCCCAGCTACACAACCCCAGCCTCGGCTGCCCCGCACCAGCTCTCTTCCCCCTACTTTATACCAGGTACGGCAAAATCACAAGTGCAGTCCTTACAAAAAGATTTACCGCTACAGCTGGCACATGGAGGAAATCTTCCCCACTGCATTATGTTTTAAAAAAGAAAAAATCTCTTCCTCACTTGCCTTTAAAAAAGAGATGGATGATACTTGCCTGTCGTCCTGCATTTAAGTCTTTGTTAAAGGTGGGTTATGGAAAATTTATGGCGTTTGTCATGCAGCAGGCATTCTGGGTATGAGAAGGGACTAATTAGCAATCTTGTTGTACAAGGCCCCTTGGGGAAGAGTGACCATAATATGGTAGAATTCTTTATTAAGATGGAGAGTGACACAGTTAATTCGGAAACTAGGGTCCTGAACTTAAGGAAAGGTAACTTCGACAGTATGAGGCGTAAATTGGCTAGAGTAGACTGGCAAAGGATACTTAAAGGGTTGACGGTGGATAAGTAATGGCAAACATTTAAAGATCACATGGATGAACTTCAGCAATTGTACATCCCTGTCTAGAGTAAAAATAAAATGGGGAAGGTGGCTCAACCATGGCTAACAAGGGAAATTAAGGATAGTGTTAAAACCAAGGAAGAGGCATATAATTTGGCTAGAAAAAGCAACAAACCTGAGGACTGGGAGAAATTTAAAATTCAACAGAGGAAGACTAAGGGTTTAATTAAGAGGGGGAAAATAGAGTACGAGAAGAAGCTTGCAGGGAACATAAAAACTGACTGCAAAAGCTTCCATAAATATGTGAAGAGAAAAAGATTAGTGAAGACAAACGTAGGTCCCTTGCAGTTGGATTCAGGTGAATTTATAATAGAAAGTTGTTGAGGCCAATTGACCAAATATATTCAAAAAGGAGTTAGATGTAGTCCTTACTACTAGGGGGATCAAGGGGTATGGCGAGAAAGCAGGAATGGGGTACTGAAGTTGCTTGTTCAGCCATGAACTCATTGAATGGCGGTGCAGGCTCGAAGGGCCGAATGGCCTACTCCTGCACCTATTTTCTATGTTTCTATTTCTATGAACAAAGAAATGGCAGACCAATTGAACAAATACTTTGGTTCTGTCTTCACGAAAGAAGACACTAATAACCTTCCAAATGTACTAGGGGACAGTGGGTCTAGTGAGAAGGAGGAACTGAAGGATATCCTTATTAGGCTGCAAATTGTGTTAGGGAAATTGATGGGATTGAAGGCCGATAAATCCCCGGGGCCTGATAGTCAGCATCCCAGAGTACTTAAGGAAGTGGCCCTAGAAATAGTGGATGCATTGGTGATCATTTTCCAACAGTCTATGGACTGGAGGGTAGCTAATGTAACACCACTTTTCAAAAATGGAGGGAAAGAGAAAACAGGAAATTATAGACCGGTTAGCCTGACATCAGTAGTGGGCAAAATGTTGGAATAAATCATTAAGGATGAAATAGCAGCACATTTGGAAAGCAGTGACAGGACCGGACCAAGTCAGCATGGATTTATGAAAGGGAAATCATGCTTGATGAATCTTCTGAAATTTTTTGAGGATGTAACTAGCAGAGTGGACAAGGGAGAACCAGTAGATGTGGTGTATTTGGATTTTCAAAAGGCTTTGACAAGGTCCCGCACAAGAGATTGGTGTGCAAAATCAAAGCGCGTGGCATTGCGGGTAATGTACTGACGTGGATAGAGAACTGGTTGGCAGACAGGCAGCAGAGAGTCGGGATAAACGGGTCCTTTTCAGAATGGCAGACAGTTACTAGTGGAATTCTGCAAGGCTCAATGCTGGGACCCCAGCTCTTTACAATATACATTAACGATTTAGATGAAGGAATTGAGTGTAATATCTCCAAGTTTGCGGGTGACACTAAACTGGGTGGCGGTGTGAGCTGTGAGGAGGACGCTAAGAGGCTGCAGGGTGACTTGGACAGGTTAGGTGAGTGGGCAAATGCAGTATAATGTGGATAAATGTGAGGTTATCCACTTTGGGGGCAAAAACACGAAGGCAGAATATTATCTGAATGGTGGCAGATTAGGAAAAGGGGAGGTCCAATGAGAGCTGGGTGTCATGGTTCATCAGTCACTGAAAGTGGGCACGCAGGTACAGCAGGCAGTAAAGGAGGCAAATGGTATGTTGGCCTTCATAGCTAGGGGATTTGAGTATAGGAGCAGGGAAGTCTTACTGCAGTTATACAGGGCCTTAGTGAGGTCTCACCTGGAATATTGTGTTCAGTTTTGGTCTCCTAGTCTGAGGAAGGACATTCTTGCTATTGAGGGAGTGTAGCGAAGGTTCACCAGACTGATTCCAGGGATGGCCGGACTGTCATATGAGGAGAGACTGGATCAACTGGGCCTTTATTCATTGGAGTTTAGAAGGATGAGAGAGGATCTCCTAGAAACGTGTAAGATTCTGACGGGACTGGACAGGTTAGATGCGGGAATAATGTTCCCGATGTTGGGGAAGTCCAGAACCAGGGGACATAGTCTTAGGATAAGGGGTAGGCCATTTAGGACTGCGATGAGGAGAAACTTCTTCGCTGAGAGAGTTGTTAACCTATGGAATTCCCTGCTGCAGAGAGTTGTTGATGCCAGTTCATTGGATATATTCAAGAGGGAGTTAGATATGGCCCTTACGGCTCGGGATCAAGCGGTATGGAGAGAAAGCAGGAAAGGGGTAGTGAGGGAATGATCAGCCATGATCTCATTGAATGGTGGTGCAGGCTCGAAGGGCCGATTGGCCTACTCCTGCACCTATTTTTCTATGTTTCTATGTTTCAAACAGAACAGCCAGCTGTGAGACCCAGCTGCGCTAATGGAGATGGGTATCACAGCTGACTTTTCTGTTTGTGTGTCTTCCTTTCAGCTCCGCAGCCCTCTGGCACTTCAGTCTCGCAGCTAACCGTACAGCTAAGTGAAAGGCTGGTTGGCTGGGGAAATCACTGTCATGGACGCTCTCAAGCAATGATGAGACTGACTGACTTGTGTTTGCGTTTCTCCCTACTCGCCTATCTCCTCAGCACACCAGTGCATCATACAGCTGTTTACCCAGCTGTGAGACTGATGTGCCAGTAGGCTGGAGAGATAACTGAGATGGCGAGTTGCACAAATAGGACATTTAGCTGTGAATTCGGTTTGGCAGGATGATCTGTTAACTGCGACAATCTGTTTATTGGGACAGATTGACGTGTCCCAATTTAACCGTTTCCATTATGCTGAAAAATCTTCCTCTTTTTATTAAGATGCCAGCTGTGATCAGGTGTTAAATATTCATATTTCATTTAATCTTTGTTGTAATTGTGCACGAGTTCCCCTTGAATGGCCTTTAACAAAGCTTAACAAGTGTAAAATGGTGTTCAAACCTTTGTGCTAAGGTTTGCTAATTAATTTTTGCAGGAATAGAAATATTCATAGAAGGGTTAAGCATGCAGGGTGGTCGATTAGCAATTTTTGTCATGTTTCAACCACTTCTTAACAAACAGCTTGGAGCAGATTTTGCTCCTGTAGCCCTTGGACGTATTGGATCACCCTGGTGCAGCATACAGATGAACATTCGGCAGCAAGGATGTGCTGACTGAGTCTTCAGCTTTCTGCTCCACCCAGGGGATCCAATGTGCCCAGTTACTTTGTCTCAGCATCTGTGATTAATTTGAGCCGACTGAAATTAATTGGCCTACAAAGTGCTGGAGAAATGATGGTGAAATAATGGTACTCCCCATATTAGCTCGTAAAAAATCCAGCAATATGTGGAGAGGAAGAGATACTCCATGAGTTCCAATACTCCACAAATTGCTGGACGATTTGCGTCGCTCCGCCATTCACCTTGATAAAACCAAATAAATTGCAACCTCGCCGTGAGCCTCTCCATTCAAATTAATTACGTGTCATAAAATTGTTGGATTTGCGCCGTAAATGCAAATGAATTCCGCCGCAACCATTTAGGACTGGACCGTCATGTTATAATTTGTCCCTATTATTAATGTGATTTATGGTCCGGTTTAAAAAAAATCTGTCAGCTGCTCGATGTCCAATGGTCCTGACATGACATTCAACCTTGGATGGCTAATGTTATTCCTATATTTAAAAGGGGAGATAGAACCAAGTCTAAGGAACTATAGATCAGTTAGCTTCACATTAGTGGTAGTGAAACTAATGGAATCTTTAGTGAAGATGCAATGGAAAAACATCTAGAAATGGAAAATGTAATGACGAATCGTCAGCACGGATTTCAAAACAGAAGGTCATGTTTGACCAATCTTGCTGAATTTTTGAAAGAAATTACCAATAAATCCAATAGGGCATTCAGGAGAAATATTTTTACCCAAAGAGTGGTTAGAATGTGGAATTCTATACCACGAGGAGTCGCTGAGGCGAATAGAATAGATGCATATAAGGGGAATCTAGATGAGCACATTAAGGGGGAAAAGAATAGAAGGCTATGCTGACATTTCACAAATATTACGGGCTATGTCCATCCTCTCAAAGTAGCGCCTGCCCCCACGCTCAAATACAGCAGCGATCTGATTTCTCGCCCATTGTAGCTAATCTCAGTGAAGCCATCACACAGGGTCTGCTGCTCAGCAGGGCCACTGGAAAGTGAGAATGTAGCCTGATTTCCACTCACTCCCAGTCTGGAAAAACTGACCAATTGGAATGTACCTGCCACTGCCTCAGCTCAGACCACCACAGAGCATAGCTTGGATCTGGGACCTCCTGTTTTCATCCACAGAAGCAGTGAGTTTACAACTGCACATTTCTAGCGGGAAGCCTCGCCCACTGGAAACATGCATCGGCAAATGGTGGACATTATTTTCTGTCTGTTAAAAATGGATAGAAAATTCTCGGGAACATGCCCGCTATTTGTCAATATTCACTCCCCTGGCAGGCAAGGCTTCCCACAGGTTGGGCCCGTCTATACAATTGGTGATTATATGTCAAGTCATTCACTGTCAAACAGGCCCCTTGCGAACTCAGCACAAGATGAGGTTCAACTTCACATTTTTATGTCTGGCTGGAGTGCATTTTGATACAATATTCACTGAGCGCACTATTAGTGACAGGAAATAAGAATGTAATAAAGTATAAAATTAAGATAAAATCCTTCAAAAGGCCCTGTACAATTAGAGATGCAAAGATGTGAATAACTGGTAAAAATTCCAAGTGAAATCTGTTAGACTGTGAATACTCTGGCACCCATAAGAATGTGAATCCTGTGACACCCGTGACACTGAATCCTGTGACACCCGTGACACTGAATCCTGTGACACCGAATCCTGTGACACCCGTGACACTGAATCCTGTGACACCCGTGAGATTGTGATACAGGTGCAGCGGCGAGAATCCGGAACCCTCGGGACCGAGGCCGTTCCGGATTTCAGGCTTTTCCAGACTTTTGATCGACATTTGGGTATTTCCAGATTTCGGAATGTCAGAAAGTGGGGAGAGGGGGAGGTCCCTGTCGAGGAGCTGTTCCGGCCCTGTCGATGGCGTTGTTGGGCTGGCCCTGCCGCCAAGGCAGTGTTCGGGCGGGCCCCGCGGAGGAGGAGTTGTTCGGTCGGGCCCCGCCAAGCTGGAGCTGTTCGGGCGGGGTCCCACCGTGGGGAAGGTGTTCGGTCGGGCCCTGCCGCCGAGAAAGTGCTCGGGCCGGTGGGCCCTGCCGCAGAGGAGGTGTTGGGGTGGGCCGGTGAGGAGGCCCTGAGGCAAGGGCAGCAGCGACGGCGAGGTAATGGCAGCGGTGACGAGGCCCGCGGCGGGGTCCCGAGGTCGGGTCCGGATTCCGGTACATTTAACGGATTCCGGTCAACCCTGACACCGATCGGTCCAGATTCCGGAGCATTCCGGAACTGCGGATTTTCGACGCTGCACCTGTACCTGTAAAATTGTGATACCCGTAAGATTGTGTATACTGTGAAACCTGTGAGTTGCTGCTGTGGTCTGAACCCAAGTCGCGGAGGTTAAGAACTGACATGGAATAATTGGCCGCATGGCCTGTTTCCAAGTTACAACTTCTCAGTATTTATATGTTATACACCAGACTCTGTGGCATGCGGCATCGAGGAAGAACACATCGTGTCACCGAAATGCTGTAAAACCTGGCAGGAGATTGGTATTATTAAGCATTGATAGATAATTATACACTTTAGCACTGATGAAGAATTACCCTTTTGCAAACTTGCAAAAGGTACTCAATTATACCCTTACAGAAAATTACCCTCTTTTATGCACTGGTATAAATTTGCCACATTATACTTACAGAAGATAATCCTATTATATCCTTTTAATAGATTTATCCAACTATGCATTTACAGAAGACCGGCCTATTTTTATACATTTATGTAGATTACAGACAATTGCTCCATTATTACATGCTGAACTGAAACTGGCTTCCATGCAACTGAATTGGGGAATAGTTTGATGTTTAACACATTTCACAGGTACATATTGTATTTAGGCAGCAGAGTGGTAGTTAATGTATTTGTTTCCCTTCCTTTAATATGGCACAAGGAGAGGCAAGTGTTATAGTGCCTGGTTTTGTGTCATGATGTTACTCCAAACACTATGAGTACATGGTCACGGGGAATGAAGCTGTGACGAAAACACTACATGGTCAAGCAAGGCTGTGTCATCGCACCAACTCTCTTCTCGATCTTCCTTGCTGCAGTGCTCCATCTCACCCTCACTAAGCTCCCCGCTGGAGTGAAGTTAATCGACAGAACAAACGGGAAATTGATTAACCTCCATCACTTCCAGTCCAGATCCAAGGTCGTCCTGTCCTCTGTCATTGAATTACAGTATGCAGACGACGCTTGCGTGTGCGCACACTCGGAGGCTGAACTCCAAACCATTGTCAACACCTTCACCGAAACATACGACAGGTTACGGGAAAAGATTTAACAGGCAATGTTAAATTGAACCCTAAAACATTTTATAAATAGATAAAGTGTAAGGGGATCACTCAGGAAAAAGTTGGGCCTATGAAGGCACCCTACGGGAAATCTTCATGTGGCGGCAGAGGATGTGATTAAAGTATTAAATGAGTACTTTACATCTGTCTTCACAAAGGAAGCGGATGAGGTGAAGGTTACACTAAAAGAGGAGAGGGGAGTAATGGACAGGATAGTAATAGATGATATAGTGAAAAGATTTACATTACTGAAAGTTGGTAAGTCACCTGGACTGGATGGAATGCATCCTAGGTTGCTGAAAAAAAGCAAAGGTAGAAATAGCAGAAGCATTGGTTTCAAGCCTCAAGATACAGGAATAGTGCCAGAGGACTGCAGGTTGCTAATGTTATACTATTCAAGAAATGGAATGTTGGCCTTTATTGCAGGGGGGATGGAGTATAAAAGCAGAGAAGTCCTGCTCCAACTGTGCAGGGTACTGGTGAGGCCACACCTGGAGTACTGCATACAGTTTTGGTCTCTGTATTTAAGGAAGGATATACTTGCATTGGAGGCTGTTCAGAGAAGGTTCTCTTGGTTGATTCCGGAGATGAGGGGGTTGACTTATGAGGATAGGTGAGCAGGTTGGGCCTCTTATACATTAGAGTTCATAAGAATGAGAGGTGATCTTCTTGAAAGTTATAAGATAATGAGGTGGCTCGACAAGGTGGATGCAGAGAAGATATTTCCACTCATTGGGGAAACTAAAATGAGGGGACATAGTCTTAGCATAAGGGGCTGCTCAATTAAAACTGAGATGAGGAGAAATTTCTTCTGAGGGTTGTAAATCTGTGGAATTCTCTACCCCAGAGAGCTATGGAGGCTGGGTCATTGAATATATTTAAGGTGGATATAGACAGATTATTGAGCAATAAGGGAATAAAGGATCATGCGGAGTGGGCAGGGAAGCCGAGCTGAGTCCATGTTCAGATCAGCCGTGATCTTATTGAATGGCGGAGCAGGCTCAAGAGGCCAAATGGCCTACTCCTGCTCCTTTTTCTTATGTTCTTAAAGGGGAGAGGGTTAAACCGGCAAACTGCAGGCCAGTCAGCCTAACATCGGTGGTGAGAAAGTCATTGGAAACTATTATCAGGGACAAAATAAACTTCCATATGGAAAGGCATGGGCTAATCAAGAAGAGCCGGCATGGATTTACTAAAGGCAATCATGTCTGACTAAAGAAAATTCCAGATTACGTCCAAACTTGTAGCTGCCCGTATAATAAAGCACATGTTCCTACTAAAGGTTTGTTACTGAAAGACTTTCTCTTCCACAAGCATTTAACACTTTATGGATTACCCATACTCTCTGAATTTAAAATATTGTCACAGTTCAGTCTTGTGCTCTTATTTCAATTTCCAACTTTGCAGGTACACAGCACTCCTCAACTGACGGGACCAGTTGCAGGCCTCTGTCAGCAGCAATGCGGTTAAGCTGGGAGAATGGTGCCTGTTACATAGGAATAGGAGAAGGCCATTCAGCCCCTCAAGCCTATTCCACCATTCAATTAGATCATGTATTTTAATTCCATCTATCCTCTTTGCCTCTCTACCTCGCTTTCCTCCTTTAAGATGCTCCATAAAACCTACCTCTTTGACCAAGCTTGTGGTCACCTGCCCTAATATCACCTTATGTGGCTCGGAGTCAATTTTGCGAATGCTTCGGTGAAACGCCTTCAGATGTTTTACTACTTTAAAAGCGCTATATAAATACAAGTTGTGGTTGACATCAGAAGAGAGTTAAGATCTATACCTGTGACTGTAGCTCCAAGGATGCTTGCAGCAATATGACTTCTTCATTGCTCTGAGAGAATTGCACTGCTCGTTTCTTCATGAAGCTGTTATTTTTGTAAAATTTCTCCGTGTTGCTGCTGATCTTGCAAGGCTTTAGTTCTCACGCTGTACTGAAATTGTTCACTGGGCCAACATAGGAGAGAGAGAGAGCAAACCGTCAGCTTCTAATACTCTTCCAGCTTGTTGCATTGCCTTTTTACTCTTCGCGTTCTTGCACTTTCCACACTCTGCACCCATCTTAAGCAGGCTCGAAATAGAGGTACCATTGTACCGAACACAAGGAATGTAACTTATCCTGCATCATTCTCAAACAGCCAGTTATGGAATCTTGCTGCACAGAGGGAGGCCTGTGTTGACTCTCTGACAGAGCTGCCCAATTATTCCCACTCCCAGCTCTTTCCCCATAGTCCTACAGTTTTCTTCCCTTCCAAGTATTGATCCAATTTCTCGCAGCAAGTTTTTATTGAATCTACTTCCACCCCCCTTTCAGGCATGCATTGCAGATCGTAACAATTCATTCTATAAAACGATGTCATCTCACCTCACCTCTGGCTCTTTTGCCAATGAACTAGTCCCCAAGGTCAGGCCTCGGGTATACTTTAACTTTGATGTTTGATTGCTTTGTATCCGCTTTAAGCTGTTTCAGTCAGCTAGATGAGTATGTAAGCACCCAATCTTCTATCTCTCGGTTTACCACATCAATCAGGCCCTCCAGAAAGAAGGATGTGAGATGGTGGGACATTGCCAGCAGTGTCACCCCAACGACCTGGCTCCAGCTTCATGACCTCTGACCACTGGTCAAGGTCAGTGAATGCATCTTCAAAAGCCGTCTCCTACCAACTGCACCACTAGCCTCACACACTGCTGAATGCCCGACCCCCACCCCCAATCACTCACCTACCAACCGTTTGCACCAATCACGAGGCACATCTCCCATTCCTAGCCTCACCTCACCATCTTGGCCATTCTTGGCAGGAGCATTGCTGAGCCCTTTGCCAGCGGAGGGTCTGAAAGGATACAAGATGCTGGTATCCTCATAAGTTATCCTCCTTCTGGCATTCACCCATCACCACAACTCCGCCCTTGTGCCTTTCTCATTCCACACACCCAAGAAATGGAACCTGCCCAGCCAGTGGGTGACCAAGAAGATGGAGAGGAGAGTGAAGAAGAAGAAGATGATGATGATTGATTTGACACTCCCAACCACCAGCTCCTCGAGGTCAACTTGCAAGGCCATTTGCAGTCTCCCCACTGAAAGTTAGCAGTCTTTCACCAGCCATGTTGTAGCCACTGGGATAGCACTGTGTGATGTCAGTAGGGTGGGCAAAGGCACACACGAAACAGTTACTAAGAGAATGCTTATGGGTGATGAGCACTGTTCCTTTTAAGGTGTGCGACGATGCGCCCACGCACTAATCCTCGAGCTGCCGTGCAGTTGAACTGAATTGCTGCTCAGAACCGGACAGCAGCTGGAGCGGGGTAGCGCCCCATAAAAACACCAACAATTTGCAGCCTTCGGCGCATGCGTGGTCGACCTGATCTCCTCCTCCATATGCACGGTTTTGCCAATGCCACGCAGGTGCAATGCCACGCAGGTGCAGTCCCACCACCGTTGCAGCCTCCACTACAGGCTCTGCTTTGTAATGAGATGACTGTATCTGTGGGGGTGGTAGGGAGAAGAGTGAGGCTCAAAAGGGGAGAGAGAGACTGAGGGAAGGGGAGAGAGAGAGAGACTGAGGGGGAGAGAGAGCGACTGAGGCGGGGGGCGGGGGAGAGACTGTGGCGGGGGGGAAAGAGAGACTGGGGGGGGGAAAGAGAGAGAGAGACTGGGGGGGGTGAAAGAGAGAGAGACTGAGGTGGGGGGGGGGAGAGGGAGAGAGACTGAGGTGGGGGGGGAGAGGGAGAGAGACTGAGGTGGGGGGGGGAGAGGGAGAGAGACTGAGGGGGGGAGAGGGAGAGAGAGAGAGAGACTGAGGGGGGGGAGATGGAGAGAGACTGACAGGGGGGTGAGAGGGAGAGAGACTGACCGGGGGGAGGAGAGGGAGAGAGGCTGAGGGGAGGGGAGAGAGAGAGAGACTGGGGGGAGGGGGGAGGGGAGAGAGAGAGACTGGGGGGAGGGGAGAGAGAGAGGCTGAGGGGAGGGGAGAGAGAGAGGCTGAGGGGAGGGGAGAGAGAGAGACTGGGGGGAGGGTAGAGAGAGAGAGAGACTGGGGGGAGGGGGGAGAGAGAGACTGGGGGAGGGGGAGAGAGAGAAGGGGGGGTGAGAGAGAGTGACGGGGGTAGGTGGGGGAAGAGAGAGACGGGGTGTTGGGGGGGATAGAGACAGACACTGGGGCGAGAGGGCGAGAGACAGACACTAGGGCGAGAGACAGATACTGGGGCGAGAGAGCGAGAGACGGACACTGGGGCGAGAGACAGACACTGGGGCGAGAAAGAGAGCGAGAGACAGACACTGGGGCGAGAGAGAGGGAGACAGACACTGGGGCGAGAGAGAGGGAGACAGACACTGGGGCGAGAGAGCGAGAGACAGACACTGGGGCGGAGAGAGTGAGAGACGGACACTGGAGCGAGAGAGAGAGAGACAGACACTGGGACGATAGAGAGAGAGACAGGCACTGGGGCGAGAGAGAGCGAGAGACAGACACTGGGGCGAGTGAGCGAGAGACGGACACTGGGGCGAGAGAGCGAGAGACGGACACTGGGGCGAGAGACGGACACTGGGGCGAGAGACGGACACTGGGGCGAGAGACGGACACTGGGGCGAGAGAGTGAGAGACGGACACTGGGGCAAGCGCGAGAGACGGACACTGGGGCGAGAGAGAGAGTCAGACACTGGGGCGAGAGAGAGAGAGACAGACACTGGGACGAGAGAGCGAGAGACGGACACTGGGGCGAGAGGGCGAGAGACGGACGGACACTGGGGCGAGAGAGAGAGAGACAGACACTGGGACGATAGAGAGAGAGACAGACACTGGGACGATAGAGAGAGAGACAGGCACTGGGGCGATAGAGAGAGAGACAGGCACTGGGGCGAGAGAGAGCGAGAGACAGACACTGGGGCGAGAGAGAGCGAGAGACAGACACTGGGGCGAGTGAGCGAGAGACGGACACTGGGGCGAGAGAGCGAGAGACGGACACTGGGGCGAGAGAGCGAGAGACGGACACTGGGGCGAGAGAGCGAGAGACGGACACTGGGGCGAGAGACGGACACTGGGGCGAGAGACGGACACTGGGGCGAGAGAGAGAGACAGACACTGGGGCGAGAGAGAGAGAGACAGACACTGGGACGAGAGAGCGAGAGACGGACAATGGGGCGAGAGGGCGAGAGACGGACGGACACTGTGGCGAGAGAGAGAGAGACAGACACTGGGACGATAGAGAGAGAGACAGGCACTGGGGCGAGAGACACACTGGGGCGAGAGAGAGCGAGAGACAGACACTAGAGCGAGAGACGGACACTGGGGCGAGAGAGCGAGAGACGGACACTGGGGGCGAGAGACGGACACTGGGGCGAGAGAGCGAGAGACGGACACTGGGGGCGAGAGAGCGAGAGACGGACACTGGGGCGAGAGACGGACACTGGGGCGAGAGAGCGAGAGACAGACACTGGGGCGAGAGAGCGAGAGACGGACACTGGGGCGAGAGAGCGAGAGACGGACACTGGGGCGAGAGAGCGAGAGACGGACACTGGGGCGAGAGTGAGAGACGGACACTGGGGCGAGAGAGCGAGAGACAGACACTGGGGCGAGAGAGAGAGAGAGACAGACACTGGGGCGAGAGGGAGAGAGACGGACACTGGGGCGAGAGTGAGAGACGGACACTGGGGCGAGAGAGCGAGAGACAGACACTGGGGCGAGAGAACGAGAGACGGACACTGGGGCGAGAGAGCGAGAGACGGACACTGGGGCGAGAGAGCGAGAGACGGACACTGGGGCGAGAGACGGACACTGGGGCGAGAGTGAGAGACGGACACTGGGGCGAGAGAGCGAGAGACAGACACTGGGGCGAGAGAGAGAGAGAGACAGACACTGGGGCGAGAGGGAGAGAGACGGACACTGGGGCGAGAGTGAGAGACGGACACTGGGGCGAGAGAGCGAGAGACAGACACTGGGGCGAGAGAGAGAGAGAGACAGACACTGGGGCGAGAGGGCGAGAGAGAGAGAGAGACAGACGCTGGGACGAGAGAGCGAGAGACGGACACTGGGGCGAGAGGGCGAGAGACGGACGGACACTGGGGCGAGAGAGAGAGAGACAGACACTGGGACGATAGAGAGAGAGAGACAGGCACTGGGGCGAGAGAGTGAGAGACGGACACTGGGGCGAGAGAGCGAGAGACAGACACTGGGGCGAGAGAGAGGGAGACGGACACTGGGGCGAGAGAGAGTGAGACGGACACTGGGGCGAGAGAGAGCGAGAGACAGACACTGGGGCGAGAGACGGACACTGGGGCGAGAGAGCGAGAGACGGACACTGGGGCAAGAGAGAGAGCGAGAGACAGACACTGGGGCGAGAGAGAGGGAGACAGACACTGGGGCGAGAGAGCGAGAGACAGACACTGGGGCGAGAGAGCGAGAGACGGACACTGGGGCGAGAGACGGACACTGGGGCGAGTGAGAGAGACAGACACTGGGGCGAGAGGGCGAGAGACGGATGGACACTGGGGCGAGAGAGCGAGAGACAGACACTGGGGCGAGAGAGCGAGAGACGGACACTGGGGCGAGAGAGAGAGAGACGGACACTGGGGCGAGAGAGAGCGAGAGACAGACACTGGGGCGAGAGAGCGAGAGACGGACACTGGGGCGAGAGAGTGAGAGACGGACACTGGGGCGAGAGAGTGAGAGACGGACACTGGGGCGAGAGAGCGAGAGACGGACACTGGGGCGAGAGAGAGAGAGACAGACACTGGGGCGAGAGAGTGAGAGACGGACACTGGGGCGAGAGAGCGAGAGACGGACACTGGGGCGAGAGAGAGGGAGACGGACACTGGGGCGAGAGAGAGCGAGAGACAGACACTGGGGCGAGAGACGGACACTGGGGCGAGAGAGCGAGAGACGGACACTGGGGCGAGAGAGCGAGAGACGGACACTGGGGCGAGAGACGGACACTGGGGCGAGAGCGAGAGACAGACACTGGGGCGAGAGAGAGGGAGACAGATACTGGGGCGAGAGAGCGAGAGACAGACACTGGGGCGAGAGAGCGAGAGACGGACACTGGGGCGAGAGACAGACACTGGGACGATAGAGAGAGAGAGACAGGCACTGGGGCGAGAGAGAGCGAGAGACAGACACTGGGGCGAGAGAGCGAGAGACGGACACTGGGGCGAGAGACGGACACTGGGGCGAGAGAGCGAGAGACAGACACTGGGGCGAGAGAGCGAGAGACGGACACTGGGGCGAGAGAACGAGAGACGGACACTGGGGCGAGAGAGTGAGAGACGGACACTGGGCCGAGAGACGGACACGAGGGCGAGAGAGAGAGAGACAGACACTGGGGCGAGAGGGCGAGAGAGAGAGAGACAGACACTGGGACGAGAGAGCGAGAGACAGACACTGGGGCGAGCGCGAGAGACAGACACTGGGGCGAGAGACAGACACTGGGGCGAGAGAGAGGGAGACGGACACTGGGGCGAGAGAGAGTGAGACGGACACTGGGGCGAGAGAGAGCGAGAGACAGACACTGGGGCGAGAGACGGACACTGGGGCGAGAGAGCGAGAGACGGACACTGGGGCGAGAGAGAGAGCGAGAGACAGACACTGGGGCGAGAGAGAGGGAGACAGACACTGGGGCGAGAGAGCGAGAGACAGACACTGGGGCGAGAGAGCGAGAGACGGACACTGGGGCGAGAGACGGACACTGGGGCAAGAGAGAGAGACAGACACTGGGGCGAGAGGGCGAGAGACGGATGGACACTGGGGCGAGAGAGCGAGAGACAGACACTGGGGCGAGAGAGCGAGAGACGGACACTGGGGCGAGAGAGAGAGAGAGACGGACACTGGGGCGAGAGAGAGCGAGAGACAGACACTGGGGCGAGAGAGCGAGAGACGGACACTGGGGCGAGAGAGCGAGAGACGGACACTGGGGCGAGAGAGTGAGAGACGGACACTGGGGCGAGAGAGCGAGAGACGGACACTGGGGCGAGAGAGAGAGAGACAGACACTGGGGCGAGAGAGTGAGAGACGGACACTGGGGCGAGAGAGCGAGAGACGGACACTGGGGCGAGAGAGAGGGAGACGGACACTGGGGCGAGAGAGAGCGAGAGACAGACACTGGGGCGAGAGACGGACACTGGGGCGAGAGAGCGAGAGACGGACACTGGGGCGAGAGAGCGAGAGACGGACACTGGGGCGAGAGACGGACACTGGGGCGAGAGCGAGAGACAGACACTGGGGCGAGAGAGAGGGAGACAGATACTGGGGCGAGAGAGCGAGAGACAGACACTGGGGCGAGAGAGCGAGAGACGGACACTGGGGCGAGAGACAGACACTGGGACGATAGAGAGAGAGAGACAGGCACTGGGGCGAGAGAGAGCGAGAGACAGACACTGGGGCGAGAGAGCGAGAGACGGACACTGGGGCGAGAGACGGACACTGGGGCGAGAGAGCGAGAGACAGACACTGGGGCGAGAGAGCGAGAGACGGACACTGGGGCGAGAGAACGAGAGACGGACACTGGGGCAAGAGAGTGAGAGACGGACACTGGGGCGAGAGACGGACACGAGGGCGAGAGAGAGAGAGATAGACACTGGGGCGAGAGGGCGAGAGAGAGAGAGACAGACACTGGGACGAGAGAGCGAGAGACAGACACTGGGGCGAGCGCGAGAGACAGACACTGGGGCGAGAGAATGAGAGACAGACACTGGGACGAGAGAGCGAGAGACGGACACTGGAGCGAGAGGGCGAGAGACGGACGGACACTGGGGCGAGAGAGAGAGAGATAGACACTGGGACGATAGAGAGAGAGACAGGCACTGGGGCGAGAGAGAGCGAGAGACAGACACTGGGGCGAGAGAGAGCGAGAGACGGACACTGGGGCGAGAGAGTGAGAGACGGACACTGGGGCGAGAGAGCGAGAGACGGACACTGGGGCGAGAGAGCGAGAGACGGACACTGGGGCGAGAGAGCGAGAGACGGACACTGGGGCGAGAGAGCGAGAGACGGACACTGGGGCGAGAGACGGACACTGGGGCGAGAGACGGACACTGGGGCGAGAGAGCGAGAGACGGACACTGGGGCGAGAGGGCGAGAGACGGACGGACACTGGGGCGAGAGAGTGAGAGACAGGCACTGGGGCGAGAGTGTGAGAGACAGGCACTGGGGCGAGAGAGAGGGAGACGGACACTGGGGCGAGAGAGCGAGAGACGGACACTGGGGCGAGAGAGCGAGAGACGGACACTGGGGCGAGAGACGGACACTGGGGCGAGAGAGAGAGCGAGAGACAGACACTGGGGCGAGAGAGAGGGAGACAGATACTGGGGCGAGAGAGCGAGAGACAGACACTGGAGCGAGAGACGGACACTGGGGTGAGAGACGGACACTGGGGCGAGAGAGAGAGAGACAGACACTGGGGCGAGAGGGCGAGAGACGGATGGACACTGCGGCGAGAGAGAGAGAGACAGACACTGGGACGATAGAGAGAGAGAGACAGGCACTGGGGCGAGAGAGAGCGAGAGACGGACACTGGGGCGAGAGAGCGAGAGACGGACACTGGGGCGAGAGACGGACACTGGGGCGAGAGAGTGAGAGACGGACACTGGGGCGAGAGAGCGAGAGACGGACACTGGGGCGAGAGAACGAGAGACGGACACTGGGGCGAGAGAGTGAGAGACGGACACTGGGGCGAGAGAGCGAGAGACGGACACGAGGGCGAGAGAGAGAGAGACAGACACTGGGGCGAGAGGGCGAGAGAGAGAGAGACAGACACTGGGACGAGAGAGCGAGAGACGGACACTAGGGCGAGAGAGCGAGAGACAGACACTGGGGCGAGCGCGAGAGACAGACACTGGGGCGAGAGAATGAGAGACAGACACTGGGTCGAGAGAACGAGAGACGGACACTGGGGCGAGAGAACGAGAGACAGACACTGGGGCGAGAGAGAGGGAGACGGACACTGGGGCGAGAGAGAGCGAGAGACAGACACTGGGGCGAGAGACGGACACTGGGGCGAGAGAGCGAGAGACGGACACTGGGGCGAGAGAGCGAGAGACGGACACTGGGGCGAGAGAGCGAGAGACGGACACTGGGGCGAGAGAGAGAGCGAGAGACAGACACTGGGGCGAGAGAGAGGGAGACAGATACTGGGGCGAGAGAGAGAGAGAGACAGACACTGGAGCGAGAGACGGACACTGGGGCGAGAGAGAGAGAGACAGACACTGGGGCGAGAGGGCGAGAAACGGATGGACACTGCGGCGAGAGAGAGAGAGACAGACACTGGGACGATAGAGAGAGAGAGACAGGCACTGGGGCGAGAGAGAGCGAGAGACGGACACTGGGGCGAGAGACGGACACTGGGGCGAGAGAGCGAGAGACGGACACTGGGGCAAACGCGAGAGACAGACACTGGGGCGAGCGCGAGAGACAGACACTGGGGCGAGAGAACGAGAGACAGACACTGGGGCGAGAGAACGAGAGACAGACACTGGGGCGAGAGAACGAGAGACAGACACTGGGGCGAGAAAATGAGAGACAGACACTGGGACGAGCGCGAGAGACAGACACTGGGGCGAGAGCGAGAGACAGACACTGGGGCGAGAGAACGAGAGACAGACACTGGGGCGAGAGAACGAGAGACAGACACTGGGGCGAGAGAACGAGAGACAGACACTGGGGCGAGAGAACGAGAGACAGACACTGGGGCGAGAGAACGAGAGACAGACACTGGGGCGAGAGAACGAGAGACAGACACTGGGGCGAGAGAACGAGAGACAGACACTGGGGCGAGAGAGCGAGAGACAGACACTGGGGCGAGAGAACGAGAGACAGACACTGGGGCGAGAGAACGAGAGACAGACACTGGGGCGAGAGAACGAGAGAACGAGAGACAGACACTGGGGCGAGCGCGAGAGACAGACACTGGGGCGAGAGAGCGAGAGACAGACACTGGGGCGAGAGACAGACACTGGGGCGAGAGAACGAGAGACAGACACTGGGGCGAGAGAACGAGAGACAGACACTGGGGCGAGAGAACGAGAGACAGACACTGGGGCGAGAGAACGAGAGACAGACACTGGGGCAAGCGCGAGAGACAGACACTGGGGCGAGAGAACGAGAGACAGACACTGGGGCGAGAGAACGAGAGACAGACACTGGGGCGAGAGAGCGAGAGACAGACACTGGGGCGAGAGCGAGAGACAGACACTGGGGCGAGAGAACGAGAGACAGACACTGGGGCGAGAGAACGAGAGACAGACACTGGGGCGAGAGAACGAGAGACAGACACTGGGGCGAGAGAACGAGAGACAGACACTGGGGCGAGAGACAGACACTGGGGCGAGAGACAGACACTGGGGCGAGAGAACGAGAGACAGACACTGGGGCGAGAGACAGACACTGGGGCGAGCGCGAGAGACAGACACTGGGGCAAGCGAGAGACGGACACTGGGGCGAGAGAACGAGAGACAGACACTGGGGCGAGAGAACGAGAGACAGACACTGGGGCGAGAGAACGAGAGACAGACACTGGGGCGAGAGACAGACACTGGGGCGAGAGAACGAGAGACAGACACTGGGTCGAGAGAGCGAGAGACAGACACTGGGGCGAGAGAACGAGAGACAGACACTGGGGCGAGAGAACGAGAGACAGACACTGGGGCGAGAGAACGAGAGACAGACACTGGGGCGAGCGCGAGAGACAGACACTGGGGCGAGAGAGCGAGAGACAGACACTGGGGCGAGAGAGCGAGAGACAGACACTGGGGCGAGAGAACGAGAGACAGACACTGGGGCGAGAGAACGAGAGACAGACACTGGGTCGAGCGCGAGAGACAGACACTGGGGCAAGCGCGAGAGACAGACACTGGGGCGAGAGAACGAGAGACAGACACTGGGGCGAGAGAACGAGAGACAGACACTGGGGCGAGAGAGCGAGAGACAGACACTGGGGCGAGAGACAGACACTGGGGCGAGAGAACGAGAGACAGACACTGGGGCGAGAGAACGAGAGACAGACACTGGGGCGAGAGAACGAGAGACAGACACTGGGGCGAGAGAACGAGAGACAGACACTGGGGCGAGCGCGAGAGACAGACACTGGGGCGAGAGAGCGAGAGACAGACACTGGGGCGAGAGCGAGAGACAGACACTGGGGCGAGAGAACGAGAGACAGACACTGGGGCGAGAGAACGAAAGACAGACACTGGGGCGAGAGCGAGAGACAGACACTGGGGCAGAGAGAGACTGTGGGGGCGGGGGGGGAGAAAGGGCAAGACTGGGGAGGGAGATTCCCTATACCTCTTATAATAGTGGTAAAAGAAAATCTAACATCCACTGTCAGGGACTCATTTAATTGTCTCTACTGTCAAGTAGCTACATTCTGTTTGTAGCCACCAGATGGCGTCATTGTTGGAAACCACTGAGCAGCACGCACATGGTGCTGCTCAGGTATAAAATGCCAGCCATTTTGAGAGTCAGGCGGTTTGAGCCTAAATAAAGCCGAGCCAAGGTTGTACTTTGCTTAGGTAAACAGTGCTCAGTTTGAATCTTTATTGCATACATAACATCTACTAAAACCCGCAGGCAGTTATCACTCAGGATTACACTGAGCTGGGACATTAAAGGCGTTCGATTAATTGCAAACAGATTAATAGAGCTAGTGTCTGATACGAGTGCCTTCATTATCACGAGCACAATGGGAAAGTATTGTCAAGAAGCATTTCCTTTAGGGGACCGAGGGTCTAGCGAGAAGGAGGAACTGAAGGAAATCCTTATTAGTCAGGAAATTGTGTTAGGGAAATTGATGGGATTGAAGGCCGATAAATCCCTAGGGCTTGATAGTCTACATCCTAGAGTACATAAGGAAGTGGCCCTGAAAATAGTGGATGCATTGGTGATCATTTTCCAACATTCTATCGACTCTGGATCAGTTCCTATGGACTGGAGGGTAGCTAATGTAACACCACATTTTAAGAAAGGAGGGAGAGAGAAAACGGGTAATTATAGACCGGCTAGCCTGACATCAGTAGTGGGGAAAATGTTGGAATCAATTATTAAGGATGAAATAGCAGCGCATTTGGAAAGCAGTGACAGGATCGGTCCAAGTCAGCATGGATTTATGAAGGGGAAATCATGCTTGACAAATCTTCTAGAATTATTTAAGGATGTAACTAGTAGAGTGGACAAGGGAGAACCAGTAGATGTAATGCATTTGGACTTTCAAAAGGCTTTTGACAAGGTCCCACACAAGAGATTGGTGTGCAAAATTAAAGCACGTGGTATTGGGGATAATGTATTGACGTGGATAGAGAACTGGTTGGCAGACAGGAAGCAGAGAGTCGGGATAAACGGTCCTTTTCAGAATGGCAGGCAGTGACTAGTGGGGTGCCGCAGGGCTCAGTGCTGGGTCCCCAGCTATTTACAATATACATCTGTAGTGTTCCTAACACAGATGAGACTGCACACAGCGAGGTTAAAGTAACAGTGACCTCAGTCTTTATCAAGACACTCCAGAGTGAGTAACAGGCCTTAGGGTTCGGCTTATATACAGCGCTCCCAAGGGATGCTGGGATCCCTTGGGACTTCAGGGGATGCGCTCCCTTGTTGCGGAACATGGGAGTGCATGTTTTACAGATACACAACATCACTTCCCCCCCACCCCCGCCCGCACCCCCCAAAGTCAAAGTGAAAACTATTTACAAGGTGAGGCGGTCGGGAGTCTTTCTTTCCCTGGTAGACCGCCTCGGTACAAATGTCTGTTCTGGTGTGTTGGCTGTGTCCTCGCTGGGCTGGCGTGTTGTTGGCCCTGCAGGGCTTCTGGGAGAGCCTGACCTTGCTGGGCTGTTGGGCGTGATGGGTTCGATTTCCTGGTCCGGCATGGTGTCGTTGATCCTTTGGGTGTGTGTTGTGGACTCGAAAAAGGTGGTATCTGCTGTGGGTTGCTCAGGGCAGTCTGTGAACCGCAGCCTCGTTTGGTCCAGGTGCTTTCTGCAACTTTGTCCATTGTCTAGTTTGACTACAAACACCCTATTCCCTTCTTTAGCTATCACTGTGCCCGCGATCCACTTGGGACCATGTCCATAGTTTAGCACATAAACAGGGTCATTCAAATCAATTTCCCGTGACACAGTGGCGCGACCATAGTTTACATGTTGCTGCCACCTGCTCTCTACCTGATCATGTAGGTTGGGGTAAACCAGCGAGAGTCTGGTTTTAAGTGTCCTTTTCATGAGTAGCTCAGCCGGGGATACCCCTGTGAGCGAGTGGGGTCTCATGCGGTAGCTGAACAGTAGTCGGGACAGACGGGTTTGGAGTGAGCCTTCTGTGACTCGTTTGAGGCTCTGTTTGACGGTTGTGCTGCCCGCTCTGCCTGCCCATTGGAGGCTGGTTTAAACATGCGGTGACATGTTTGATCCCATTGCGGGTCATGAATTCTTTAAATTCAGCATTGGTGAAACATGGCCCGTTGTCACTGACCAGTATGTCAGGCAGGCCATGGGTGACAAACATAATAATAGTTAAGTGTGAGGTGGTGCATTTTGGTAGGAGGAAGAAGGAGGCTAACTAATCCTACAACTACTTTTATTTACATAGCGCCTTTAACGTAGTAAAAAGTCCCAAGGCGCTTCACAGCAATGTTATAAGACAAAACAGATAAATTTGACACCGAGCCACATAGTAAGAAATTACGGCAGATGACCAAAAGCTTGGTTAAAGAGGTATGTTTTAAGGAGCTTCTTAAAGGAAGAAAGAGAGGAGGAGAGGTTTAGGGAGGGAGTTCTAGACCTTAGGGTCCAAGCAGCTGAAGGCACGGCCACCGATAGTTGAGCAGTTATAATCAGGGATGTTCAAGAGGGCAGAATTTGAGGAGCGCAGAGATGTCGTGGGGTTGTAAGGCTGAAATAGATTAGAGATAGGGAGGGACAAGGCCATGGAGGGATTTGTAAACAAGGATGAGAATTTTGAAATAGAGACGTTGTTTAACCGGGAGCCAACCTAAGTGGGCGAGCACAGGGGTGATGGGTGATCGTGACTCTGTGCGAGTTAGGACATGGACTGCTGAGTTTTGGATGACCTCAAGTTTACGTCGTGTAGAATATGGGAGGCCAGCCAGGAGTGCGTTGGAGTAGTCAAGTCTGGAGGTAACAAAGGCATGGATGAGGGTTTCAGCAGCAGAAGAACAGGGGCAGGGGCAGAGGCAGGCAATGTTAGGGAAGTGGAAATAGGCGGTTTTAGTTATGCCATGGATATATGGCTGGAAGCTCATTTCAGGGTCAGAGTTTGGTTCAGCCTCAGACTGTTACTAGGGAGAGGGATGGAGTCAGTGGCTAGGGAATGCAGTTTGTGGCGGCGACCAAAGACAATGGCTTCAGTCTTCCCAATGTTTAATTGGAGAAAATTTCTGCTCATCCAGTGCGGGATGTCGGACAAGCAGTCTGACAATTTAGAGACATAGAAACATAGAAACTTAGAAAATAGGTGCAGGAGTCGGCCATTCGGCCCTTCGAGCCTGCACCACTATTCAATAAGATCATGGCTGATCATTCACCTCAGTATCCCTTTCCTGCTTTCTCTCTATACCCCTTGATCCCCTTAGCCGTAAGGGCCATATCTAACTCCCTCTTGAATATATCCAATGAACTGGCATCAACAAATCTCTGCGGTAAGGAATTCCACAGGTTAACAACTCTGAGTGAAGAAGTTTCTCCTCATCTCTTATCCTTAGACTGTGTCCCCAGGTTCTGGACTTGCCCAACATCGAGAACATTCTTCCTGCATCTAACCTGTCCAGTCCCGTCAGCATTTTATATGTTTCTATGAGATCCCATTTCATCCTTCTTAAACTCCAGTGAATACAGGCCCAGTCGATCCAGTCTCTCCTCATATGTCAGTCCTGCCATCCCGGGAATCAGTCTGGTGCACCATGGAGGGGTCGAGAGAAATGGTGGAGAGGTGAAGCTGGGTGTCATCAGCGTACATGTGGAAACTGACTCCGTGTTTCCGGATGATATCGCCACGGGGCAGCATATAGATGAGAAATAAGAGTTGGAGGAGGATGGAGTGGCCAACTGTGTCAAAAGCTGCAGACAGGACCAGGAGGACGAGGAGGAATAGTTTACATTTGTCACGTCACAAAGGATGTCAATTGTGACTTTACTGAGAGCCGTTTCTGTACTGTGGCAGGGTGAAAACCAGATTGAAGGGATTCAAAATTTTGGCCTGGATTTTCAGTTAATTTGTGCCCCAATTAGTGACTCGGTGGAGCGCAAAAATTATTTTTTGTGGGGGAAGGGTGTGAAACAAGGCGCACAAGGTATTGCGCCCGGGTGGAATTTTCACCAATGGTTTTGCGGTGGCGCTAAAACTTACCACCCCGCCGCTGTCTTGACCATTGGGGTGACGTAAATCATCGTGCATCGTGCGCTAGCGCCCCCAAGTGGAACTTTCGAGCATTTTGTCCAATTTAGCATCCGCCGGAGAACCCACGCAGAAAAAACAGAGGGACCCAGGGGCACCAGACGCTGATGGTTGAAAACGAAGGAGAAAGTCACAGTTGTGAGTGATTAAAAGGATTGGGAGAAGAACGCTCCATTACTGCATACTTTTGATTGTGAAGCTTATGTGAGTTTAAAGTTTGGTTCACCATCATAGGCAGTCTCTCGGAATCAAGGAAGACTTGCTTCCACTCCGAAAGTGTGTCCTTTGGTAGCTGAACAGTCTGAACACGAGAGCCACAGAGTCTGTTACAGGTGGGACAGACATTCGTCGGGAGAAGGGTGGGGTGGGTGGGACAGATTTGCCGCATGCTCCTTCCGCTGCTTGCGCCTGACTTCTTCATGCTCGTGGCGTTGAGATTCGAAGAGCTCAACGCCCTCCCCGATGCACTTTCTCCACCTTGGGCGGTCCTTGGCCAGGGACTCCCAGGTGTCAGTGGTGATGTCGCAATTTACCAGGGAGGCTTTGAGGGTGTACTTGTAACATTTCCGCTGCCCACCTTTGGTTAGTTTGCTGTGAAGGAGCTCCACATAGAGCAATTGCTTCGGGAGTCTCGTGTCTGGCATGCGAACTATGTGGCCTGCCCAGTGAAATGGCTGTTATGCTGTGCAAAATGGCAGATTGCATCAACGCCGGAACTTTCGGCTCCAGCACACAAAGTCTGTGGTGCAATGCCGGAGTTAACGCTGATGCTCCTCATGAACTTTCATGCGGCGAAAGTTCCTCGCTCTGACACTAACATTATCCCGGCGCTAAATTTTTTGCTCTGCCACGAATTGCGCACTGAAACAGTCGAAATCGCAAAAAAACTCTCATCCAGCCCATTGAGTTCCGGGACAGATGGTCGTGCATTTAGGAGGTGACAACACGTTCAAGGACTTTGCAGAGGAAAGGGAGGTTGGGGATGGGGCGGTAGCTAGCAAGTACAGTGGGGTCAAAGGTTGTTTTTTTGAAGAAATTTGTAGGAGAGGGGAACAGTACCTGAGGAGAGAGAACCATGAACAATGTCAGCTCATATGGGAGCCAAAAAAGAAAGTTGGGTGGTCAGCAGTTTAGTGGGAATAGGGTAAATTAGAGTCTAAATTGTCAGAGGTGAAAAGGCATCTCGGGATATAGATTCGCAAATCATTAAAAGTAGCTACGCAGGTTAAAAAAGCCATAAAAGTGCAAATAAAGCACTTAAGTTTCTCTGCTTTTGAAATGAGCTTATGTTAAACTTGTAGAGAACCTTATCTAATTGTTTCATGATTTGAGACGGTAGATGACAATATAGCATTACTACATATATGCTTAAGAGAATAGCTCCGCAGGTTGGGCTATGAAAGAGCTGGAGCAGCGGGCCTGGGTCATCGTGGCCCCTCCAACCTACGAGAGAATAGCTCCGCAGGTCGGGCTATAAAAGAGCTCGAGCGGCATACCACTTCAACCTCCAGTGCGACCTGCTCCAAGTATGCGACGATTTTGAGATGGGCGACTGAGTGATGTCATCAAAACCCTGGTCGCTGTTTTGGAGCATGGGCAGGAACATCGGCAGGGCCCAGGTACAGAGGAAATGGAAGGTCGGGGCGGATGAGCGGCGAGTGTTTGTGGCGAGATGCGATGAATGTTTATGGCGGAGAAGCAGTGAGAGATCGTGGCGGAGGTGCGACAGATGAGGGTACGGGGCCCAGAAGAGCCGAGGGCCCAGGGGCAGCTATGGCAGCCCAGACTGCGATATGTGTGCGCGCTAGGTCCTTGCAGCAGAGCAGGTCTCCAGTCATCCTGGTTAACCCTTGCCACTGGATAAAGGCCGAGCTCTGTCAAGTCCGTGTGGTGGCTGGTGTCCAACGGTCACCACTCGTTAAAAAAAAATTCACGCACAGGCATCTTCCACCACCTTGATTGGAGTTCAGGACTGGAACATCGGGCCCTTCATCGAAACACATAGAAACACAGAAAACAGGTGCAGGAGTATGTCATTCGGCCCTTCGAGCCTGCAGCACCATTCAATAAGATCATGGCCGGTCATTCACCTCAGTACGCCTTTCCTGCTTTCTCTCCATACCCCTTGATCCCTTTAGCCGTAAGGGCCAGATCTAACTCCCTCTTGAATATAATGAACTGGCATCAACAACTCTCTGCGGTAGGTAATTCCACAGGTTAACAACTCTGAGTGAAGGTTTCTCCTCATCTCAGTCCTAAATGGCTTACCCCTTAACCTTAGACTATGTTCCCTGGTTCTGGACTTTCCCAACATCGGGAACATTCATCCTGCATCTAACCTGTCCAGTCCCATCAGAATTTTATATGTTTCTCATCCTTCTAAACTCCAGTGGATACAGGCCCAGTCGATCCAGTCCTGCCATCCCGGGAATCAGTATGGTGAACCTTCGCTGCACTCCCTCAAGAGTAAGAACATCCTTCCGAAGGTTAAGAGACCAAAACTGAACACAATACTCCAGGTGATGCCTCACTAAGGCCCTGTACAACTGCAGTAAGAACTCCCTACTCCTATTCTCAAATCCTCTAGCTATGAAGGCCAACATACCATTCTTCACCGCCTGCTGTACCTGTATGCCAACTTTCAATGACTGATGTACCATGACACCCAGGTCTGGTTGCATCTCCCCTTTTCCTAATCTGCCGCCATTCCAATGATAATCTGCCTTTGTGTTTTTGCCACCAAAGTGGATAACCTCACATTTATCCACATTATACTGCATCTGCCATGCGTTTGCCCACTCACCTAAGCTGTCCAAGTCACCCTGCAGCCTCTTAGCATCCTCCTCACAGCTCACACCGCCACCCAGCTTAGTGTCATCTGCAAACTTGGAGATTTTACACTCAATTCCTTCATCTAAATCATTAATGTATATTGTAAATAGCTGGGGTCCCAGCACTGAGCCCTGCGGCACTCCACTAGTCACTGCCTGCCATTCTGAAAAGGACCTTTTATCCCGAATCTTTGCTTCCTGTCTGCCAAACAGTTCTCTATCCACGTCAATACATTACCCCCAATACCATGTGCTTTATTTTTGCACACCAATCTCTTATGTGGGACCTTGTCAAAAGCCTCTTGAAAGTCCAAATACACCACATCCACTGGTTCTCCCTTGTCTACTCTACTAGTTAAATCCTCAAAATTCTAGAAGAATTGTCAAGCATGATTTCCCTTTCATAAATCCATGTTGACTTGGACCGATCCCGTCACTGCTTTCCAAATGCGCTGCTATTTCATCTTTAATAATTGATTCCAACATTTTCCCCACTACTGATGTCAGGCTAACCGGTCTATAATTACCCGTTTTCTCTCTATCTCCTTTCTTAAAAAGTGGTGTTACATTAGCTATCCTCCAGTCCATAGGAACTGATCCAGAGTCAATAGTCTGTTGGAAAATGATCACTAATGCATAAACTATTTCGAGGGCTACTTCCTTAAGTACTCTGGAATGCAGACTATCAAGCCCTGGGAATTTATCGGCCTTCAATCCCATCCGTTTCCCATCTAATAATGATTTCTTTCAGTTCTTCCTTCTCACGAGACCCTCTGTCCCCTAGTATTTCCGGAAGGTTATTTGTGTCTTCCTTCGTGAAGACAGAACCAAAGTATTTGTTCAATTGGTCTGCCATTTCTTTGTTCCCCATTATAAATTCACCTGAATCTGACGGCAAGGGACCTACTAATCTTTATCTCTTCACATATCTATAGAAGCTTTTGCAGTCAGTTTTTATGTTCCCAGCAAGCTTCCTCTGATACTCTATTTCCCCCTCCTAATTAAACCCTTTGTCCTCCTCTGTTGTGTTATAAAATTCTCCCTGTCCTCAGGTTTGTTGCTTTTTCTGGCCAATTTATATGCCTCTCCTTGGATTTAACACGATCCTTAATTTCCCTTGTTAGCCACGGTTGAGCCACCTTCCCCGTTTTATTTTTACTCCAGACAGGGATGTACAATTGTTGAAGTTCATCCATGTGATCTTTGAATGTTTGCCATTGCCTATTCACCGTCAACCCTTTATGTATCACTCGCCAGTCTATTCTAGCCAATTCACGTCTCATACCGTCGAAGTTACCTTTCCTTAAGTTCAGGACCCTAGTCTCTGAATTAACTGTGTCACTCTCCATCTTAATAAAGAATTCTACCATATTATGATCACTGCTCCCCAAGGGGCCTCGCACAACAAGATTGCTAATTAGTCCTTTCTCATTACACATCACCCAATCTAGGATGGCCAGCCCTCTAGTTGGTTCCTTGACGTATTGGTCTAGAAAACCATCCCTAATACACTCCAGGAAATCCTCCTTCACCGCATTGGGCTAACCAAACTGGTAGCAATCAATATGTAGATTAAAGTCGCCCATGATAATTGCTGTACCTTTATTGCACGCATCCCTAATTTCTTGCTTGATGCTGTCCCTGTCCTCATTACTACTGTTTGGTGGTCTGTACACAACTCCCACTAGAGTTTTCTGCCCTTTGGTATTCTGTAGCTCCACCCATACCGATTCCACATCATCCAAGCTAATGACCTTCCTTACTATTGCATTAATTTCCTCTTCAACCAGCAACGCCACCCCACCTCCTTTTCCTTTCTGTCTATCCTTCCTGAATGTTGAATACCATTGGATGTAGAGTTCCCAGCCTTGGTCACCCTGGAGCCATGTCTCCGTGATGACAATTACACCTCTGAACTCGTAGAAGCAAGTCATCCTTGTTCGAGGAACTGCCTATGATGATGTTATATGCTTAAAAGTTGTTGTAAAAGTTGTTGTTGTAACAGTACTTGTATCATTTGCTCACGGTCAAAATAGTTGTGCTCAAAGGAGTTTGTGGCCCGCTCAGTACAAAAAAAATTAGAGGGATCATCAGTGATGAGTTGATTTCTTGATGTCAAATTGGATTGATAGATATATATAGGTGGATTGGAAAGTTTGCTTTGTGGTGGCTTTTATTTCAGCATCGTGACCAAGACGATGTTGTGATGGATAGGAATAGATGGAAGGTAAGGTATGGGACTAATGATGAAAGGGGAATTGGGGTTGCGGTCACTGGGACTGCAGTCGGATGATTCTATCCCGGCCACAAAGGGGCTGTCTGGGTTGTATCCTTCCGTCTGATTCCTCCTATGTGGCTTTCATCTCTTCTGCTTCCTCCTCTGCAGTGTCTTCCTCTTCCCTTTGCAAGCGGATGCTGTAAATGTGAAATGACAGCATAAAATGCTGGAAATACTCAGGTTGAGATGCTGCAGGACCAGCTAAGACGTTAACTCTGTTTTTTTTCTTCACGGATATTGCATGACCTGCTGAGTATTTGCAGCAAGTTCTGTCTTCTCAAAGGCCTTCATTTACCATCCGAGCCCTTGCAAGCGTCCGGCAGCACTCCCTACTTTAAAAAAAAAACTTTTCACATCTATTGCAGCCAGCCACTACTTCAATAAAATCAAAAAACCCAGTCCAATATTTTAAATCCAAACTTACCTGGACAATGTGCGTGTCCTTTGAAGAGGTGCAGACGTCGCCACTGCCCGCCTGCTTCCATGCCAGATTAACCTGCTTAGGACCCAGTGCTGAATTTGGTGCTCGAGTCGAAGTTCACACTTGTGACGTGAAGTCAGCGTTGCATGCCGATTTACGTCACTCGCTGCCATTTTGTTTGGGATGGCGCTGCCAGTTACCAGCAGTGCAAATGTAAGGATAAAAATAGCTGCTACTGTAGGAACCGCCGATGAAAGAGCTGCCGCTGATGTTTTAGTACCATTTAATGGTGCTACAGAGTGGCGCTAAAGCCACGAATTTCTAGCCTTTAAAATGTTCAATTTAAAATAATCTCTAGCAACAATTTACTACCTGTAGGAATGAGATTCCACATTTTCAGTTGATCCCTTTAGAGGTTGAGAGGTCTTTAGAGGTTGAGAGGTGTTGCAGAAACATGACTCTCGTTGTTGCAAAGGTACTTACACTGTTAGGAACCAGCCCAAACTTTCTGCTGCGAGTTTAATTGGTAATTAACCTGCAAATCGGCAGTTTCTTGGAACTCACGGGGAGGTTGATGTCAAGCTGGCATTTTCATGAGGCTAACGGCGGAGCGCTGCTAATCCCTGAGCAATTTGTGGCGCTTCACAGTTCCCAACATATCACTCCCTCGCCATAAGTATCGGAATGATTTACACATTAATAACGGCGCGCACATTAAACTCACCGTTATTTTGTCAGCAAATTCTAGCCCATTATTTCGCTCAAATATACTTACTGTCAAGGGAGGTTTGATGATCTGAATGGCTCATTTTTCAGACCCTTCACTTCCCCTCCACCCCCCCCCCCGCCCCTCCCCAACACACATTATACCTATGTTATGTGTGATTGTGACCTTGTGAATTTATTTTTTCTCTGCTGTGCATGTGTGGCTATTGTGATAATAGTGGCCTGCATTTTAACTTCTTGTTCTAAACAAAATATGTATAAGAGTTCTACTGGGAATTGCACTATATTAAATGGTAATAATAGCCACAGCAGTGCTATTGATTGGACTGATGCGTGAGGCTGGGCAGACTATGTTTTATATTTTATAGCACCAGCTTCAGGGATTTTAATCACCTGTCTTGTCTGGGCTGCAGAACAGGCAGAATTTCCATCTTCCCCTTCAGCAGGCCGTTAATAGCAGGACTCATCAATTCATTACCAGCCTGCCCAGTTGACGACATATTTAGCGCGCGCAGAACCTTCATGGATTACCGTGATAATCAATGTCTCTAATGTTCTGCAGAGTCTTAATTTGATGACTACGGCATTTTTGACCTTGTTGTGTAATGTCGCTGCTGTGGCAATTCAAGTGTGTGGCTTGTGAACACGAACTGTGATTTTTGCAAAAGAAAATTGATGACGATATTTCCGTTGCCATAATTGCTACAGTAACGGAACTGTATCCTCCCTTGGAGATTAGGCTGCACAGCGAGCACTGTCGCTGGGGCTAAGCAGCGCATTTGAATGCAGCACTGTGACAGATTGCGGTGATATGTTTGCTGGATTTCTACAGATTCTCCTCAACACTTTACACTCAAGGACAGGTAAAAAAAAAAGAGTGGCAGTGTCCTGGCTGAAATACAGAATGCATTTCCAAGTAGCGTACTATTGCATTGTTATATTTAAAACAAATCTGTTTTTCTGATGTGCATGTTAATTAAAGCTCCAGTTGCCAATCTAAAAGCACTTTTAAGATGTCTGCAGTGACTGAACTTGCAAATGAATCTTGAAAAGCATGTTTTGGGGCTGAAACACATATCGAAGGTCATTGTTCACTATTAATCAAAAGTGTAACGTGTTTTTTTAGCAAGAATTGACAATTGTTGATGTCTCTGGGTTACTTACAGAATCTCTGTTTGGGAGAAGACAGTTGATGTGCCCTGCTTCCCCTGTATCATGCTGTGGTTAGTAAATCTGGAAACCTACAATACACATTTTATACCGTATTCAGATAAGAATGCTTTGAGTGATCTGACTTTCTTTTCATCTCTCAGAATCCATTTTCGTATACTATTTAAAAGCACTATTTGTCAACTAGGAGTTTCATTCTTAGATAGTAAATGTTGCTCACTTGATACCTTATCCCATTTTATTATGGTCAAATACACCAAACTAAATCTTCAGCTGGCTATTGTTTAAATACTGTTACAACCAGAAGCTGAGACAGGAAGGATTTGAAGGATGGCGGATTCTAATTTGTAATTTTAAATTAAACTGTTTCATGCAGCTGTGTTGCGAAGTGCGCATTCTAATGTGGCATCATCAAGGTAAAAGAATATTATTACGGTTTAAAAAAAAATTGTTGCCTGCTTTCTGTTTACTACTGTTTCATCCTTTGGGTCTGCCAGTGTCATGCACTGTTTCAGATGGCCTGACGCTGGGTCTCTGGAATCGCAGGATAGCAGGAGGCAGTTAAAAGCAGCCCAGTACGATCGTTCCTATTTCCCTCCCCCTCTGTGGGGAATCATCTGTCTGCTCGGAGCACCACAATGTCCAGGCCGAAATCCAGGACCCCCTTTATATAAGGAATACCACTGCTCGTGATCTTTTACGGTATTATTTTAATCTACCTGGAACGATACATCTCCCAATTAAGCCAAGTTACAGAATAAGGTTTTCCCCATATTTTTCCAGTGTTATAAGGAGGGTATATTATACTTGTGTCATCAGTTATTATTCAATAAAAATTGCCACAAAAAGCTTAACAATACATTTTGAAATATAGTGTGATAAACAGCATAATTGATATATAAATTAGAATTTTAACTCATTTGAGGTGAAGTGTAGCTCATTGTATTCCTTACTACAGATTGTCACGTCTTTGAGTTCTATTTTACATATGAACATTAGAAATAGGAACAGGAGTAGGCCATTTGGCCCCTCGAGTTTGCTGCACCATTCGATAAGATCATGGCTGATCTGATCATGGACTCAGCTCCACTTCCCCGCCCGCACCCCATAACCCCTTATCGTTTAAGAAACTGACTATTTCTGTCTTAAATTTATTCAGTGTCCCAGCTTCCACAGCTCTCTGAGGCAGCAAATTCCACAGATTTACAATCCTCTGAGAGAAGAAATTTCTCCTCATCTCAATTTTAAATGGGCATCCCCTTATTCTAAGATCATGCCTTCTCGTTCTAGTCTCCTCCATCAGTGGAAACATCCTCTCTGCATCCACCTTGTCAAGCCCCCTCATAATCTTATATGTTTTCATAAGATCACCTCTCATTCTTCTGAATTCCAATGAGGAGACCCAACCTACTCAACCTTTCCTCATAAGTCAACCCCCTCATCCCCGGAATCAACCGAGTGAACCTTCTCTGAACTGCCTCCAACGCAAGTATATCCTTTCGTAAATATGGAAACCAAAACTGCACGCAGTATTCCAGGTGTGGCCTCACCAATACCTTGTATAGCTGTAGCAAGACTTCCCTGCTTTTATATTCCATTCCCTTTGCAATAAAGGCCAAGATACCATTGGCCTTCCTGATCACTTGCTGTACCTGCATACTATCCTTTTGTGTTTCATGCACAAGAACCCCCAGGTCCCGCTGTACTGCAGCACTTTGCAATCTTTCTCCATTTAAATAATATCTTACTCTTTGATTTTTTTCTGCCAAAGTGCACGACCTCACACTTTCCAACATTATACTCCATCTGCCAAATTTTTACCCATTCATTTATCCTGTCTGTCCTATTGCAGATTTTTTGTGTCCTCCTCACACATTGCTTTTCCTCCCATCTTTGTATTATCGGCAAACTTGGCTACGTTATACTCAGTCCCTTCTTCCAAGTCATTAATATAGATTGTAAATAGTTGGGGTCCCAGCACTGATCCCTGCGGCACGCCACTAGTTACTGGAAGCCAACCAGAGAATGAACCATTTATCCCGACTCTCTGTTCTCTGTTAGTTATCCAATCCTCTATCCATGCTAATATATTACCCCAATCCCGTGAACTTTTATTTTGTGCAGTAACCTTTTATGTGGCATCTTGTCAAATGCCTTCTGGAAGTCCAAATACACCACATCCACTGGTTCCCCTTTATCCACCCTGTTCGTTACATCCTCAAAGAACTCCAGCAAATTTATAAGCCCAACTTACTCAATCTATCCTCAAAAGTTAATTCCCTCATCTCCGGAATCAACCGAGTGAACCTTCTCTGAACAGCCTCCAATGCAAGTATATCCTTCCTTAAATACGGAGACCAAAACTGTATGCAGTACTCCAGGTGTGGCCTCACCAATATCCTGTACAGTTGTAGCAGGACTTCTCTGCTTTTATATTCCATCCCTCTTGCAATAAAGGCCAACATTCCATTTGCCTTCCTGATTACTTGCTGTACCTGCATTTCTTTGGCAACTTTGAATGTTCTTTATTTTTCGTGAAATTTAGCAGTAATCAGAATTTTTTAATATTCATTTTGCCTTATGGGCAAAATACTGAAAAGAAATCTAAGCAGGAACTACTCGAACTTAAGGATTATAATCCACACTGCTGTGCAAGTCAGTCCTCTATTTTGCAATTGCCATGTGACACAAGCAATTGCACATTTGCTCCCATATACTTCGAAGGTATACAAACAAGTCGGGAAGGAGTTAAGCTAATATGGCAGGGGGATGGGAACCCATGCAGGGAGACAGAGGGAAATAAAATGGAGTCAGAAGCAAAATATAGAAAGGAGAATAGTAAAAGTGGAGGGCAGAGAAACCCAAGGCAGAAAACAAAAAGGGCCACATTACAGCAAAATTCTAAAGGGGCAAAGTGTGTTTAAAAAAAACAAGCCTGAAGGCTCTCTGCCTCAATGCGAGGAGTATTCGGAATAAGGTGCGCAGATAGCAGTTACGGATACGATGTGATTGGCATCACGCAGACATGGCTCCAGGGGGACCAAGGCTGGGAACTCAACATCCAAGGGTATTCAGCATTTAGGAAGGATAGACAGAAAGGAAAAGGAGGCGGGGTGGCATTGCTGGTTAAAGATGAAATGAATGCAATTGTAAGGAAGGACATTAGCCTGGATGATGTGGAATCGGTATGGGTGGAGCTGCGGAATTCCAAAGGCCAGAAAACGCTAGTGGGAGTTGTGTACAGACCACCAAATAGTAGTAGTGAGGTTGGGGATAGCATCAAACAAGAAATAAGGGATGTGTGCAATAAAGGTACAGCAGTAATCATGGGCGACTTTAATCTACACATTGATTGGGCTAACCTAACTGGTAGCAATGCAGTGGAGGAGGATTTCCTGGAGTGTATTAGGGATGGTTTTCTCGACCAATATGTCGAGGAACCAACCAGGGAGCTGGCCATCCGAGACTGGGTGATGTGTAATGAGAAGGGACTAATTAGCAATCTTGTTGTGCGAGGCCCCTTGGAGAAAAGTGACCATAATATGGTAGACTTCCTTATTAAGATGGAGAGTGACACAGTTAATTCGGAAACTAGGGTCCTGAACTTAAGGAAAGGTAACTTCGACAGTATGAGGCGTCAATTGGCTAGAATAGACTGGCAAACGATAATTAAAGGGTTGACAGTGGATAAGCAGTGGCAAACATTTAACGATCACATGGATGAACTTCAGCAAATGTATATCCCTGTCTGGAGTAAAAAATAAAATTGGGAAGGTCGCTCAACCATGGCTAACAAAGGAAATTAAGGATAGTGTTAAAGCCAAGGAAGAGGCGTATAAATTGGCTAGAAAAAGCAACAAACCTCAGGACTGGGAGAAATTTAGAATTCAACAGAGGAGGACTAAGGGTTTAATTAAGAGGGGGAAAATAGAGTACGAGAGGAAGCTTGCAGGGAATATAAAAACTGACTGCAAAAGCTTCTATAAATATGTGAAGAGAAAAAGATTAGTAAAGACAAACGTAGGTCCCTTGCAGTCGGGTTCAGGTGAAATTATAATGGAGAACAAAGAAATGGCAGACCAATTAAACCAATACTTCGGTTCTGTCTTCACGAAGGAAGATACAAATAACCTTCCAAAGGTACTCTGGGACAGTGGGTCTAGTGAGAAGGAGGAACTGAAGGATATCCTTATTAGGCGGGAAATTGTGTTAGGGAAATTGATGGGATTGAAGGCCGATAAATCCCCGGGGCCTGATAGTCTGCATCCCAGAGTGCTCAAGGAAGTGGCCCTAGAAATAGTGGATGCATTGGTGATCATTTTCCAACAGTCTATCGACTCTGGATCTGTTCCCATGGACTGGAGGGTAGCTAATGTAACACCACTTTTTTAAAAAGGAGGGAGAGAGAAAACGGGTAAATATAGACATCTGTAGTGGGGAAAATGTTGGAATCAATCATTAAGGATGAAATAGCAGAGCATTTGGAAAGCAGTGACAGGATCGGACCAAGTCAGCATGGATTTATGAAAGGGAAATCATGCTTGACGAATCTTCTGGAATTTTTTGAGGATGTAACTGGTAGAGTGGACAAGGGAGAACCAGTGAATGTGGTGTATTTGGTCTTTCAAAAGGCTTTTGACAAGGTCCCGCACAAGAGATTCTTGTGCAAAATCAAAGCACGTGAATTTTGGGAGTAATATACTGACGTGGATAGAGAACTGGTTGGCAGACAGGAAGCAGAGAGTCGGGATAAACGGGTCCTTTTCAGAATGGCAGGCAGTGACTAGTAGAGTGCCGCAGGGCTCAGTGCTGGGACCCCAGCTCTTTCAAATATACATCAACGATTTGGATGAAGTATTTGAGACACTAAAGTGGGTGGCGGTGTGAGCTGTAAGGAGGACGCTAAGAGGCTGCAGGGTGACTTGGACAGGTTAGGTGAGTGAGCAAATGCATGGCAGATGCAGTATAATGTGGATAAATGTGAGGTTATCCATTTTGGTGGCAAAAACGCGAAAGGCAGAATATTATCTGAATAGCGGCAGACTAGGAAAAGGGGAGGTGCAACGAGACCTGGGTGCCATGGTTCATCAGTCACTGAAAGTGGGCTCGCAGGTACAGCAGGCGGTAAAGAAGGCAAATGGTATGTTGGCTTCATAGCTAAGGGATTTGAATATAGAAGCAGGGAGATCTTAATGCAGTTGTACAGGGCCTTAGTGAGGCCTCACCTGGAATATTGTGTTCATTTTTGGTCTCCTAGTCTGAGGAAGGACATTCTTGCTATTGGGGGAGTGCAGCAAAGGTTCACCAGACTGATTCCAGGGATGGCTGGGCTGTCATATGAGGAGAGACTGGATCAACTGAGCCTTTATTCACTGGAGTTTAGAAGGGTGATAGGGGATCTCATAGAAACATATAAGATTCTGACAGGACTGGACAGGTTAGATGCGGGAAGAATGTTCCCGATGTTGGGGAAGTCCAGAACCAGGGGACATAGGCCCCAAGTTTCCACACGCGGCAAAACAGGTGCCCCTCCAAGCTGGGCGCCCGTTTTTCGCGCCGAAAACGGCGCCTGAAAAAAAACACGCTATTCTCGAGCGCTTTGCAGCTCGATGGCTGCTTGGCGCGGCGCACAGGGGGCAGAGCCTACCACTCGCGCCGATTTTGTAAGTAGGAGGGGGCGGGTACAATTTAAATGAGTTTTTTTTCGCGCCGGCAACCCTGCGCGTGCGCGTTGGAGCGTTCGCGCACGCGCAGTCTGAAGTAAACATTGGCACTCAGCCATTTTAAAAAGTGCTGCAGAAAAAGTGAAAATTTGTTTATTGAACCCTTGCAAAGGCTTGTATTTTAATTTTCTTGATATTTCTGTGTGTGAGGGAGTGCATTCTGTAATTAAAGATAGACTGTGATAAACGGGACACATGCACTTGTTTGAGACTATTCAAATTCTTTGTAGCTGTTCAATTTTTAACATTTTTTAATAAAACCACATTGCCCTTCCATGATCAGCACTGAGGCTTCTTGCAGCTTTCTCCCCCTGCCGTCGGTCGGGCCGACGGCAAACGGCTGCCTCAAGTAATGAGGCTTCCTGCAGCTTTCTCCCCTGCCGTCCGTCGGGCCCGACGGCAAACAGCTGCCTCAAGTACTGAGGTTTCCTGCAGCTTTCTCCCTCCCTCCCCCCCCACTGCCGTCGGTCGGGCCCGACGGCAAACAGCTGCCTCAAGTACTGAGGCTTCTTGCAGCTTTCTCCCTCCCTTCACCCCCCCCTGCCGTCGGTCGGGCCCAACAGCAAACGGCTGCCTTAAGTAATGAGGCTTCCTGCAGATTTCTCCCTCCCTCCCCCTGCCGTTGGTCGGTCCCGACAGCAAACCGCTGCCTGAAAGGCCTGCCTGAAGCACTTTCACACAGGTAGGAACATGGTTTATTTAATCTTTTCTTTGCTTATAAATTTTTATTCAGGTTGGATTTATTGTATAATATTTGTATAAGTATAACTAAGGATTTATTGTAGAATGTAATGACTTCTCTTCCCCCCCCCCCCACCTCGTTCCCGACGCCTAATTTGTAACCTGCGCCTGATTTTTTAATGTGTAGACAAGGTTTTTTCAAGCCGACAGAAATTTTCATTTGCTCCATTCTAAGTTAGTTTGGAGTACATTTTCACTGTGGAAACTTTCAAATCAGGAGTCAGTGGCAGGACACGCCCCCTTTCGAAAAAAAAATTCTGTTCAAAAGTGAAACTGTTCTACCTGACTAGAACTGCAGAAAACTTAAATGTGGAGAATTGCGATTTCTAAGATACTCCGTTCTCCACCAGTTGCTCCTAAAAATCAGGAGCAAATCATGTGGAAACTTGGGGCCATAGTCTTTGGATAAGGGATAGGCCATTTAGGACTGAGATGAGGAGAAACTTCTTCACTCAGAGAGTTGTTAACCTGTGGAATTCCCTGCCGCAGAGAGTTGTTGATGCCAGTTCACTGGATATATTCAAAAGGGAGTTAGATATGGCTCTTACGGTTAAGGGGATCAAGGGGTATGGCGAGAAAGCAGGAAAAGGGTACTGAGGGAATGATCAGCCATGATATTGCATGGCGGTGCAGGCTCGAAGGGCCGAATGGCCTACTCCTGCACCTATTTTCTATGTTTCAATTTCCCTGAAATGTCCCTGCAATTAAACAGCTGTTTGCAGCTAAGGCACACACTCTGGATTGGATGGTAGATTGCTGTGATTTTTTTTATTGGATTCTCTTAGCTTAGCATTTGAAAATAAACTCTTAATTGAGGCAATCACTCAGATCTAATTGGTTGAGGAGTATGTGTAAGTGAGCATGTCTTAATGGCTGGGGACTGAAGACTTGCTTTATTTCTGGAGAAACGGATGTGCTTTATAACCACATGTTTGTTTGGAAACAATTGAGAATTGTCAATGATGAACAAAGTACATTGCCATTCATTTGATATCTTGTTTTTCCAATTGGCATTAATAGCTCACTGTCTAAATCTGCATTCCCCCATAGGTTATTCTTCATTTAAATCAATAGCACATTGCACTGTCAGCAATTCATGTGACAATTGAGATTGAAGTCCGTCTGTTTGCTTTTGGAGATGCTATAATGTTGTGCCTAGAATAGATTTTTTTAAATGTAATCCCAACCAAGTAATAGCTGATGGTAGGATTTTCAAATATAAACATATCAAACACTGGATAAATCAAAATACAATTTGTAGATTGCTTCTTGTATAGGTTTCGGAAGTTGCTACTCAAGGTGGAGATGAGTAACCAACATACAGCAGAATAATGATCTGGTGTGTATTGCAGCCTGGACGTTATTCGAGTAGCATACACAACCAAATAGTGCGACTGGAACTGTCACCGTGTGAACACAATCTCAGTCCAGCTCATCAGATGCAGGGGTACAGCATTTCAGTGGCGGTGTAAGTTCAGGTTCACATCGTGCACCCCCCCCCGACCTGTGAGAGAACAGCTCCGCAGGTCGGGCTATAAAAGAGCTGGAAAGGCGGACCCTGGAACATCGTGGCCCCCTGACCTGCGAGAGAACAGCTCCACAGGTCAGGCCATAAAAGAGCTGGAGAGGCGTACCACTTCATCCTCCAGTGCGAGCTGCTCCAAGTGTGCGACAATTTTGAGATGGGTAACTGGGTCATCAAAAGCCTGGTGGCCGTTTTTGGAGCGTGGGCAGGAACATCGGCACGACCCAGGTACAGAGGAGTGGGAAGGTCGGTACGGATGAGCGGCGAGTATTTGTGGAGCGATGCGGTGAATGTTTATGGCTGAGGAGCGGTGAAAGATCGTGGCGGAGGTGCGACAGATGAGTGTACAGGGTCCAGAAGAACCGAGGGTCCAGGGGCAGCACGGGCCAGCCCATTCTACGATATGTGTGCGCACTAGGCCCGAGCAGTAGAGCAGGTTTCCAGCCGTCTTGCTACTGGACCAAGGCCAAGCTCTGTCAAGCCCGTGTGGTGGCTGGTGTGCAATGGTCACCACATGGCAAATAAAATTCACGCACAGGAATCTTCCACCCCTTCAATTGGAGTTCAGGACTGGAACATCGGGTCCTTCATCGAAACATCTGTGAACTTGTGGAAGAAAGTCATCCTCGTTCGAGGGACTGCCTATGATGATGAAGTTCAGGTTGAGACACCATTCCCTGTAAGCCACGCTTCGTTCTGTGCAGCCTGTTTCTTTTAGTGCGCGGTCCCTTTAAATTTCCGCACATGCCCGGTGTTTACAATGGAGTGGTCTGCGGGGGACCTTTCCCATTGCTGCGTGACCACTGAGCTGCGCACTGGGTTGAAACTGTTGCTCCTTTAAAGGTATGCAGAGACAATGGTGCTGAGTTATACTACGGACTTCCCATTGCTTTCTGGTCAAGGAGAGCTCACATACATGTGCAGAGCTCCATTCACTGGTCTCCAAATGCTAGTTCAATTTTTACTGTTACCAAAGAGCCAATGGGACAGTTAGGTCTTTAGTAACATTGGGGTGAAGTTTCGGGCCGCGCCTTGAACGGCACAGCTCCGACCTGGACGCCCGTTTTTCGTGCCCGAAAGTGCATCAAAAAAATATCTTCAGATTCTCCGGCTCCCTGCAGGTCGTTTGGAGCTTGGCGCAGCGCGCACAGAGCAGCGGAGGGCGGAGCAAGATAGTCGTGCCGATTCTGGAAGTGGTGGGGGCGGGGGGGGGCTAATTGAAATGAGACGACGTCGTGACGGCAGCCTTGCGCGATTAGCGCATAAACATTGGCACTCGGCCATTTTTAAAGGGACTTGAAGAAAATTCGAGCCACTGCCGCCGCCCCTATCGCGTGGCCGAATGGTCTCAGTCCCCTTCGCAGCTCGAAGGCTGCTTGTTTGCTGTTTCTTCGCCTGCTGTCGAGCCACTGCCGCCGCCCCTATCCCGCGGCCGAATGGCCTCAGCCTCCTTCGCAGCTCGAAGGCTGCTTGCTGTTTCTTCGGCTGCCGTGGAGCACTGACGCTGCCCCTGTCTCCAAGATGGAAGGAAGGCCTGCCTGAAGTACCGCAGGCCGACGGCTGCTTGCTGCCGCTGTTGGGCTGCCATCGAGTCACTGACGCCACCCCTGTCTCCAACATTGAAGGCCTGCCTGAAGCACCGCAGCTCGAAGGCTACTGCTGCTTCACACAGGTAGGAACATTGAATATTTTGTCTTTGCTTTGTTTATAATTTTTTATTCAGATGGCTCTTTATTTGTATAAGTAAGATCTGAATGCTTGTAGAATTTAATTACTTCCCTTGCCCTCCCCCCCCCCCCCCCGTTCCCTACGCCTGATTTGTAACCTACGCCTGATTTGTAAAGTGTAGGCAAGGTGTTTCTGAGCGTACAAAAATCTGCAATTTCTCCATTCTAAGTTAGTTTGGAGTAAGTTTTCACTGCCTAAACTTTCAAAACAGGCGTAAGTGGCCGGACACGCCCCCTTTTGGAAAAAAAAATCTGTTCCAAACTGAAACTGTTCTAACTGACGAGAACTGGAGCAAACTAAATGCCGAGAATTGCAATTTCTAAGATACTCCATTCTAAACCAGTTGCTCCAAAAAAACAGGAGCAACTCAGGCCGAAACTTGACCCCATAAAGATGTTTCTTTGCACCATTTACACTTGTACTACAACCACTGAGAGGTTGTGGACTTTACTGCTTCACAAAATGCAGTGTCATATTGACATAAAAGCAGCAGTATCACTTCTAAGACTTGAGCGTATTATCTAAACTGACACTTCTGAACCATAGTGAGTGAGTGCTGTATTGTCAGGGGTAAATCAACATCTGCCTGTTCGATTTATGTCATAGGATGCTATATAAATGCAAGTCCTTCATTTTGAATATACTGGCAAATCATGTTGCTCTCTGAGTCTGGGTTACATTTTTTTTATAACTTATGGGGCATTCTGCCATGTGGGGATAACATCAGGGCCATTGATTTACAGTGACTGAAGAAATCAAATTATATTTTTATTAAATGGAATTCCGGAATTTTTCCTCGCTTGATGAAATAACTGAAGCTGAGAATATGAAGCAAGGTGATGTGCAAGAAGCAACAATTGAAGTTGGGTATCTGAGGCCTGATATTCCCAGGTCCCTGTCCCACCACCAGAAATGCAGTGGGGTGGGAGGTCGGCTGCTGATGACCAAGCTCAATGAGCCTATTCTAAACCCCAAGGATGGATTATTTTAGTGATCAGGGTGGGCGATGCCTGTAGCGATGTAGCAGAGGTGCCTGCATCAAGTGCCACATGGAAAACTAAAGGAGCACCCTGCATCTCCAATGGGGGGAGCCAATTGATAAATTACAGATGAAACATTCAACATTTTTGTAATCTTGGGCTAAAAGGGGGAACATTCATCGAATCATAGAATGATCCATCACAGAAGGAGGCCATTCGGCCCTTCGTGCCAGTTCCAGCTCATTGGAAGAGCTATCCGTTCCAATCCCCTGTTCTTTCCCCATAGCCCGGCAGATTCTTCCCTTCAAGTATTTATCCAGTTCCTTTATGCAGTTGAATCTGCTTCCACCACCCTTTCAGGCAATGCATTCCAGATCATAGCAACACACTGCGTCGTTCTTTTTTTCCTCATTCCACCACTAGTTCTTTTTGTCCTCGTCCCACCACTGTTTCTTTAACCAATTACTTTAAATCTGTGTCCTCTGGTGACCGTCCCTTCTACCACGAGAAACATTTTCTTCTTATTTACTCTATCAAAACCCATCATGCTTTTGAACACCTCTATTAAATCTCCTCTTAAACATCTCTGTTCTCAGGAGATTCTCCAGTCTCTCCGTGTAACTAAAGTCCCTCACCCCTCGTACCATTCTAGTAAATCTCTACTGCACCCTCACAAGACCTTGACATCCTTCACAATATGAGGTGCCCAGAAGTGGTTACAATACTCCAGCTGGAGCCAAACCAGTGTATTACTTCCTTGCTTTTGTGCTCTACGCCTCTATTTATAAAGTCAAGGATCTTGTATGCCTTTTTAACAGCCTTCTTAACTTTTCCTGCCACCTTTTAAGACCTGTGCAAGTACACCCCTAGGTCTCTCTGTTCATATTCCCTCTCATCGTTCTTCCTACCAAAATCAATCACTTCACACTTTTCTGCGTTAAATTTCATCTGCCATGTAAATGCCCTTTTCACCCGTCAGTCTATATCCTCTTGAAGTCTCTTACTATCCTCCTCGCTGTTTGAGTTTCGTGTCATCTCCAAACTTTGAAATTATGCCCTATCTACCCAAGTCCAGGTCATTAATACTGCTCTCAAAAAGAGCAGTGGTCAAAATACTAACCCCTAGGGAACATCAGTATACTTCCCTCCAGTCTGTAAAACAACCATTCACGACTACTCTCTGCTTTCTGTCCCTTAGCCAATTTTATATCCAAGCTGCCACTGTCCTTTTGTGGGCTTTTGGAAAATAGATAATGAAGGCGGTACTTTAAAGGTTTGACAGTATTCAAAATAGAATAGTCACCTGGTCCGGATAGGATATAAACCTCAGTTATTGAGGGAAGTAAAGGTGGGAATTGTAGAGGCTCTGGCTGCAATACAATCCTCCTTAGATATGCATGTGATGCCAGAGGACAGGAGGATTGCAAATGTTACACCCATGTTCAAAAAGGAGGAAAGGGATGAATCTGGCAACCACAGACCAGTTAGCCTAAATTCGGTGGTGGGGTAACTTTTAGAGTCAATAATCTATGACAATATTAATTGTCACTTGGAAAAATATGGGTTAATAAATGACAACCAGCATGGATTTATTAATCTTTGACCAATCTGATTTGAGTTCTTTGACCCAGAGGGTTGATGGAAGTATTGCGGTTGACGTTGTGAATACGGACTTTCAAAAGACATTTGATAAAGTACCACATAACTGACTAATTACTAAAATTGTAGGATTAATGAGGCAGTGGCAGCGTGGTGTAAGATCAGGATCACAGGTCACACACAGATACCCAAAGGGTCTTAGGAGTTATAAGGCATTTTATTAAGGGAACGGTAGTTCACATATAGTCAAACACAACACACAATCAGGATAGACATAGTAGACATACAACCGTAACAAGTAGCTGTTATTAGACTCGATCGGACAGATGGCTGGTGGCACGAACAATTCTTATCTTCAACGTCTGCCCTGAATCACCTGGGTCTTTCTTTTATTCTCTTTTTAGAGGTGGGCCTGGTATAGGACATTGGCAGGATCATTTAACCGATGATATGTCGGATTCTTTATCTCAACTCTTGAGTGAAACCCTCCCCTTCACATCCTCCCAAGGTTGGAGTCAGACATGCCATTCTTGGCCTTCAGACGTTTGGAGCCGCCTGTTATCAGTTATTGATGATCACGCTGTTCAAGTCGCTTTAGCTATTGTACCGTGGAATGAATCCTTCAATTCTAACACCAGTCTGAAGAGACCTTTTGGTCTCAAGTTATTTCTTCAAAATCACAATTTCTTACGTTCTGCACTTTGAGAAGGAAATATTCTTATTGACTTTTGACTGCTCTAGCTAATGCCAATTTATTTGCTTTTTGCTTTCTCCACTTGGGTGTTACTTAGTAGGGAGACTCAGAAATGAAGATTTCCCCCTTTCTGACAGTCCAATCCTTTGAGGGGGAGGAGCAACCTCCGACCTCTTACTCAAGTGCAAATCACTGCTTCATTGTTCGAATTCTGCCCTGCCTGGGATATCTGTTTCTTCTATCTTTCCTGATCTTCCCCCGCCTGGGGTCTTCTCTATGTTGCTTCGGATATTCTCTTTCATCATGTTCAATCAATTAAATTTTTTTTAGTGCTGGTTAGACATTGGCTTATGCATCAGAGTCTTGCTACACGGGGAACGTATATTAAATACACTGTCATTACAATTTGGAGAACTACCAGAGCGTGTGAAATAATACGAACTTAATAGTGTGCTGATATATTAAGTCCAATATTCCACCAATGTGAGTCATTCCCTATGCTATCAATTTCAATATCTATTCTCAAGTTGTCTTGCTCCAAAACAGATGTGGTGTGAGCAGAAACTGGGGCTATTAATGGGACAGGTCCTGTTAGACCCGTAAAGCATGGTAGCTGCAACAGTAGTGATACAGGAGGCACCACCAAAATCACCTCATAATGGATTCGTACTGGCTGTTCCCACGCTCCGTTACCTACAAAACAAAATTATTACAGTCACAGTTAAATTCAGTCTTCCAATCATTTCAAGCTTAACATCTAATCAACAAGTCATGGACTTAAAAGATTCTCCAGATCTCACTTCTACTTGTATCCATCTTGTGGATAATTCTTGCAAAATTTATTTCTCCCTAGCCTTCAATTTTCCCAATTCAAATTTCATGTGTTACCAGTGTGTTTAATTCTCGTTTGATTGTTTCATTAATTAGCTAGTTTCTTGATGCAGTATGTGTCAATGCTTTAAAAGCTCTCTCCTGAGCCACATTAACCATTTCATGTCTTGTTGTCAAGTAACTGAGCATTTCTGAGAACCATTCTTCAGTGCAAATTAACTTGCACACTTGTCCTGGTATCTCATGCCACATGTGCCATCCGATACAAGCCATTCTCGGGCTTTCAGGTGATCTTATCAAAAGATTGTAGTCATCTGCAGATCTTTGCTTATCTCCAACTGCATGGTCCTGATATCTTGGGTAATGGCCAGGCCATCAAATTCAGTTCTCTTAATAAGTTAATTACAGGCAGGGACACAAATGTCTCCAGGAGAAAGCTATCAATTTACTATTCGTAACTACACTTTCCTGACTTTCCCTTGAAACATAAGAAATAGGAGCAGGAGTGGGCCATTTTGCCCCTCGAGCCTGCCCGACCATTCAATAAGATCATGGCTGATCTAATTCTGGCCTAAACTCCACTTCCCTGCCCGCACCCCATAACCCTTCACTCCCTTATCATTCAAAAATCTGTCTATCTCCACCTTAAATATATTGAATGTCCCAGCCTCCACAGCTCTCTGGATAGAGAGCTCCAAATATTCACGACCCTCTGAGAGAAGAAATTCTTCTTCATTTCCGTTTTAAATGGGCAACCCCTTATTCTGAAACTATGTCCCCTAGTTCTAGATTTCCCCCACGAGGGGAAATATGCGCTCTGCATCTATCCTGTCAAGCCCCCTCAGAATCTTATGTTTCAGTAAGATCACCTCTCATTCTTCTGAACGCCAATGAGTATAGGCCCAACCGGCTCAACCTTTCTTCATAAGACAACCCTTTCATCTCAGGAATCAACCTAGTGAACCTTCTCTGAACTGCCTCCAATGCAAGTATATCCCTCCTTAAATAAGGAGACCAAAACTGTATGCAGTACTCCAATTGTGGTTTCACCAATACCCTGTACAGTTGTAGCAGGAGTTTCCTATGTTTATACTCCATCCCCCTTGCAATAAAGGCAAACCTTCCATTTGCTTTCCTGATTATGTGCTGTACCTGCATGCAAACTTTTTGTATTTCATGTACATGGACACCAGATCCCTCTGTGCTGCAGCATTTTGTAATCTCTCCCCATTTAAATAATTTGCTTTTTTATTTTTCCTACTTGCATTTTCTCACGTTATACTCCACCTGAATAATTGTTGCCCACTCACTTAGCCTATCTACGTCTGTTTGAAGAATCTTTGCGCCCTCCTCACAATTTGCTTTCCCACCTATCTTTGTATCATCATCAAATTTGGTTACATTACACTTGGTCCCTTCATCCAAGTCATTAATATAGATTGTAAATAGTTGAGGCCCCAGTATTGATCCCTGTGGCACCCCACTAGTCACTGTTTGCCGACCGGAAAATGACCCGTTTACCCCGACTTTCTGTAAGCTGTTAGTTAGCCAATCGTCTATCGATGCTGATATGTTACCCCCTACCCTGTGAGCTCTTATCTTGTGCAGTAACCTTTTATGTGGCACCTTATCAAATGCCTTCTGGAGATCCAAATACATGACATCTACTGGTTCCCCTTTATCTACCCCATTTGTTACATCCTCAAAGAACTCCAGCAAATTTGTCAAACAGGATTTCCCTTTTATAAAACCATACTGACTCTGCTTGACTGTATGATTTTCTAAATGTCCTGTACTACTTCCTTAGTAATGGACTCTAGCATTTTCCCAATGACCGATGTTTGGCTAACTGGTCTATAGTTTCCTGCTTTATGTCTCTCTCTTTTCTTAAATGGGGCGTTACATTTGCAGTTTTCCAATCCGCTGGGACCTCTCCAGAATCCAGGGAATTTTGGTAGATTACAACCAATGCATCCACTATCTCTGCAGCCACTTCTTTTAAGACCCTAGAATGCAGGCCATCAGGTCTAGGGGACTTATCCACCTTTAGTCCCATTATTATACTGAGTACTTTTTCTCTAGTGATGGTGGTTATGTTAAGTGCCCCCCCTTCCCAATATCCCCTTAATTATCAATTATGGGATGTTTTTAGTGTCTTCTACCATGAAGACTGATACAAAATATTTGTTCAAAGTCTTTGTTATTTCCCTGTTTCCCATTGTTAATTCCCCAGTCTCATTCTCTAAGGGACCAATGATTACTTTAGCTACTCTCTTCTTTTTTTATATACCTGCAGAAGCTCTATCTGTCTGTTTTTATATTTCTTGCTAGTTTACTCTCATAAACTATCTTCTCTATCTTCATTATTTTTTTACTCGTCGTTTGCTGGTTTCTAGAAATTTCCCAATCATCTGACCTTCCACTATTCTTTGCAACATTGTATGCCTTTGTTTTCAATTTGATACCATCCTTTACTTTCTTAGTTAGCCACGGATGGTTCATCCTTCTCTTAGAGTCTTTCTTACTGGAATATATCTTTGAAAGTTATAAAATATCTCCTTGAATGACTTAGAAGAAGGGACTGAATGTGATGTAGCCAAGTTTGCTGACGATACAAAGATGGGAGGAAAAGCAATGTGTGAGGAGGACATAAAAAATCTGCAAAGGGACATAGACGGGCTAAGTGAGTGGGCAAAAATTTGGCAGGTGGAGTATAATGTTGGAAAGTGTGAGGTCATGCACTTGGCAGAAAAAAATCAAAGAGCAAGTTATTATTTAAATGGAGAAAGATTGCAAAGTGCTGCAGTACAGCAGGACCTGGGGGTACTTGTACATGAAACACAAAAGGATAGTATGCAGGTGCAGCAAGTGATCAGGAAGGCCAATGGAATCTTGGCCTTTATTGCAAAAGGGATGGAGTATAAAAGTAGGGAAGTCTTGCTGTATTTGTTTACTGTAATCCAGTTTAAAACAAATTAGTGGCAACTGTGACGTCAAGACCGAAGCTTACCTTTTTTCATAGCTCCATAAATCATAGTCAAAACAATCAGGGAACTGCCACTCTTTAACACATTTTCACACAAACTCATATATTCCAACATTTCGTAGTTTAAGATCTCTTTCACTCAGCAAATCTTGTGTTTTATTTCGCTCAGCTTAAAAGCTGAGAGCGAGGGGTCACCCATCACGTGCTAATTTTATATATATTTTTTAATTGTCGTCTCAGCAACTTATTTTCTAATTCCCAGTTTTTTTTTCCTTCCTTTGCTGGTATTGGTGAGGCCACACCTGGAAAACTGCTTGCAGTTTTGGTTTCCATATTTACAAAAGCATATACTTGCTTTTGAGGCAGTTCAGAGAAGGTTCACTCGGTTGATTCTGGGGTTGAAGGGGTTGACTTATAAGGAAAGGTTGAGTAGGTTGGGTCTCTACTCATTGGAATTTAGAAGAATGAGAGGTGACCTTATCGAAACGTATAAGATTATGATGGGGCTTGACAAGGTGGATGCAGAGAGGATGTTTCCTCTGATAGGGGAGACTAGAACTAGAGGGCATGATCTTAGAATAAAGGGCTGCCCATTTCAAACTGAGATGAGGAGAAATTCTCTGAGGGTTATAAATGGAATTCGCTGCCTCAGAGAGCTGTGGAAGTTGGGACATTGAATACATTTAAGACAGAAATAGACAGTTTCTTAAATGATAAGTGGTTATGGGGAGCGGGCGGGGAAGTGGAGCTGAGTCCATGATCAGATCAGCCATGATCTTATTGAATGGCGGAGCAGGCTCGAGGGGCCGTATGGCCTACTCCTGCTCCTATTTCTTATGTTCTTATGTTAATGTTTGCCACTGCTTACCCTTTAGTCTATTTTCCCAGTCCACTTTAACCAATTGTACCTTCACAGCTTTATAATTGCCTTTATTTAAGTTCAGGACACTAGTTTTGAAACCTAGCTTTCTCACCCTCAAACTGAATTTGAAATTATACCATGCTATGATCACTTCCCAAGATTGAATCTTAGGAAAATTCAATTCTCCTGTTTCTATCGTATACCCTCATTCACTTCCTCTCTCCATTTTACACATCCCATTAATTACCATTCATATCTCATTCATGATACTTGGAGGAGCTTTACTGTCTCGTACAATATTAAAGATAGAAAATAGAGATCAAATGTTCCCACTTGGACCAAGTTATTAACACATTTCAAAAGAATTTTTTTATAACCCATTATATTTTATTTTCCTTCTGGCACATGGGAAAATATTCACTTAAAATTAAGAAATTTAAATTAATAATGTCCAATATCTTTAAAATTCCTTTCAGCAATACTAAAGTTTGGTGAACCCAAAAAAACAGCTGTCAGCAGAACGGGTTAACTGGTTTCCAAGTTTTCTAAGAAGGCAGAGCAAATATTGTCAGACGCGTGCAATTGCACCACTTCACGTAAAATTGTTGTTGAAACCTTTCCCGATAGAAACTTTTTTTCCTAAGTCTTTGTACCTTCAAAACTTGCTTAGGAATTAAAAAATCTGTTAAAACAGCAGATATCATTAGTAAAGTGTCATTTTTAGCTTTGAATAAAACTTTCTCATCGGGGGGAGGGGTGGGGTGACAGCATTTTAGATTAAACTCCAATTGTTTCTAAACTTCCAATTCAAATACTGTTAATGATTTTTTTTATCAATGTGAGAATCTCTTGTATGGAACTAGAAACTCTCAATTAAAAATAACCAGAATTTCACTGTGGACACAATGCAAGTCGGGTTTTTACAATTTAATACACATACATTCTACAAAGGAAAAAGAGGGCAGAGCTTCTCTTAGCTTACATTCATACAGGCTTTAAAGGCACTAAAGAAGACGGTGCTTTGTAAATGTTCAAATTGATTTAAAACGAGGCCACGCTTTTTTAATTTAAACAATATAAGACAATAGCAATTTTGTTTACAGTAATCCATTTTAAAACAAAGTAGTGGCAACTGTGATGTCAAGGCCAAAGCTTACCTTTTTTCATAGCTCCGTAAATCATAGTCAAGACAATCAGGGAAACTGCCACACTTGAACACATTTTCATACAAACTACATATATTCCAACATTTAGTTTTTTTAGATCCCTTTCACTCAGCAAATCTTGTGTTTTATTTCGCTCAGCACAAAAGCTAAAACCTCCGTGCTGGTTTTATATATTTTTTTTAATTGTTGTCTCAGCAACTTATTTTCTAATTCCCAGTTTTTTTTCCTTCCTTTGCTGAGTTCTCAGATGGGCTAACATGTAGCTTAGATCTTTTCCCTTTGTTATCTCCAAAACCCTCTCCTGCTCGGACCTGTTGTGACTTTTTCTCGATAATATCCACCATCCATTTTGTGTTGGGCTTCATCTATCTGACGATCCCTCCCTCTCCCTTCTTTCATGGAGTAAGAACTACCTCAGTCTAAATGACTAAGTGTCGCCAGTCCACCACTAACCGGAAGCTTACAACTTCTAACACTGTGAATCCTACTTCAGACACCACTGTAAGATTAGGATCACTGGTCACACACACATACCCAAAGGGTCTTCGGAGTCATAAGGCATTTTATTAAGGGAACAGTAGTTCAAATATAGTCAAACACAACACACAATCAGGATGGACATAGTAAACATACAACCGTGACAAGTAGCTGGTATTAATCCCGATCGGACAGACAGCTGGTGGCACGATCAGTTCTTATCTTCACTGTCTGCCCTGAAACGCCTTTTAGATCTTTCTTTTATTCTCTTTTTAGGGGTGGGCCTGGTGTAGGGTATTGGCAGGACCATTTAACCTATGATATGTTGGGTTCTTTGTCTCAACTCTTGGGTGAAACCCTCCCCTTCACATCCTCCCAAGGTTGGAGTCAGACATTCCATTCTTGGCCTTCAGATGCTTGGAGCTGCCTGTTATCAGTTATTTATGTTCACGGTGTTCAAGTTGCGTTAGCTATTGTACCATGGAATGAATCCTTCAATTCTAACACCAGACTTTTTGGTCTTAAGTTATTTCTTCAAATTCACAATTTCTAACAGTGGAGACAAAATTGGCAAAGGGACAGAAAGTAGAGAATAATGGTGAATGGCTGTTTTTCAGACAGAGTGGTGCCCTGGGGTCAGTATTAGGTCCACTGTTTATTTTGATATATATTATTAACCTGAACTTGGGTATGTGAGGCAAAATTTCAAAGTTTTCAGATGACACAAAACTCAGAAACGTAGTAAGCATTGGAGTGACGAGGAGCAGAGTAAGAGGATATAGACAGACTGGTGAAATGGGCAGACATAGTGGCTAACGAAAACAGAGAGTAGGGATAAATGGTTCATTCTCAGGTTGGCAATCAGTAACCAGTGGGGTGCCGCAGAGATCAGTCCTGGGACCCCAACTATTTATAATCTATATTAACGACTTGGAGGAAGGGACTGAGTGAAACGTAGCCAAGTTTGCTGATGATACAAAGATGGGAGGAAAAGCAATGTGTGAAGAGGACACACAAAATCTGCAAAAGGACATAGACAGGCTAAGTGAGTGGGAAAAAATTTGTCAGATGGAGTATAATGTTGCAAAGTGTGAGGTCATGCACTTTGGCAGAAAAAAATCAAAGAGCAAGTTATTATTTAAATGGAGAAAGATTACAAAGTGCTGTAGTACAGCAGGACCTGGGGGTACTTGTGCATGAAACACAAAAGGATAGAATGCAGGTACAGCAAGTGATCTGGAAGGCCAATGGAATCTTGGCCTTTATTGCAAAGGGGATGGGGTATAAAAACTGGGAAATTTTGCTACAGTTGTTACAGGGTATTGGTGAGGCCACACCTGGAATACTGCGCACAGTTTTGGTTTCAATATTTACGAAAGGATATAGTTGCTTTGGAGGCAGTTCAGAGAAGGTTCACAAAGTTGATTCCAGAGATGAGGGGGTTGACTTATGAGGAAAGATTAAGTAGGTTGGGCCTCTACTCATTGGAATTCAGAAGAATGAGAGGCGATCTTATCGAAACATTTAAGATTATGAGGGGGCTTGACAAGGTGAATGCAGAGAGGATGTTTCCACTGATAGTGGAGACTAGAACTAGGGGCATAATCTTAGAATAAGGGGCTGCCCATTTATAACTGAGACGAGGAGAAATTTCTTCTCTAAGGGTTGTGGATCTGTGGAATTCATTGCCTCAGAGAGCTGTGGAAGCTGGGACATTGAATAAATTTAAGACAGAAATAGACAATTACTTAAACAATAAGGGATAGGCGTTATGGAGAGTGGGCAGGGAAGTGGACCTGAGTCCATGATCAGATCAGCCATGATGGAATTAAATGGCTGAGCGGGCTCGAGGGGCCGTATATAAAAGGGGTCAGAGGGTCTAGTAAGGAAGAGGAACTGAGGGAAATCTTTATTAGTCGGGAAATTGTGTTGGGGAAATTGATGGGATTGAAGGCCGATAAATCCCCAGGGCCTGATGGCCTGCATCCTAGAGTACTTAAGGAGGTGGCCTTGGAAATAGCGGATGCATTGACAGTCATTTTCCAACATTCCATTGACTCTGGATCAGTTCCTATGGAGTGGAGGGTAGCCAATGTAACCCCACTTTTTAAAAAAGGAGGGAGAGAGAAAACAGGGAATTATAGACCGGTCAGCCTGACCTCAGTAGTGGGTAAAATGATGGAATCAATTATTAAGGATGTCATAGCAGTGCATCTGGAAAATGGTGACATGATAGGTCGAAGTCAGCATGGATTTGTGAAAGGGAAATCATGCTTGACAAATCTTCTGGAATTTTTTGAGGATGTTTCCAGTAAAGTGGACAAAGGAGAACCAGTTGATGTGGTATATTTGGACTTTCAGAAGGCTTTCGACAAGGTCCCACACAAGAGATTAATGTGCAAAGTTAAAGCACATGGGATTGGGGGTAGTGTGCTGACGTGGATTGAGAACTGGTTGTCAGACAGGAAGCAAAGAGTAGGAGTAAACGGGTACTTTTCAGAATGGCAGGCAGTGACTAGTGGAGTGCCGCAAGGTTCTGTGCTGGGGCCCCAGCTGTTTACATTGTACATTAATGATTTAGACGAGGGGATTAAATGCAGTATCTCCAAATTTGCGGATGATACTAAGTTGGGTGGCAGTGTGAGCTGCGAGGAGGATGCTATTAGGCTGCAGAGTGACTTGGATAGGTTAGGTGAGTGGGCAAATGCATGGCAGATGAAGTATAATGTGGATAAATGTGAGGTTATCCACTTTGGTGGTAAAAACAGAAAGACAGACTATTATCTGAATGGTGACAGATTAGGAAAAGGGAAGGTGCAACGAGACCTGGGTGTCATGGTACATCAGTCATTGAAGGTTGGCATGCAGGTACAGCAGGCGGTTAAGAAAGCAAATGGCATGTTGGCCTTCATAGCGAGGGGATTTGAATACAGGGGCAGGGAGGTGTTGCTACAGTTGTACAGGGCCTTGGTGAGGCCACACCTGGAGTATTGTGTACAGTTTTGGTCTCCTAACTTGAGGAAGGACATTCTTGCTATTGAGGGAGTGCAGCGAAGGTTCACCAGACTGATTCCCGGGATGGCGGGACTGACCTATCAAGAAAGATTGGATCAATTGGGCTTGTATTCACTGGAGTTCAGAAGAATGAGAGGGGACCTCATAGAAACGTTTAAAATTCTGACGGGTTTAGACAGGTTAGATGCAGAAAGAATGTTCCCAATGTTGGGGAGGTCCAGAACCAGGGGTCACAGTCTGAGGATAAGGGGTAAGCCATTTAGGACCGAGATGAGGAGAAACTTCTTCACCCAGAGAGTGGTGAACCTGTGGAATTCTCTACCACAGAAAGTAGTTGAGGCCAATTCACTAAATATATTCAAAAGGGAGTTAGATGAAGTCCTTACTACTCGGGGGATCAAGGGTTATGGCGAGAAAGCAGGAAGGGGGTACTGAAGTTTCATGTTCAGCCATGAACTCATTGAATGGCGGTGCAGGCTAGAAGGGCTGAATGGCCTGCTCCTGCACCTATTTTCTATGTTTCTATGTTTCTATGTTTCATCTGTTCCTATTTCTTATGTTCTTACGTTCTTAAATGGCAAATGAAATTTAATGCAAAAACTTTGAAATTATACATTTTGGAAAAAAAAATGAGGAGAGACAATATAAACTAAAGGGTACAATTCTAAAGGGGGTGCAGGAACAGAGAGACCTGAGGCGTGTTTGTACACAAATCGTTGAAGGTGGCAAATCAAGTTGATAAAGCTGTTAAAAAGGCATATGGGATCCTTGGTTTTATAAATAGAGACATAAGGCTAGACTTTTCACTTGAGATCGCTGGGCTAGTGCCCATATATTGGCCAAAAAGGCAGGCCATCGCCCATTTTGTTTAAAAAGTGGAAAGTTGGGCTGGAATATCGGCGTAAAATTGCCGGCCCAACTTTTGTTTCACATTGCCAAGGTGATTGCCCACACATCGCCCAGCAAAACCTTCGGCATATCGCCGGGCTGATCACTCGCCGAGAAGATCACTGGACATCGCTGGAGAAAAGCTGCTTTTACCTGTCCTTCCTCTCAGAACTCGGCACTATAGACGCCATTTTGAATGTCGGAGGAAGTGAGGAGACTGCTTAAAGAAGGGATTTATAATTTGTGAGTTATTTAAGGGCCTTTTACTGATAGATCCACTCACATTTATACTTATATTTATATTTATTTTAGTACAAAGGGCATTTATAACAATAGTGATGGAGCTGTAGCTTCTCTACCGTTACCTGTAAATGCTCACATGCTGGAGTCTGAAGTTGAGTTAAGTGAAGGGTTTAGCGCAATCGAAGAGGTAGCAGACTAATGCGGAGGAGGAGAATGTACAGCTGACAAAGTTACAGGGAAAAACAATCTTACCTCAACTTGTCTGATAACATGTGCCTTAGGAGGCTGCGCTTTTGAAAGGTCATCGATGAGATATGCCAGCTCATCAAGGGGGATCTGCAGCCTACCAGCACCATCAGGACCACACTGCCCGTTGAGGTAAAGGTTACTACAGCACTATCCTTCTACGCATCGGGCACTTTTCAGGCTTCAGCTGGCAACATCTATTGTATCTCTCAGCACACCACACACTGCTCCATTCGACAGATGATTAAGCCCTTTATGCATGCAGGATGGACTTTATAAGCTTCCCTATGACCAGGAAGGCACAGACCGAGAGGACTTTGGGTTTCTCGAGAATAGCAAACTTCCCCAAGGTGCAGGGAGCAACACTGCACACACCCTGGTCTTAAAGCACCTTTACAGAATGCGGAGATGTTTTGTAACCGAAAGGGATTCCATTCCCTGAATGTGCAGCTCGTTGTCGACCAGAATTCAAATAATTGTGGCAGTTAATGCTAAATTTCCAGGCAACATCAATGATGTGCACAGCCTGCGTGAGAGCGCTGACTCTGACCTGTTTGACAGTTAGCCACAAGGTCATGGTTGGATGCTGGGGGAGAAAGGATATGGCCTTGCCAGCTGGCTCATGTCCCCCCCTGCATAATTCCCTGAATTATGCAGGGGGGGACATGAGCCAGCTGGCAAGCTGAGAAGCATTACAACGAAAGCCACATAGCTACACGCAATCTTGTCAAAGACAATAGGAGTGCTCAAGCAGAGTTTCAGATGCCCTGGACCACTCTGGAGGCAGTCTGCAGTACTATCCTGACCAGGACGCTGAGTTTATTGTGGTGTGCTGCATGTTGCATAACCTAGCTATAAGGAGAGGGCAACAATTGCCAGATGGAGCTACCGGTCCACCTCAGAAAGGAGTGGAGGTGGAAGAGGCAGACGAGGACAAGGAGAAGGAGGCTGGTAAGGACTTCGGGGAGGACAATCAGCCTGGTGATAAATCCATGGTCCCGCCGCACTGCGCCCCCCCCACACTCCCCCGGAAGACTGGAAAAACCCCTTGGGAGTTACGCAGCTGCAAAGCTGTTGTGCCAGCAGCTCATAAATGAATGCTTTGCATGAATTTACATTGGGGACAGTTACGGTTAGACAACAGTTGCATTTGCGTTGTGTTACGTTTCATCCTTGTCTGGCCTGGCCATTATTTTACAACAGTTGCATTCATGTTTTACCTTAACTTACATTATTGGAAGACACTACACAACTATTGTAAAGTGAAATCATTATTTTTTATTCAATTCACAAAATGTTCTTACTGCAACACCCACCCACCCCCCACAACACACCCCAACAGTGAACCAACAATAAAAATAACAATAAACTCATCAATATAATAAGTGTAACAATTTTTAAAAAACTATAAAGCAACCCCCCTCCCTATCTGCGGCCACGTTTCCCTCCAGATCCTGTAACCCCCCCCCCCCCCGCCCCTGTATCTTAACCCCACCCTGTTTTGGTCCCAGGGTACTGTGACGGATCTGGTGTGCAGCGGCCGACGACAAGACTTCCTGCCGTGGGGGGTGACGGTGGCGCGATTGGTTGTTGGGGTGTTGGAGGGGAAAACGAAGCTGCACCATCGTCTTCCGAGTCAGAAAGAAGTGCTTCCTCCTGACTCGCTTGTGTGCTGGTGCTCGTGGTATGTCTGACGCCGGCACCTTGGGGTTCGGTGCCATGTCCCGCCAACACCGCATGCAGCAAGGCATCAATGGAGGCGGTCTGCGCACGCAAATCCAATAGCGTCTGCTGCAAAACCTCTGCTTGGCGAGCAGACGCCTGGGACATGTCCCACGTCAATTCCACAAATGCCTGGAGGTGCTCGCGAATAATTGCGACAGTCTCCTCGCACAGTCTGATCAAACCCTCGATCCGATCGGCTAGAGGAGGCGTGTGCTGACGTCGCTGACCCGATCTCCGTGAGTTCGGCATGAACACTAACATGTGCCTTGGAGTCGGCCGCTGCATGCCGCTAGGTCCCGCTACCTCTTCTGTCGAAACCGACGCTGTGACCGCAGGTCCCATAGGTACTTCGGTTTCAGTGTCCGATATTGGTATAGTAGGGGCATCATCCTCCGTTTCCTCCATCTCCATCTCAGGGTAGCTGGTGTCGTCTTCCTCCCCTGCCGTGCTGATGACCAGCTGCATCAGGAGAGGGAGGGGTTCCCGTCGCGCCTCTGCCTCATGGCTCTACATGGGTGTTGGTGGACCTGCAAAACACAATTGAGCTTATTGAGATTATTAGAACGGAAGGGTACACATTCATGTGCTGGCATACGAAGGAGGAGCAGCCCTACTTCAATAAATGAGACCAAGAGACGTTGCATAACAACACATCACACGGTAGTACATATGATGGTAAATCCAAGTTGAAAGTCAGTGACCCAGAGAGCTCTGAAGGCTGGATCAGTCGGAGAAAGACAGAATGATAAGGGAGTGAATGTTTATGGGAGCGGACAGAGAAGGGGCAGATGGTTAGATTGCCTGCTTCCGCTCTTATCTCTTATGTTGTCAACCTGAGAGTAGCACAGAGGCTGCATGGAAATCAGGATAGCTGCATGCATAATATGACATCATTCTTATATTATAATGAAATGACATTACATTACTTTAACACTGCTTGACGCATTACTCACCTGACTCAAGCGAGGGATGTGCCTCACCATGGGTGGCTGACGGAGTGTGGCCTCCCACCAGTGCCGCAGTGCGTTCCTCTAATTCCGTGAGCGGAGTTAGCTGGGCAGGGCCTCCTCCGGTTCGCCTACGCTCGGATCTAGTCTTCGCTAACTACTTCTGCAATTGTGACGAGCATGGCATAAGCTCATTGACTAGATAATATCATGGAAAGACAGTAGTCGCCAACGTTATATGCTAATAGGGTTTTTATCCACAATTGATGCATGGTTCTAACAAAGATTGTGTTTAGGAGCTAATGCTTAACGAAAAAATCTCTCTCCACTACAATCGCCATTGAACTCGTCAATGTCAGGAGCTAAAGTTCCAAAGTGTCCAAGGACAGACAGTGAGCAAGGGCAGCTCTCCCCCGGTCCATGTTGGGTCACTGTGTACATGGCAGCAGCCAGAGAGACTTAAAAAGGGTGCAGGTTCATAGCCCTGTCCAGATCCTAGCAGGGAAAATATGTAATGTATGTAAGAACAACGAGCTTAAACTCAATCCAGGAGATTTATAATTATAATTTGCATAATTACAATATAAAATCTATACTTACTCTTGCCGAAGCAACCAGGCTGTTCTAGCACTTCCGGCACTGGTCGGACCCCCTCGCCTCATGGGACTACGACGAGACGATGTCCACGATCTCGCCCCAAATCTTTCTGTCTGCCCGAGGTGGGCGTTGTCCATGCCCACCCTGGGTTAATTGGGCCCACTTCGAGTGCACCTTGCTGACCGGGGCCTCGTTCGCCTCATCTGAAAAGAGCTTTAGCCCTTTTCCGCCCCTCCTCTACAAAATGAAGACTTTCATCCGAGGATGACATTTATTAATTATTGTATTGTATGTACTCTAATCACGAGTTGTTCTTCTCTACTTCACAAGTCTGCACTCTTTTCTCTCTCTCTCTCTCTCTCTTCCCCCCCCCCCCCCCCCCCCCTTCTGCGCATGTGTGGATGAACCCGACCTCCTGAAACGCGGGAAAACCTGTTTAGCAAAAAAAATGCATGCGCAGAAAGCCATTGCTAGGGAAGCTTTGCCTTCCCTAATGCTGGGCCCATTTCACATCGCTGGGCTAACGCTGAGCCGAAAGTTGCAATCCCCAAAATATGCATGCATTTTGATGTTCCAGTGATCATGAAGGCTGGAACATCGCCCATTTTTTGAGCCCTAGCGATCTGAATGGAAAGTCTAGCGCATAGAGTTAGACTTTCCACTCAGATCGCTAGGGCTCAAAAGCAAGGAAGTTATGTTAAACCTCTACAAATCACTGGTTCGGCTTCAGTTGAAGTATTGTGTCCAATTCTAGGCACCACATTTTAGGAAGGATGTCAAGGCCTTAGTGAGGTACCAGGTATGTGGAACTTCAGTTACATGTTCTCTTACAGCAGAGAATATTAAGGGAAGATTTAATAGAAGTGTTCAAAATTATAAAGGGTTTTTGATAGAGTAAATAAGAAGGCACTGTTTCCATTGGCAGAAGTGTCGGTAACTAGAGGACACAATTTTAAGATAATTAGCAAAAGGACCAAAGCTGAGATGAGAATTTTTTTTACGCAGCGAGTTGTGATCTAGAATGAGCTGCCTGAAAGGGTGGTAGAAACAGATTTAATAACTTTCAAAGGGAATATGATAAATACTTGAAGAGGAAAAAATAACCGAGTTGTGGGGCAAGGGCAGGGGAGTGGGACTAATTGGATAGTTGTACCAAAGAGCCAGCACAGGCACGATGGGCTGAATGACCTCCTCTGTGTTGTATGATTCAGTTATTCTATATGTTTGTCAGGTTGCGTTTATTCCCTATCCCTAGTTGCCCTGGGAAAGTTGAACAGCTGTGGTCCTTATGGTGATGATGTTCTCATACTGGTGTTAAATAGAGAATTCCTAGATTTTGCCAAGTAATGCTGAAGGCTGAATGGCATGTGACTTGGAGGTGATGGTGTTCCAGAACATTGCTGCGCTTGTCTTTTTTGGTGGTAGAGATCACAGGGGAGGGGGTTGCTGTTGAAGAAGCTTGGTGAGTTGCTGCAATACATTCTGTAGATTGTATATAGTGCAGCCACAGTGCACAGTGGTGGAGTCTGTATGGAGGTAAATTTATCGGGTTAACACTCCTCTTGCAGAGTTCTGTTTGAGGAGAACATCTGCCGCACATTCAGGCAGAGAAGACAACGGACAGAAAATGGGTCAGACCACAAAAAGGACACGCTGTCTTTCATGCTTGAATCCTCAAAACATTCACCCGTTACTTGAAACTCCGTGACGGGGAGCACAAGCTTATTAAATTACCCCTTAAAAATAAACATTTGCTATATCTGGCTCGGACTTAAAATAAATCATTACTGTTAGCTTTTTACTTGATAAATGGCACATTTGAGGGGCAGAATTTTCCTCTGTCTTTCTACCTGCTTTTATCGATTATAGTGGGACAGGAAGATGTCAGAAAATAGTTTGCAGACCTTACCTCGCCCATTTTTATGCTGAACACATTCTCCACCCCTCCAAGTAGGGACAGATGCATATAAATGGCACGATAATGTGGAGTGACTTCATATGTAATATTTTTGATTATTATCGCCTCAGTAACACTGGACACCAGTTAACATCAGCGTCAAACAGGCATCCACTATTACTAGGCAACACAGAGGAGACGTTTAAACACTGTCACAGGCAAGTATTGATATTGCAGACTTGTGCTGGTCATTCTCTACTTGCTGGAAGTTGGCGGCAGGTATGGAGCCAGCAATATGATCCTAGTTGAGGTGGCTCCCTGACCCTTTCAAGCATCTGATTCCTGCAGCCGTGTGCAAATTCCAGTCCTTCCACCCCGCATTAGCCAGTTCCAAGTAGCTGGCAGGCATGCTGCTGGCTCATGAGAAATATTTAATTGCGGCTGACCCCAAGAAATTTGCAGCATCAGTCGGGCCTAGGGCAAGGAAGTTATCCTCCTCTGTCACACTTCCGGCAGCTGTGCTGCTGATGCGCATTATGTAGGCTGAGGTGAACTACCTACAATTTTCAAGATAAAGAAGAACAATGACAAAATTGATACAGGTAAAGGGACCAGGGTGAAAAGTACAATCACCAGGGGACACAAGTTAGATTTTCTAAAGTTGGGAGTAAAGAGGTGAGCCTGAGGCAAGATGTTTACTGAAAGGGAAATAGAATTGTCGAATAAATTAGTAGGAACGGTACAGAGAGTAGAATTGAGTTTAAGAAACAATGAACTGTTTTCCCAGAGAGAAAACTATGGTGCAAAGACAAGTAGGTAACGTTGATCTATCAAATAAGCACAGATTTGTTGGACCGAAGAGCTTTTCTTGTTTATCAAAAATTATGATGTTCTGGCTATAATTTTCAATTGTGTTCTTCCCCCCCCCCCACCCCCAGGTGATTTGGATTATTATTGGTTGGATCCAGTCACATGGCATAGCAGTGAGACCTCGCCTATCAGCTCGGTAAGTTGACATCAATTTTTTAATACTCATGAGCATTACTGTTACTAGTTAAGGACCCTCGGGTTTTTTTGGCGCACCTCCGAGCCCTCGCCGACATTTTACATCAGAAGCAGCGGCAAAAAAAATCCGGGTGATCATGGCCGATTCTCGGCCCGTCTGTGGAGCTGGCGTGGAGCAGAAGAAAGAGAGGGGGGCGGAGCTAGGTCCCAGCGCTGTAAACAGTGCGGGTACCTCTGAACATGTGCGTTAGAGTCTGCTCGCATGTGCAGTAGCTCCTGGCAGGCCGTTTCGGCAAACGCGCACTGCAGGCTGTGTGGGAGGGGCCTGACGTACGCCCTGGCTGAATGGGCTCCCTCATCGGCGGCCCGCTGACTTCCCTAAGGTAGGAGTTCTAATTTTTTATTATTTGCGAATTGATTTTGGTGTTTTAGGTGCAGGGTTCCTTCTATTTTTTTATTAATCATTGATTGCTTATTACTTTGGTCTTGGTGCTTTAGGTGCAGGATTCCTTCTATTTTATTTGTTAATTAATTGCTTATTACTTTTTGTGCTTTGTTTGGTGCTTGGTGGTACTTTAAATGTTGTTATTTGCACCGATTCCTTAGCTGTAAGTAAGGTCTCTCTGTGCGGACAGAAGTGGGCACATACGCTGCCATAAGTTAGTTTAGTACAACTTTATTCTGGCCAAATTGGCATAAATGGTGTAAGTGGCTGGGAACGCCCCCTTTTGGGAAAAAAAAACTGACCTGACAAAAAACCTAACTAACTCACTTACACTGGCGCAAATTAAATGGCCATATTTGCAACTAAAAAATTACACCAGAAAATTCAAGTTACACCAAAAAAAACGGTGCAACTCATGGGGAAATTTGGGCCCATAGTGTCATCTGAGTATAGTCAAATAACATTACTGCTCCTAGTATAATGTCATCTGAATGTAGTCAGTAACATTACTGTTACTAGGACATATAATCTGAATATAAAGTCAGTAATATTACTGTTACTAGTATAGTGTTATCTGAATATAAAGTCAGTAACATTACTGTTACTAGTATAGTGTTATCTGAATATAAAGTCAGTAACATTACTGTTACTAGCAGTGTCACCTGAATATATAGTCAGTAACATTATTGTCACTACAATAGTGTAATTTGAATACAGTGTCAGTAGTCATTACTGTCATTAGTACATTTAGTGCTGAGATTGAGCAGTGTGTGTCAGCACTGAGATTAAGTTGTGTGTCTATACTGCAGTATGAGGGAGTTTGTGGACAGTGAAACTGTCCCGAATGAACACATCTGCAGTCGATGTCACCACCTCGAATCTTTCCGGCTCACATTCATTGAACCGGAGTGGGAGTTGGAGATAATTCCGACACAGAAAGTAGGGGGAGGAGTATCTGGACAATTAGCTCCAGATTCAGGGTCCCCTCGTAGAGAGGTGCAGGGTCAGAACGGGGTTGGTGTGACTGATAGTCTACAGAGTAAGCATAACCCGGGTGAGATAGAGAATGAGGATCTGCAGAAACTGATCCTATCCAACAGGTACAATGTACTTTCTACCGATGATGATAAGGATGAAGACTGTCGGAAGGGCCAGACTGCTGACCATGGCACCTTGGAGCAAGGGGCTATCCAAAGGGAGGAGAAGGGGTAGCGTAATTTGGTAGTTGTAGGGAATTCAAGATTCAGGGGACAGAGATTCCACATAGTATGTTGCCTACCTGGCTTCAAAGGATATGGGAAAGGGAGGAGAAGGAGGATCCAGCCGTTGTAGTCACTCTTGGGTCTAACAACATAGGAAAGAGTAGGCAGAGAGAGTACTGTTCAGAGTACCAAGAACTAGGAGCTAATTAAAAAACAATACCTCAGTACTCTCTGGATCATTACCCTAGCCAAGTGCAAATTGGCATAGGGGCAAGCAGAATTAGGGAGATGAACATCTGAGCTGAAGGAGTGGTGTAGAAAAGAGGGGTTCCATTTCATTGGACACTGGCACCAGTACTGGGACAGGAAGGAACTGTACCGTTGGGGCGGGCTCCACTTGAACTAGACTAGGACCAGGGCCCTAGCGGAAAGGATAAATAGGGTGGTCACAAGGACTTTAAACTAGGAGGGAGTTTGGTAGAAAAGGTAGTATAAATAATAATTCTAAAACAAATGAAAAGGAAGACAGTTAGTCATCAAAAATTGCACTACAGATAAAGGGGAAAACTAAAAGATGTAAAGTAGTTAAATTGGGAGAGAGAAATAAGAAAACATAATTAGAGCAGAAGGACAAGTTAGGGTATGTGGCCCAAATAAGCCACCTTTATACAAGTGCACGGCGTATAAGGAAAAATTGTAGGCGCAAATTCAACTTAAACGGAACGACATGGTAACCATTATTGAGATATGGCTGCAAGACAGTCAGGACTGGGAACTGAACATACCAGGTTATAAGGTCTACAGGAAGGCTAGAGAGGGAGGAGTTTCCTTAATGATAAACTAAAAAAAAGACTTGCATTTATGTAGCGTCTTCTGCCGGATGTCTCAAAGCGCTTTACAGCCAATGAAGTACTTTGAGTGTAGATACTGTTGTAATGTAGGAAATGCGGCAGCCAATTTGCGCACAAGCAAGCTCCCACAAACAGCAGTGTGATAATGACCAGATAATCTGTTTTGTGTTATGTTGATTGAGGGATAAATATTGGCGAGGACACTGGGGTTAACTCTCCTGCTCTTCTTCGAAATAGCACCATGAGATCTTTTACGTCCACTTGAAAGAGCAGACGGAGCCTCGGTTTAACGTCTCATCTGAAAGATGGCACTTCCAACAGTGCAGTGCTCCCTCAGCACTCCACTGAAGTTTCAGCCTAGATTTTTGTGCTCAAGTCCCTGAAGTTGGACTTCAACCCACAACCTTCTGACTCAGAGGCGAGAGTCCTATCAACTGAGCCACTGGCTGGCACATGAGAGGATATAACAAGAGCTAAGCAGGCTGTGGAAACTTTATGGGTGACAAAACAGAGAAAGCTACAAAAAGGGAGTATGAAAAGAAACTTGCAAGTGATATCAAAATCAACACACAATATTTACAGTAGAGGAAAGGATTCCAAGGAAACTCATTTTGAATCAGGGATGGGGGCTCATCATAATTAATGTAAGCAAATTAACAGCAAAGAAGAAAATAATGGCACTAAGGAGTGACAAATCCCAAGGACAAGATGGTGGTTTCCATCCCAGGGTTTTAAAGGAAGTGGATGAGAACATTACAGATGCCCTAACCATAATCTTCCTAAGCTCTCTCGACTTGGGAGCAAAGCTCCTTGAGATTAGAAAATTGCATGTCACTTTGATATTTAAGAAAGGTGAGAGAGGGAAACCAAGGAATTTAGACCAGTTAGCTTAACATCTGTTGTCAGGAAATTACTAGCGTCTATAATTAAGGATAGGACGACTGAACACCGTGAAAATTTCCAGCTGATGAGAGAGAGCCAGCATGGATTTATGAAAGGTAGGTCATGCCTGATGAAACTGATTGAATGTTTTGAAGAGGTGACTGAAATAGTGGGCAGGATGTCTATGGATGTTATTTATATGGACCTCCAGATGGCATTTGATAAGGACCCTCAAGAGAATGTTAGCTAAGGTTGAAGCTCATGGAATTGAGGACAAATTATTGACCTGGTTAGGAAATTGGCTGAGTGGCAGGAGACAGAGAGTAGGGATAATGGGCAGATACTCTAATTAGCAGGATGTGAATAGTGGTGCCCCGCAGCGATTGATGTTGGGGCCTCAACTATTCACTGAATTTATTAATGACTTAAATGATGGGACAGCCACATATCCAAGTTTGCCATTGTAAGCATTGTAGATGGAAGCATAAAATTACAAAGAGATATTAATAGATTAAGTGATTAGGAAAAACTGTGGCAAATATATTTCAATGTATCACAGTGTAAAGTCTTCCACTTCCACCAAAAAAGGAAAGGTCAGAGTACTTTCTAAATAGTGAAAAGCTAGAAGAAGTAGAGGCCAAAGAGACTTGGGCATCCATGTACATGTGTCATTAAAATGTCATGGACAGGTACAGAAAATAATCAAAAAGGCTAATGGAATGCTGGTCTTTATATCTAGTGGAGTAGAATACAATGTAGTCGAAGTTATACTGCAGCTATACAAAGCCCTGGTTAGACCACACCTGGAGCACTGTGAGCAGTTCTGGGCACCACACCTTAGGAAGGATATATAGGCCTTGGAGGGAGTGCAGCGTAGGTTTGCCAGAATGATACCCAGACTTCAAGGGTTAAATTGTGATGAGTGATTACACAAACTCAGGTTGTTTTCCCTGGAAGTTCAAAGATTAAGGGGTGATTTGATCAAAGCTTTCAAGATATTAAAGGGAACTGATAGGGTAGATTGAGAGAAACTTTTTCTGCAAGTTGGGGAGTTCAGGACTAGGGGACATAACCTAAAAATTCGAGCTAGGCCTTTCAGGAGTGAAGTTAGGAAACACTTCCATGCAAAAGGTGGTAGAAGTTTGGAACTCCCTTCCGCAAATGGCGATTGATGCTGGGTCAATTGTTAATTTTAAATCTGAGATTGATAGATTTTTATTAACCAAAAGTGTTAAGGGCAAATATGGAGTAAGGTCACAGGCCAGCCACGATCTCATTGAATGGCGGGACAGGCTCAAGGGGCTAAATAGCCGACTCCTGTTCCTATGAACAGTGTGTGTCAGTGCTAAGATTGATCAGAGTCATCACCAATTTCCACCTCCATAACATCATCTGACTCCACCCCTACCTCATCTCATCTGCTGCTGAAGCCCTCATCTATGCCTTTGTTACCTCGAGACTTGATTATTCCAATGCTCTCCTGACCGGCCTCCCACCTTCTGTCCTCCATAAAACTGAGGCCATCCAATCCTCTGCTGTACGTGTCCAAACTCACACCAAGTCCTGTTCACCCATCAACCCTGTGCCCACTGATTTCAGCTCTGATTTGAGCAGTGTGTGTGTGCGCGCTGAGATTGAACAGTGCAGTGCGTGTCTTTACCATGATTGAGCAGGATGTGATGGATGGCACTGGAACTGGTAATGTGTGTAAGTGCTGAGATTAAGTAGCATGTATTTGTGCCCACAGTGTATGAAGTCACAGACCTTAGTGTGGTCTGGCATCAGCCCAAATTGTTTAACCCTGTGTAAACTGATTTCACCTTGTGAATCTACATATTGATCAGTGTTAGGTTTATCCTCTAGGATAAATGTGATGGCCAACTATAGCATTTGCATATAGGTTTCTGGAAACCAGCATTCTTGGTCACAGTGAACCGTCTTTCTCTTTTCCTCAATGAGAATCTCTAGCTCCAATGTGTAACCTATCGTGTTTTTTAGGTACTGGTTGGGTTTGCGTCGGATGCTTGTTGTACACCCTGCTCAATTTGGCTCTCTGTTTATTTGAATGGAGGGTAAAATCTGGTGGGGTGTAAACCAGGTGCCCAGTTGGTGCTGGCGGATTAGGGTAAGATTTGTCTCGGTGCCCTCTCCTGGAGCAGCATGTGTTGAGAACTGTGACCATTTATCTCTAGTGGTAAACTAGTTATCAGTAAAGATTTGTGAATTTCTGCACAGCAAGACTGAGCTCAGATTTTAGAAGTGAATGGGGTTAAAATTGCCCCTTTTTATAGCCCCGTTAGCGCCTCGGGAAATTGCGGGCGCGCTGGGCCGGTAGCGCCGTGCCCTGCGATGAGTGCCGCTGGTCCGGTTGATCGTGTCCCTGGTGGTCCTGCAGCAGCCACTAAAGGGCCTGCAGAGTGTGTAGCGGCTCTCCCCTTTAATTGAAGGGGAGGGGCGTTGTAGCACATCAACGCTACACGGAGCATCACTTCCTTTGAGGGGCGCGCTGCCCAATTCCACATCGGGGGAGGGACTTCTGGAGCCGGGCCGGGCGATAAAAGTCCCGACCCCGGAGGGTTACCATCCCCAATCGGAGAGCAGGGCAATTTCGCCCCCAATGTGTTTTTTGTTTCCTGGTTTCTGCTTCAATTATGTGATTTAATCAATGTCTTCTAATCGACAGCATCCTGTTACATGGCAACCATCCAAAGAGGGAGATCGTCTAATCGGACGTATTATTTTAAACAAGAGAACAAGTATGCCAAAGGAATCTGGAGCACTGCTTGGGTTAAAAGTGAGTACTTCTGAATGGTATTTGTAAAGGGAAGTTGTATTCTGAATGGTGAACAGTCATCTCTTTAGGGAAGACTTATATTGCTGTCAATGTATGCTTCAGTCTGTGCAAAGTACTTGCTGAATTACATTAACTTGTATGTCACAGGTCCCTTATTGAAACTAGGAAACCTCCTGCTGGCTGAATATTTCTCACCTACAATGTGATTGAAATGACAAGTGCCCTGTCGTCAGTTGATATGAGGGCCACATATTTCACCTTAATAAGACTTGCAAAAGATGTGGTATAGTCAAGATCGACGAGCAATGAATAAGGTTTTACCTACTGTTCAGTTTGGTATTTACTATCTATATCAATGATTTGGATGAGGGGACCAAATGTAATATATCCAAGTTTGCTGATGATACAAAGCTAGGTGGGAATGTAAGTTTTGAGGAGGATGTAAAGAGGCTTCAAGGGATATAGACCGGCTAAGTGAGTGGGCAAGAACATGGCAAATGGAATATAATGTGGAAAAATGTGAAGTTATCCACTTTGGTAGGAAAAATAGAAAGGCAGAGTTTTTTTTTAAATGGTGAGAGATTGGGAAATGTTGGTGTTCAAAGATACCTGGGTGTCCTTGGACACGAATCACTGAAAGATGAGCAACAAGCAATTAAAAAGCCAATGGTATGTTGGCCTATATTACACGTGGATTTGAGTATCAGGGTAAATACATTTTACTGCAATTATATAGGGGCCTGTGAGACCGCACCTGGAGTATTGTGCACAGTTTTGGTCTCCTTACCTAAGGAAGGATATATTTGTCATAGAGGGAGTGCCACGAAGGTTCACCAGACTGATTCCTGGGATGGGGGTATTGTCATATGAGGAGAGATTGAGTAGACTTGGCCTATATTCTTTAGAGTTTAGAAAAATGAGAGGTTGAAACATATAAAATACTTCCAGGGCTTGACAGGGTAGACGCAGGAAGGATGTTTTCTGGCTGGGGAGTCTAGAACCAGGGGTCACAGTTTCAGAATAGGGGTCGGCCATTCAGGACTGAAATGAGGAGAAATTTCTTCACTCAGAGAGTGGTGAATCTTTGGAATTCTCCACCAGAGGGCTGTGGAGGCTGTGTCATTAAGTATATTCAAGACAGAGATTGATAAGATTGTTGGATATTAAAGGAATCAAGGGATATGGGGAATAGTGCAGGGAAGTGGAGTTGAGGTAGAATATCAGCCATGATCTTATTGAATGGCAGAGCAGGCTCGAGGGGCCGAATGTTTCTTATGTTCTTTTGTTGTATACAGTTTTGTGTACAGTTTATGCGTAATAACTCACACTTCATTTGAATTACTGAAGCATTGAAAAAAACTTGCAGGGCTGTATTATTCCTGTTTAAATCGAGTTACTGGATAATGGGGCCACTTTTCCACATTGCTGTTTTTTGGCTCAGTTGTAGAGGTACGTCCTATTTTTTTTTAAGTGGCTGACAGCGCCAAAAAAAAAAGTTGCAAGTTTTGCCAGAATAAACTTTCATTTTGGAACAGCGCAAATAGACCTTAAGCTCTGTGGGTGGAGCTTAAGGTCTGTGTCAAAACTGAGGTTGCCAGGGTAACGAGGGACACACTGAAGGGCTGAGGCTGCAAAGTGAACCATACAAGATGCAGCAAGACATAAGCAATTGTAGAGTGCCCGGTGTCAATCCTATCCCAGGCCAAATGAGCTCCCGGTGCCGATCCTATCCCGGGCCGAATGGCCCCCTTCTCCCGGTGCCGATCCTATCCCGGGCCGAATGGTCTCCGGTGCCGATCCTATCCCAGGCCAAATGGACCCCTGTGCCAATCCTATCCCGGGCCGAATGGACCCCGGTGCCGATCCTATCCCGGGCCGAATAGACCCCGGTGCCGATCCTATCCCGGGCCGAATGGACCCCGGTGCCGATCCTATCCCGGGCCGAATGGACCCCGGTGCCGATCCTATCCTGGGCCGAATGAGCTCCCGGTGTCGATCCTATCCTGGGCCGAATGAGCTCCCGGTGCCGATCCTATCCCGGGTTGAATGGTCCCCGGTGTCAATCCTATCCCGGGCCAAATAGCCCCTCCGCCCCCGGTGCTGCTCCTATCCCGGGTCGAATGGCCCCCGATGCCGCTTTTATCCCAGGCCGAATGGCTTCCCCGCCCCTGGTGATGCTCCTATCCCGTGTTGAATGGCTTCCCCGCCCCCGGTGCCGTTACTGCTCCTATCCCGGGCTGGAAGTCCCCCCCCCGGGGCTCAATTATCCTGGGCCGTGGAACTCGATTTTCTGCCCCAATTTTCTTAAGTTCAAGTAAAGTTTTTCAAAACGGTGCACTGCGCTGTTTTTGAAAAAATCCTCGTTGGCCAAACTCGCTTAAATGGCCAGAAATGTGCTGCTGGCAGCCGGCACCCCCAGTGACGTCAAAGAATCGGGAACTAAAAAAATCGGCCGTAAGTAGTTTACAATGGCGCAGAAACTTTGGCAAAACTTGCAGATTTTAGTTTGCTCCAAAAAAAAACAGCGGCGCCAAAAAAACGGTGCTGAATGGTGGCGAAAATTGAGCTGTTAAATTATTTCAGATGGGTGAACGAGGCATTCTCAGAGGTAAATCGGGATTGATTAGATTATGACGTTCACAATAATGTCGATGTGATGTAAGATTTTTGCCAGCGGAAAATGTGGGGTTTTATACAGAAGAAAGTTAGTGTTAATAATCTCAAAAATTGGGATATTACCGCTCAGAGAGCCAGAAGCAGAAAGTATGCTCTTGGATAGAAACAGAAAATGCTGGAAATACTCAGCAGGTCAGACAGCATCTGAGGAGAGAGAAACAGCGATAACGTTTCAGGTTGATGACCTTTCACCAGAACCCAGAATCGACCTGAAACGACAGCTCTGTTTCTCCCTCCACAGATGCTGCCTGATCTGCTGAGTATTTCCAGTACTTTCTATTTCTATTTCAGATTTCCAGCATCCACAATATTGTGATTTTGTATAAATATGCTCTTTGCAGTGTCCCAACCCTTTTCTCAATCTTCCTCGCTGCCATGCTCCACCTCACAGTTGATAAGCTCCCCGCTGGAGTGGAACTAAACTACAGAACCAGTGGGAAGCTGTTCAACCTTCGTCGTCTCCAGGCCAGGTTCAAGACCACTCCAACCTCTGTCGTTGAGCTACAGTACGCGGACGACGGCTGTGTCTGTGCACACACAGAGCCTGAACTCCAGGACATAGTCGACGTATTTACCGAAGCGTATGAAAGCATGGGCCTTACGCTAAACATCCGTAAGACAAAGGTCCTCCACCAGCCTGTCCTCGCCACACAGCACTGCTCCCCAAACATCAAGATCCATGGCGTGGCCCTGGACAACGTGGACCACTTCCCCTATTTCGGGAGCCTCCTATCAACAACAGCAGGCATTGATGATGAGATCCAACAGCCTCCTGTGCGCCAGTGCAGCCTTCGGCTGCCTGAGGAAAAGCGTGTTTGAAGATCAGTCCCTCAAAACTGTCACCAAGCTCATGGTCTACAGGGCTGTAGTAATACCTGCCCTCCTGTATGGCTCAGAGATGGGGACCATGTACAGTAGACACCTCAAGTCGCTGGAGAAATACCACCAGAGATGTCTCCGCAAGATCCTGAAATCCCCTGGGAGGACAGACGCACAAACATTAGCATCCTCGTCCAGGCTAACATCCCCAGCATTGAAGCACTGACCACACTTGATCAGCTCCGCTGGGCAGGCCACATAGTTCGCATGCCAGACACAAGACTCCCAAAGCAAGCGCTCTACTCGGAACTCGTCCATGGCAAACGAGCCACAGGTGGGTAGAGGAAACGTTACAAGGCCATCCTCAAAGCTTCCCTGATAAAGTGCGACATACCCAATGACACCTGGGAGTCCCTGGCCATAGAACGCCCTAAGTGGAGGAAGTGCATTTGGGAGGGCGCTGAGCACCTCGAATATCGTCGCCGAGAGTATGCAGAAATCAAGCGCAGGCAGCGGAAGGAGCATGCGGCAAACCAAGCTTTCTGCCCACCTTTCCCTCAACAATTATCTGTCCCACCTGTGACAGAGACTGTGGTTCTCGTATTGGACTGTACAGCCACCTAAGAACTCATGCTAAGAGTGGAGGCAAGTCTTCCTCGATTCCGAGGGACTGCCTATGATGATGATGATGATGCTCTTCGAAGTAGAGAAACTTGTCCTTCCCAATTTCACTTGCTGCAGTTATAACTCAGCATAGAATGAGAATCACTCCTGGGACCCCTCTGGGCTGTGTGTCTCAGCACCACATTAGATAGTACACTAATAAACTAAACTGTAGGGAGACCTCTTCACGTTTCAGTTACGCTATGGGGCAGTGACTAGAATATGACTTTGGAATAGTTTACACAGCGCATGACCCAACGATGTTATATTGTATACAGTAATGTGATTATTGAGGATAGCTACTGTGTATGAATGATGTTTCGCTTTAATCACATTTAAACAATGATCAGTTTTTAGCTAAGAGTTAATTTGACATTCTTGACATCTAGGTGGTTGGAGGAAAGATAACAGAAACCGGAAGACTTGGGGCCTTCATCACCAAAGTAAAAAAAGGCAGCTTAGCTGATGTCGTTGGCCATTTGAGAGCTGGTAAGTAAATGTTTTACATGGATGCCTTCAGGACAAACACGGTCGTGTGACAGGGAAATTAATTTATCCATATTATGACACTCTCCATTATCTCAGCATCTCAGAGGTTTAAAGGTCATGGTTGTATTGAACACTTATTTGCTGATTACACAAACAAAAGAAACTGGGAAAGAGTTCCTGTTTGTGCTATTGCATAATTCTAAATGTGTGTGTAAAGGTGGGACTACAGAGGAAATCTTTCCTTTTGTTTGATGTTTCCTTTAAGCTGTGCAGCTGCACAGTGCTCTGTACCTCCTATGCAGCTGACTCACCGGCTTTTCAGTGGGACGAACCGTGCATCGCAGTAGTTCGAATGGTAGTTCTCATTGGGCTGCGCACCCAAAAACATGAAAGGGAACATTGCTTCTGATCTGCTTTTTGTTGTTGGAGCACATGACACATAGTCAACTACTTCTCTATCAGCAGAGTCCAGATAACCCGTGAACATCATTGTTTGGGGTTCTTAGAAGGCTCATCAGCAATGAACCCCTCAGGACTGATGATGACTAAGGCCTGAACAAAATGATGATCATACAAAAGTAAAATACTGTGGACGCTGGAAATCTGAAATAAAAACAGAAAATGCTGGAGGCACTCAACATGTCGGGCAGTATATGTGGAAAGAGAAACAGAATTAACAGGCTGGATTTTACCAACCTCGGCAGGTCCGTGGCGGGCGACACCAGTGGCGGGGTCCCTTCCTCGCTGCTGGCTTCAGCCTGCAGTCTAAAATGATTTTCCCCTGATTGGGCTTGTTAAGCCCGCCCATTGCGTTTGCCGGCCAATTGAAGGAAGTGGGTCTGATGTCATTTGATAGAGCGTCATCAGCCGGTTTCCTTAAAGAGACCATGAGCAAATTTATTTTGACATTTGCGCTGTCAGTGTTCTACAGCATTGAGGTGCTGCAAGCACTGCACAGAGACGCACGGCTGAACCCAGGCTCTCAGTGACTCCCTCCATATACTTATACAGGGAGTCAGAGCACGCAGGGAGGTCCTCTTTTTCAGTGAGCGGAAGAGACCTCCCCATAAAAAAAATATTTTATAGTGAGAACGTATGAAAGTTATAAATTAGGGAAAAAGTATAATAATTGTGAAGCTTTCCTTTGTTGTATCCTAGGCGATGAGGTCCTTGAATGGAATGGAAAACCGTTACCAGGAGCTACAAATGAAGAGGTTTACAATATCATTTTGGAATCAAAATCAGAACTTCAAGTTGAAATAGTTGTTTCAAGGCCAATAGGGTAAGGTTTGCAATCTTGTATAATGTTGCTTCTGAAGAAAGGACCTAGATGATACGCAGCAGTGATCAGTGCTTGTCTCGTGATGACAGGCCACACGTGCCTCCTGGCCCAATGTGTATTCTACCTACACATTGTGGGGTTTTTTTGTACAATACTTTAAATCACAAATGTAGAAAAGGAATGCTGAATGAAAAAAATTGGGACCCTCAAAAGTCAATTCTGCACCATTTACCTAAAGAGTTGGTGGGGAGGGGGGGCGGGGGGTGGTGGTTATTATATTTCTTTATATATATTTATTTAGGTCCTCTGATGTAGCTATGATGCTACTTAAGCTCCAGTAGTACCGCTACACACACTTGGGAGCTCTGCCAACCTGTGCCTACATTCTTGGAATTTAGGTAAGTGGCTCCTTAACCTGGTATGGAAACTTTTGAGCCTGGCCTTGAGTTTGGACATATTGTGGACACCTGTGGGGCGAAATTGCCCCTTTTTATAGCCCTGTTAGCATTGCAAGGGTGCTAATGGGGCGCAATGGGGTTTTTGCTCGGGAGAGGGAGTACCTCCCGGGAAATTGCCCCAGGGGTTTGGGGGCGCACTCTCACGGCCGTGCCCCGGGCTGACACGCAACCGCCGATGATATCGCCGTGCGCGCTGACGCTCATCGCCCCACGCCGATCCCCTTGCGCCCCACGGGGCAAATTGTCCCTCGGGTCGCGAAGCTGGCAGACATCCACTGCTGGGCATACTTTAAAGGGGAGGCTTTTAGTGCCCCGGGCCACCATCTTTATTTGTCAGCCGACTCTTGCATCGGCCCAACAGTGGCGGCCCTCGCCTTGGCCGGGTCGCCATCGTACAACCCAGCACTCTGTTTTGAGTGCCGGGCTGCTGGCCCGGTCGATCGCCTCCCCGGTGGCCACCAAAGGGCCTATGGAGTGCGCAGCGGCCCTCCCCTGGACTCTGGAACCACAGGAGCGCCCCTCAAAGGAAGCGGAGCGCCGGATGCAGCGTTCTGCTTCCTTTTGAAGGGCGCACGGCCCAATTCTGCGTCTCGGGCGGGACTTCCGGGCCAGGCGCCGGAAATCCCGGCCCCAGAAGGTTACCGCCCCCAATTGGGGCGAAGGGCAATTTCAGGGCACTGGATACATTTCTAGACTATGGTGTGATATTCAACAGTAAGTATTTTTATTTATTCAATAATATAAAATGTGTAGTGATTAGCTAAATTCTGGTTGTGGGAAGGTGCTTGCAAAAACTGATGCACTTTTTTGAACTTTAAGCAATCACTTATGCTTTCTCACTGTAGAATGGGCAACGGGCACTGTAAAGATGGGCAAATGGTTACTTTAAAATTAACATTGCACAAATGCCATGACCACACTTCAACTTATGAAACCACATTTCCGTTTGAGTGCATGATTGATGGGTGTGTTTATACAGAAAGTTCAGTTCAAAACCATTATTGTATTTATTTATTGTAGGTCTCTCATATATTAGACTATCAAATGTCTGAAAATCCCTAGGAGTCTAAAAGCCAATGTATTATTTTCAGTCCCATTTAAAAAGTGAAAAGCAATGTATGTTGGTTTAGAAATAATTTCAGGCAAATGTCTCAGTGGCTCATTTGATAAATGTGTTTCCTAGTGAGGAAATAACCCATCCTTACAGACTAAGAAGCTCCCATGTTCAATTCATGGTTTGTGCTGTGCCAGCTGACCTCACCCAGGACAGTGTTGGGACCTCTACAGATTGGCTCCTGCACATGGTCTTACTGAGCAGGCAGCACAGGGGCCGTATGGCCTACTGCAGCCCCTATTTCTTATGTTCTTATGAGAGTGAACATATTGGATGAAGGCAGGATCTGGTTCTGCTGTGATGCCATTCATGAAGGAATAGCCTTCCTATGTTCACTCTCTAAGATCACACAGAAAACTATGAACTGTTACATACGGGGGATAGCTGGCACCCTGAGAATTGCAAGTGTTAGCATGTTTGGCTAAAGAGGGAGGAGAGGAAGAAATTGAATGGATGCAAGAGAAGGAACTATTTTCAGGAGAGATTGTGAAACGGGCACAAAAATGTTGGGGTAAATTTTGAAGTAACACTGATAATTAATAACTGGAAAATTGGGAGGGCACGTTAGGTGCTCTTCTAGTGGTGCTTATGCCGGCCAGGAAAATGGTGCTTCGGGGGGGGTGGCGGTATGGCTTCAGAAAGTCTGTTGGCGTCAGCAGCGGAAATTCCTGGTGGCGCAGACCTTCAGATGTTCAGGCCGATATCAGAACACAAACGTCAGCCTCCACTAGCTCCATGAGACGAGTCAAAACAGTGAGATTTTCTGGCAACTCGGCTACATTTTGCTATTATTTGTAGCATTTTATTTTTTAAAGAACGATTTCCATTTATATAGTGCCTGTTATGACCTCAAGACCTCCCCAAGTGATTTACAGCCAATTCAGTGCTTTCCAAGTGTAATCAATTTGTGTACAGCAAAGTCCCACAAACAGCAGTGAGATAATGGGCTCAAGTTTCGGCCTGAGTTGCTCCTATTTTTTTTTTGGCAACTAGTTTAGAATGAGGCATCTTAGAAATTGCAATTCTCGGCATTTAGTTTGCTCCACTTCTAGTGAGTTAGAATAGTTCCATTTTTAAAACAGATTTTCTTTTCAAAAAGGGGCGTGTCCAGCCACTTACGCCTGTTTTACAAGTTTAGGCAGCGAAAACTTACTCCAAACTAACTTAGAATGGGGTAAGTGTAGATTTTTGTACACTCAGAAAAACCTTGCCTACACTTAGAAATCAGGCGTAGGGAATGGGGGGGGGCGAAGGGGGGGTTTACAAACATTAAATACTTCACTGTTACAAATAAAAGGCCACCATCATAATAAATGATAAATAAATCAATAAATCAACCAATAAATCAATCAAAAAAAAGTTAAATACATTTTTTTTTAAAGATTTAAAAAAATCACTCAATAAATAAAAAAATTATTTCTACTCACCTACTGCAGCCCTGGGGAGAAGGGGGGGGAAGGAAGAGAGGGAGGGGGGAGAAGAGAAAGGGGGGGGGAGAAGAGAAGTGGGGGGAAGAGAAGATGGTGAACGGTGGGGTTGGGGGGGAGAAGAAGCTGGGTCCCGTCGAGGACTTCGGGCTAAGCGGTGTCAGGCCACTCAGTCGGGGATAGGAGCGACGACCCTTCGGCCAGTGATAGGTTCGTCGCCCAGAGACAGGACACGTTGGGAGGGCCGGGAGCTACTGCGCACGCACGCACAGCTGCCAGCACTGTTCTTGGCGCAGGGCTGTAGCTCCGCCCCCAGCAGCTCCTGCTGCGCAGCGCCGAGCTGGAAATGGGCTTACAGCTAGCAGAGAATCGTGAGGTAAGTATTCGGCGTAATCTTTGTTCTACAAATTAGGCGGACCTCTCCGATGTGCGCTGTTCTAGCGGGGGTCCGAAACTTGAGCCCAGTGACTCTATAATCTGTTTGTTATGTTCATTGTGGGATAAATGTTGGCCAGGATGCTGTAAGAACTCCCCTACCCGTCTTAGAAATAGTGCCATGGGATCTTCTACATCACCTGAGAGGGCAGACATCTCGTCTGAAAGACGCACCTCTGCCAGTGTCCCTTGGTACGACACTGGATTCTCAGCCTAGATTCAAGCCTGGAGTGCGGCTTGAACCCACAACCTACTGACTCAGAGATGAGAGTGCTACCAACTGAGTCACGGCTGACACCTAAAAGTGTGTCCTGCTGTTTCAGTGCACCGACCTAGTGCAGTGGAGTTTTTGCATGCTGTTGCAAAGAGTGGTAGAACGTAGGTCCATGCTCCGCCTTTCTGAGCTGACTAACTCGGCTATGGGGAGATGCTTGGTGGAGGCTGATTCCTTTCTGGCCGAAAGGAAGAGAATAATTGGGAGTGTGCATCATCCGTGGTTAATGGCCAACAACTATAGAACAGCATTGGTGGCAGCTTGGCAGCCAGTCTTAGCTGGGAATGGAGCAAGGGACAGGGACTCTCAGAAGAGGAGAATTAATAAGAAAAGAAAATAATTACTATGAACTAATTAAGTTGTACTAGTGAGACTCTCTTCAACAGATAGTCCGAGATTGGTATCTAGCGAGATAGATTTCAGTATATTCTGACTGAAATATTGATGATCTTAGGTAGAGATTTTAGTTTGGCATGAGAGAGAAAAGAATGCTCCTGTTCTCAAAAGGTTAATGAATCAATCCAGGATTTAATGGTTTTGGTGCTAAATTCATTTTTATTGCAATTTTCAATATTTGCTCAGATAAAGTGTAATTTGAAATATGTCTGTTTATTGTTTCTTGGATTTTTAAAAAAAATTCATTATTTTCAATGTAAATTTTTTATTTAAAGATTCTTTGGTCAATTGCATGCCAAAAATTCTCACAGACGAGATTATAAGATTTACCAGTGAGTAATACAGTTTGATGTTGACATGTATGTTTCAACTGTCCCAGTGGAAAAGAGACTTTTTTTTACTCTTCCATTGTCTACGCAGCTTTCCAAATTCAATAACAAATGAGGAAAGCTGCAGTTTGCAACTGAAAAACATTGCTTGTAATGCAGGCAAACCTCATCATCACAAACTTACTGGTGCTTATTTCATCTTTAGCTTCCATCCTTGCTCTCCGTCGCAACCTTTCTTGCTTTATTTTATCAATATGGTTGTCCTCTTTCTAACTTGCTCCTGAATGCCCTTTCTCCCTCCCCCTCCCCCCGCATCTTGGTATGAGTCTATATTTGAATACTGCAATCACCTTTTCTCATATATTCTTTCTCAGGATCTCAATACTGTGGAACTCATTGACATCCTTAGTCTTCCCTTCCTCCTTGAATCTATCGATTTTTCAAAGTCAAGCTTGGTGTCACTTAAACATTTATTTATTCATTTATCACCCCATTCTAATCTTTTCAACCTTGGTGTGGTGTCCTGTATGATGGCCGTTATCCCTTTCCCCAAGTACAAAAAGTATCGAGCTTTGAAAAACTGCTTTTCATAACTGACTTTTTGTCAGGATTCGAGGTAATGGTTCTTTCAAGAATAATAGGTGATTACAAGACTGCTGCAAAAATTCCTAACTCCCGAGATGGTGCTTGTTGTATGAAGTTATATTATAATAAAATCGAAACGAAACAATGAGGTTTCATTTTTACAGCAATCTCTTACATTTCTGTGCCTCCTTTCCGTACTGCCACAAAGCCCTGCAGTCCTCTGTCATTTTAGGATTTAAAGCCGATTGAAATGTCATCAATACCACATGGGATTAGATTAGTTAACTGAACACCACCTGGGTTTGAATCAGGAATCTTCCTCCTCTGCACATCTCAGTATCATACCATCTGAAAATAACTAGCCCCCTGACCAAAAAATAGTCACTCTCCATCTCTCAATTTTACCTGAGGCATATTAGTATCAGACAATTATGTTAAACTAAGTTAGCTGTATGATGTACTAATGGAAGTTCAGAGTTGAGTGATAGACCACTGTCTTTGTTGTCAGACTGCTTGTCTGACATCCAGTCCTGGAAGAGCCGAAATGTCCTCCAATTAAACATTGGGAAGACCAAAGCCATTGTCTTTGGCCCCACCACAAGCTCAGCTCAATAGCCACTGATTCCACCCCCCCTCTGCTGTCACTGTTTCACGGTGAACCAGACCGTATGCAACTTCAATATCCTATTTGACCCTAAGCTGAGCTACTGACCCCATATCCTCTCCGTCACAAAAACCCCCTACTTCCACCTCCGTAATATCGCCCATCTCCCTAATATTGCCCGTCTCTACCTCTGCACATCTACTGATGAAAACCTTACTCGTGCTTTTGTTCCCCCCTAGACTTGACTATTCCAATGCTCTGCCATCTTTCACCCTCCATAAACTGGAGCTCATCCAAAACTCTGCTGCCTAACTCACACCAAGTCCCATTCACCCATCAACTTGCCTCAATTTTAAACTCCTTCCATGGCCTTACCCCTCCCTATCATTAACCTCCTCCAGCCCTACGTCCTTCCGAGAACTCTGCGTTCCTCCAACTCTGGCCTCTTGTGCATCTCCCACTTTGCTACTCAATTTTTGCGGCCGAACCTTCAGCCGTCTCGGCCCCAAGCTCTGGAATTCCCTCCAACTCACTCTCCTTTAGGACGCTCCTTAAAACTTACCTCTTTGACTAAACTTTTAGTCACCTGTCTGAAGCACCTTGGGCATGTTTACTGCATTAAAGGTGCTATTTAAATTCAAGTTGATGATGATAGATTTGTGATAGTTCAGAGATGTGTGAGGTCGTAGTATGACATCATTGTCTTGCATGCTGATGGTGAATCCCAGAATGAGAAAATCCATGATTTACCTCAGCACTGCAGTATTGTTGCAGTTATTGCTAATTGAGAGATGTTCATACATTAGACATAAATATGAAACATTTATGCCTGCACAGACACACACCCACACATAGAATCATAGAGTAGTACAGCACAAAAAGACCACTCGGCCCATCGAGTCTGTGCCAGCTTTTTTGAAGAGCAATCCAGTTAGTCCCACTCTCCCGCTCTTTCCCCATGTCCCTTCATTTATTTCTCCTTCAAGTGTTTATCCAATTCCCTTTTGAAGGAAACTATTAGAGTGGTGGATACAGATTTATCAGGCAGTACACTCCAAATCCTAACCACTCATTTGATAAATGTACATAAACACTAAACTTTTCAAAAAAGCAAGACATTTTTACAGACAATTATTTTTTCAGTTGCAAATATTTTATTCAATTGCTGTTTTAAAGTTCTAACCCTAATCACGATCATCACAGATAGTAGTTGTATCCTTTGTCCCTTAAGAGTCTTACTGTATAATAGTTTTAATACTTAGCACATCTGTAGTTCTCCTTGTCTTTCATTTCATCAATCCTGCTGTTAACTCCTTTATCATTCCCTCAAATAATTTGGTGCGTTATTTGATGAAAGCTGGAGTGTCCCTTTCTGAGGGTGTGTTTGTCTCACATGTTTTAATTATAACTTCAAAGCCAAACCAGACAAGGATTACCTCTTGTGTATTCGAGTCGAGTTGGAAGACAGCTTGTCAGTAAAATTGCATATGAACAATGACGGACCGATAAAGACCCTCTGGTCCATCCAACCCATCCCACACAATTGCGATACCTTGTTTATCACAATATATGCACTCCATCCCACCCCACCCGAAACCACGTGATGATCTGGGATAGGCAAAAATAACAGATTTAAAAACTCGGGCCAATTTGGGAGGAAGAAAACTGGGAAATTCCTCTGCGGCCCATCTAGGCAATCGAAACTAGGCCAGGAGATCACTCTGGTCTTGAATTCCCTGCAGTACCTACCTTCTGTAAGAGGTGATCTCCACCTCAGCCAGAAACAGGAAATGAAAGACTGTGCTTGGAATTTCAGGAATGACTTAAAGGGACTTCTGCTTTTGAGGATCTCTGAGAGCATTTTTGTCACAGTGATATGATGATTGGGTTTGATGTGATTATGCCATTGTTATGTATTTGCAAACAAATGAAAAAACATTGCCAGAGATTTCTTTTTACAAAGATTTTCCCCAGTGATCTGCGCCGTTTTATTTTGTCCTAAATTAAAATATCCAAGTTTCCCCGAAGATTGTGCACCAATGTAACTCAGTTACGATTTTTTTAGCTTGTTTTTTTTTTGCATCATTGGGGGCGTAACCTGCCACCCGAGCCAATTCTGGCCATTTAAGCAAGTTTGGCCAGCTCTGATTTACTCCCAATTTTTCTTAGGACAGCGTATGTGACCACTCTGGAAAAACCTTCTGGGCAGTTAACAAAATCAGCCCAAGTAAGCAAATCAGCGCAGCAGATGCAGTTCCGTGGCCGGGACAGCAGCAGCAGGGCGGGGTGGGGGGGCCTTTCAGTCAGGGTTAGGAGCAGCAACCGGCACCGTCAGTAGAGGGAAGCCGTTCGGCCAGAGTTCGGAGCAGCGACCGGCATCGGAAGGAGGAGGCCCTTCGACCAGGGCTAGCAGCGAACACCAGCACCGGCTGGCCCTTCGACCAGGGCTAGCAGCGGGCACCGGCACCAGCTGGCCCTTCAACCAGGGCTAGCAGCGGGCACCGGCATCGGGAGGCCCTTCGACCAGGGCTAGCAGCGAACACCGGCACCAGCTGGCCCTTCAACCAGGGCTAGCAGCGGGAACCGGCATCGGGAGGCCCTTCGACCAGGGCTAGCAGTGGGCACCGGCACCGGGTGGCCCTTCAACCAGGGCTAGCAGTGGGCACCGGCATCGGGAGGCCCTTCAACCAGGGCTAGCAGCGGGCACCGGCACCGGGTGGCCCTTCAACCAGGGCTAGCAGCGAACACCAGCACCGGGTGGCCCTTCAACCAGGGCTAGCAGCGGGCACCAGCATTGGGAGGCACTTCGACCAGGGCTAGCAGCGGGCACCAGCATTGGGAGGCACTTCGACCAGGGCTAGCAGCGAACACCAGCACCGGGTGGCCCTTCAACCAGGGCTAGCAGCGGGCACCAGCATTGGGAGGCACTTCGACCAGGGCTAGCAGCGAACACCAGCTCCGGCTGGCCCTTCGACCAGGGCTAGCAGCGGGCACCGGCATCGGGAAGCCCTTCAACCAGGGCTAGCAGCGGGCACCGGCACCGGGTGGCCCTTCAACCAGGGCTAGCAGCGGGCACCAGCATTGGGAGGCCCTTCGACCAGGGCTAGCAGCGAACACCAGCTCCGGCTGGCCCTTCGACCAGGGCTAGCAGCGGGCACCAGCATTGGGAGGCACTTCGACCAGGGCTAGCAGCGAACACCAGCTCCGGCTGGCCCTTCGACCAGGGCTAGCAGCGGGCACCAGCATTGGGAGGCCCTTCGACCAGGGCTAGCAGCGGGCACCGGCATCGGGAGGCCCTTCAACCAGGGCTAGCAGTGGGCACCGGGAGGGGGAGGCCTTTCAGCCAGGGCTAGCAGCGGTAACTGTCACAAGCAGGAGAGGGAAGCCTTTCAGCCAGGGTTAGGAGCGGCACCGGCTCAGGGAGGAGGGGGAGGGAGGCCTTTTGGCCAGGGTTAGGAGCGGCATTGGTTCAGGGAGGGGAGGGAAGCCTTTCAGCCAGGGTTAGGAGCGGCACTGGGAGTGGGTGGGATGGTGGTGGGGGGATAGACTTTTGGCATAAACACTTTAATAATTTAATGATGGAATGCTGCTGCAATGTGCAAGGTGCTTGTTCAGGTTGCTGTGAGCTGGCCAGAATGTGTTGTATGTGTCACTTTCCAGCAGTGTGTCCCTGGCAACCCGATCTTTTTGGCGCAGATCTTAGGCTCCACCCCCAAAGCTAAAGGACAGGCTACGCGGCACCAAAATGAACAATTCAAACGGGGAAAGTTGGATGATTTTTTTTTTGGCATAGTTAGGCCCCCCCCAAAAAATGGGCATAACTCTTCAGTACACTTTAAAAAAAACAGCATTGGGGAAAATTGAGCCCATGGTCCCTATAATACCTTCCTGTTGTGCTGCATATTTTTAATCCAGCCAAAGCCGCTTAAGAAGAACTTTATAGTCGATCCTTGCTTGGTGTTAGTGAAAATGGTTGAACCTATTTTTAGTTGCGATTCATCACTGATTAGATCACATCCCTGATGCAATCTTATTATTTTTGCCTGTTTTTGCTTGTTATTTTGTCATCCTTTCAGCTTCCTCTTCAGCTGATGCTTCATTCCTTGTCGGGGAGTACAGGCAGAAAGTAATGTATTTTCCCCCTCGTCTTGGAGCACTAATTCCAGGCTCTTCCATTATCATATTTAGACTTCTCATTTTACATCCCCCTCCAATGGACTATCTTGGGTTTTGGATCAGGCCTCTTAGCTACCAGATGACAGCCAGTTGTCTGGATCTCCACTCCCAGTTTCCACACACTTCCGGTGTGGAGCTGTTGTCTTCTTCTAATGGCTTTATTGAAGCTGGGAACTCTACACTTGGTTGATTGAAATTGAAATTCCACAGCCTATTCCTTTCCAGCACAGCATGTTGGCATATCAGTGTCATGACATCATAAGCGATTTATTGCAGCTTCATCCTTAATAAGTTCAAATCTCTTGAGTAAACCTCTTCTCTGTGGCAAATGGAGGATATCTTGTTGGTCCCTCTCTGTATACTGTAGGGAAACGAAAAGTGCAAGAAGAGGATGCTGCAACTTTCAAATTGGTGTGAGCCTGTTTTAGGAGGGAGTTTTGGCACCAGGACTTCCTTTTTAAAGACCAAACTGTTGCAAAGAGTTTGATTAACTTGAACTGTGATTACATTTGATTTCTTTGTTTGTTTAAAACAGTATGTACTGATGACCTTATCAGAGGTACCACCTTCAAAGGTTTACTGATTCTGACCATGAGGGAGCTGAATTAACGTTAATTGAATGTTACTAATTCAGCTCTGCCGTAGATACCTGCTTGTGTTCAGTGATGTCAATCACGCCCATAAGCAAATCCTGTGCCTCTTGCGTACACTGCTCAATGCCTACTTTTACATTACGTTAGCCAGGTTGAACAATACATCTCCTTGCCATACCAACTGGATATTATGACTTTTTCATGTGCCCTCAACTTTACTTCTCTAAACGTTTCAAAAGTGATTCGAAGGAACTCTTGGTAAGATGTGGCAAAATATGAATCATTAAGCCGTGTTATTTCACAGGTAACACGTAAGCATGCAGCACAACAAATTTGATCAGACTCACTTAATTCAATCAGTGCTACTTGTCTTTAATATAAAATAATGACCATGCTATACTTCCCCACATCAGTGAATCATCTTCCTCGACTTAAACAGACAAGCTTCCAACTACCCTCCTACATTCCTTTGAGCCCAGCCAAAGCTTGCGCTTGCAGCTTTCTGTTTAAAAGCTGACTGTGTGTGTCTCTGCCTCTGCTTTTTCTTCTGCCACAATGGGATCTTGGTATAATATATATTTTTAAATGCTTTTTAAGGACTAAACTTAGCTTGATGGTAGCAATTCTAACATATACTATACAAGGCCCCTCTGTGGTGGAAGCTAACTGGCCATGCCCCCAAAAGCACAATCCATCAGGCTGACTTGGCAATGATCTCTGTTGAGTTCAAATGAATTGTGTTATCACAGCATGAGTATGAGGGTGAACGATTGCTGGAATATCAAATTATTTTTCATTGTTTCAGAACGCTGGTTCAGTCATCATGTTAGGAACTTAATCTGTACCTGCTGTCCTGTAAGTTTAACCCCTTGCGAGTTAGGGTTAGCTTATTAATAACATTTTTAACATATTACACCAAGGTCTCACCTTAATGGCAACCTTGAAATGTGACAATCTCCCCACGAGAAAGGTCTACAACCCCTGCCGTGGGCCCATAACCAGGGATTTCTCAGTTCAATTGGTGTAAGGTTCTGCACACATGCTAATGAATTGCATATTGTATGCAGTCTTTGAAGATGTAACAGATTTTCCAGGTTCAGCTTCATTTATATAATTTAGGCAGACCTCATTGTGGAGCCTGCTGCAAGCCTTAGTTGCCGTTAGGAGCATGGCTTCGAGGACAGCCCAAGACAAGATGAGTTATTTAAAAAAAAATTAATCCCAGACAGCATCCCTTTTAGAAGCATTTAAATTTTAAATTACCGTTTGCTCACCTTCGTAGCAGGAAGGCATGGCATGGGTGAGGGCAAACACTGTCTGATCTTTTCCCATCAGTGAATTTTCCGGCATCACTTCCTGTGACACAGGGAATGGCAGAGAGACACTCTGTCCACCGGAGTCATACTGTAAAATCGGCCTTGTAACTGCATCAAAATATTCCCCTGATTATATCATTGCCACTCACTGTTCAAACTAAATATTAAGACAAATTTAGACAGAATCAAATCAAAGTGAATCTCAGTTCTTCTTAACTGGCTGTTTTTTTAAAATGAATTCTTCTGGTGAGAATCTCTGTTTAAGGTACGAACAGCTGAATTGAGCAAACCCTTCCTGGTAATATTTGGAGCACTTTCTCACAAAGGTGCAAACACCACATTGAGAGTCGACATGTCTGAAGTTCCATTCAGTGAACTCCTTTCCATTTTCTAGATCCTATTGAAATATTTTTAGAGAAAGTATTTCAAAGCTAATATGAGGAACTTACTAACTTGTTTGTGGTTAATATTGTTAGTATTAAATGTTTGATGTATCGAAACAATGGCTATTTTTGCTGAAAATATAATTTTGACTGTTTAAAATAAGGTTGTTACTTTTTCTGTCTATAGTGATATACCTAGAATTCCGGAGAGTTCCCATCCTCCTTTGGAGTCTAGTAAGTATTTAAAAGAAAAGCTTTTTAAACCGTGAGTTTCTGCATTTCATTAGTCCCGTTCACGACCCCTGAATTAGTGGGTGTCATTTGCTGCACTGAATCATAGAATGGTTATAGCACAGAAGGAGGCCATTCGGCCTGTCGAGCCTGTGCCGGCTTTCTGCAAGAGCACTTCAGCTAGTCCCACTCCTCCGCCCTACATTTCTTTTCCTTCAGGTACTTGTCCAATTCCCTTTTGAAAGCCACAATTGAATTTGCGTCTTCCACCCTTTCAGGCAGTGAATTCCAGATCCTAACCACTCCCTGTCTTTTTTTAAAAAAAAAGGTTTTTCCTCATGCCGCCTTTGGTTCTTATGCCAATCATCTTAAATCTGTGTGCTCTGGTTCTCGACCCTTCCGCCAATGGGAACAGTTCCATCTCTGTCTACTTTGTTTTGACCCCTCATGATTATGAATACCTCTATCAAATCTCCTCTCAACCTTCTCTGCTCAATGGAGAACAACCCCAGCTTCTCCAGTATTGTCCAGAAAAACAGGACTAACCATCTATAGGAACAATCTCACTTAACATAATTTATATCCAGTGTTACATTGTCTTCCTGCAATTTGAGGTAAAGGGGCAGTCAAAATAGAAGTATCAACTTTTAAAGTTTGGCAAAATAGTTCCACTTCTCGAGAGTTCACTGTACCCAGGCTTATGTTCTTGTAGGACAGGGGTACACGTTAGTCAGAGAACCAAGTTTGTAATTGCAGAGTTTGTATTGTGCTAAGGCTCCACTTGATTAACAGAAGAGAAATTCTCTCCATTGTTCAGTGATGAATAATAATGGTACATCACTGATGTACAATTCATGAGTTTGGTGCCGGCAGAATTCCTGATATTTCTGGCACACACAGTATTAATCTGCACATGATTTTCATTAAGTGGTTTATCTGTGTCCGCAGCAATGATAGGTGATGTGCTCACACACCACCCTCTGGGTTATTTCTCTGAAACTCTGTGACTTAACCCATAGACTGTAATTTTCTCCTCGTCTGATGTTTCCTTGTGTAAAGTCCTGACCCTGCAGTACAGACTTATACAAGGCACATGCTGAAGTTAAGGTCACTCTGGACCTGCACCTTTATTTCACAGCTCTCGAGTGCCACATTTGCCTGAGACCTACCTTTATATACCTGTGTGGAACAGGTATGCAGTGTCTCCTGCAAGTGCACCCGTGGTGGTAAAGTATGCTTGTGGTTACAGGTCATCTCTAGTTACAGTCATGTATAGCATGGTAAGATACAGTTATATACAGTAGTGTGAGATACATGACATCACCCTCCCCCCAAGGTCTTATTGTCTTTACAGATTCAGTCTCTCAGGTGGTCTACACTCTCGCATGGGGAGCGTCTTAGTTGTGATTCAGTTGTTTGCCTTGGTGCCTGTTCTTCTTTCGGTGTGATTGCTGGTATCTCGCCTGGGCTATCTGTCGAGACTGCCCTTTCCTCAGGTTGTTCCTCTGTCCACCAGGTGTGGTGTATGTTCCACATTGTAGTCTGCCTCTGGTTCTGCAGTGTTGTTGGTGAATCTACTTTTTACTTGGTCTACATGTGTCCGTCAGGTTTGGCCATTGTCCATTTGTACAACCAGTAGCCTGTTTCCTTCCTTGCCTGTTACTGTCCCTGCAAGCCATTTGGGACCCCGGCCATAGTTTAGCACAAACACTTTGTCCCCTATCTCATTCCACCTCCCCCTCGAATTTTGGTCATGGTACTCAATTAGCTTCCGGCGCTTTGCCTCAACAATTTCATGCATGTCTGGGAGGATTAACGAGAGCCTTTAAGGTCCGTTTCATCAATAGTTGTGCGGGGGGAACCCCAATCAATGAATGCAGACGAGATCTGTGCCAGCAGCAGTCGCGACAGGCGGCTCTGCAGCGTGGGACCTTGATTTTTAGCATGCCTTGTTTAACGATTTGCACTGCTCGCTCCGCCTGGCCATTGGAGGCCGGCTTGAACGGTGCCGTCTTAACGTGATTTATGCCGTGGTCAACTATAAAATCTTGAAATTCTGCGCTGGTGAAGCACGGACCATTATCACTTACCAATATGTCAGGAATTCTGTGCGTTGCAAACATGGTTCTGAGGCTCTCCACAGTGGTGGAGGTGGTGCTCGAGTTTAAAATGGTGCATTCGATCCACTTTGAAAATGCATCGACGACTACGAGGAACGTTTTGCCCATGAATGGGCCCGCATAGTCTACATGCACCCGCTACCACGGTTTGGTGGGCCAGGGGCTTAGGGGGGCCTCCCTGGGGGCATTACTAAGTTGGGCACAAATGGTACACCGCCGGATGCAGAGCTCCAAGTCCGGGTCAATGCCACCCCACCAGACGTTGGATCTGGCTATGGCCTTCATAAGGATGATCCCCGGGTGCTCGCGGTGGAGCTCCCGGACAAACGCCTCTCTGCCTCGCAAAGGCATAACTACTCGGCTGCCCCACATCAGGCAGTCTGCCTGTAGTGATAGTTCATGCATGCGCCGAAGGAAAGGTTTGATCTCCTCAGGGCAGGCATCGCGAGCCTCTGCCCAGTCACCAATTAAAACACATCTTTTGACTAAGGATAACATGGGGTCGCTGGTCGTCCAGGCTCTGATTTGGCGAGCCGTCATGGGCGAACCTGTGGATTCAAAAGCATTGATTGCCATGACCATCTCACAGCCCTGTTCGTCGGACCCTTCCGTGGTCGCCAGGGGTAGCCTGCTAAGCGCGTCGGCACATTTGTCTGTGCCTGGTCTGTGCCTTATTGTGTAGTCGTAAGATGCCAGCATGGGTGCCCACCGTTGAATGCGTGCCGAGGCGTTGCCGTTTATTGCCTTGCACTCGGATAGCAGGGACGTGAGGGGTTTGTGGTCGGTTTCTAACGCGAACTTGGCCCCGAAAAGGTATTGGTGCATCTTTTTGACACCATACACGCACGCGAGCACCTCCTCAACCATACCGTACCCACGCTCCGCCCGCGAAAGTGACCTGGAGGCATAAACCATGGGTTGTAATTTACCCGCATCATTGACATGCTGTAAAACGCACCCGACCCCGTACGCTGATGCATCACATGTAAGAACTAGCTTTTTACCTGGGTCAAAAAAGGCTAAAACACTGTTGGAACACAGAAGGTTGCGTGCCTTATTGAAGGCGCGTTCTTGGGCGTCCCCCCAAAACTAATCACACCCCTTTCTGAGTCGCACGTGGAGAGGCTCCAGCAGCGTGCTCAAGTTCTGCATAAAGTTCCCAAAGTAATTGAGTAGCCCGAGGAAGGCGCGCAGTTCCGAGACATTCCGGGGCCTGGGTGCCAGACGAATTGCTTCGGTTTTGGATTCTGTTGGGTGGATTCCATCAGCGGCAATCCTTCTGCCCAAAAATTCAATCTCGGGTGCGAGAAACAGACACTTGGATTTCTTAACTCTTAGGCCTACCCGATCCAATCGACTTAGTACTTCCTCCAAATTGCGGAGATGGGAGTCGGTGTCCCTGCCCGTGATGAGTATGTCATCTTGAAGCACAACTGTCCCCGGGATGGACTTGAACAGACTCTCCATGTTGCGCTGGAATATAGCAGCTGCCAACCTGATGCCGAATGGGCATCGATTGTACATAAAAAGACCTCGATGTGTGTTGATGGTGGTGAGTAGCTTAGACTCTTCCATCAGTTCTTGCGTCATATACGCAGATGTGAGATCTAGTTTCAAGAAACGTTTTCCCCAGCCAATGTGGCAAATAGGTCCTCCGCTCTGGGCAGCGGGTATTGGCCCTGTAGGGAGACTCTGTCTATGGTAGACTTATAATCCCCACAGATTCGTACGGATCCATCAGGCTTCATGACGGGGAAGATGGGACTTGCCCAGTCGCTAAATTCCACGGGTGAGATAATGCCTTCCCGCAAAAGCCGGTCCAGTTCGTGTTCAATCTTTTCCCTCATCACACAAGGCACAGCTCTAGCCTTGTGATGGACCGCGGTGTCTGGCATCCTGTGTGATGTAGATTTTAACTTTAGCCCCTTTGAAGGTGCCCACACCTGGCTGAAAGAGATGTTCAAAACGACTTAGAACTGTTGAGCAGGAGGTCCGTTCCTCTGACGACATGGCGTGAACATCATCCCATTTCCAATTTCATTTTGCCAGCCAGCTTCTCCCCAGCAGTGCTGGGAGATCTCCGGGGACAATCCACAGGGAAAGTCGGTTCACCGTCCCTTTGTGTGTGACTGAGATCATGGCGCTGCCGAGGACTTAGACGATTTCTTTGGTATAGATCCTTAGTTTGGTGTCGGCCCTTGTGAGTTTTGGTCTGTTGCTTTTGTGCGGCCACAGCTGTTCAAATTGTTGGACGCTCATGAGAGATTGACGAGCTCCCGTGTCCAGTTCCATGTTGACGGTTATCTCATTGTGTAGGACCCTCATCATTATTGGAGGTGTCGTGTTGTAAGAACAGTGGACATTGATCATGTTGACCCGCTGTACCCCGGCGTCCCGGTCACTGTCCCCACCATCTTCTGGTCCGCTTTCCAACCCTTTCGATTCGTATACCAGCCGAGCTGCTGTTTTTCTGCACATGCGAGCCAGATGCCCTGTATAGTTGCAGTTTCTGCAAACAGCATGCTGAAATCGACACCCCTTTGTTGAGTGCCTTCCCCCACATCTCCAGAACAGACCGCTTCCATTGTTTCCGAAGGATGAGCTGCGTCTGGCTGATCTCTCTTGAGCTTCTCTCAGTCTGTCGTTGATTGCTCGCATTGTGGGTTGATGAGGTGTGAACAGCCGTTCATGTGGCCCTTGATGGCTTCTGGCGCCACTGCCTGCTGTTGAAGGCCTGCTCTCCTGCCTTTGTCTGTGTGTGGGGGTAGCGGCTTGTTTCACGCTGTGAACCCTTTGTTCCGATGTTTCGTTAGTTGTCGTACCCGCAGTGTAGATCAACCTCGTTTCTTCTTCTCCTGCCAAGAATGTCTGTGCGACCAATGCTGCTGCCTCTAGGGTCAAGTTATTGGTCTCTATAAGATTTCGGAATACGCCTGCGTGGCCTATTCCTTCAATAAAAAATCTCTCAGTACTTTCCTTAGTTCATCGGAGAACTCACATAAACTAGCCAGCCTCCGAAGTTCCGTCACGAAGTCGGGTATGCTCTGGCCCACACAGCGTCTGTAGTTGTAGAACCTGTGCCTGGCCATGTGCAGGCTGCTCGCTGGCTTCAGGTGGTCTCTCACCTGTGTGCTCAACTCCTCAAACGACTTGTTTGCTGGTTTCTCGGGTGCCAGCAGGTCCTTCATTAAGGCGTATGTTTTCGAGCCACAGCTGGTCAAGTGATGGGCTCTTCTCTTGTCTGCCTTATCGTCGCCCAACCAGTCTTTGGTTACAAAGTTTTGCTGGAGCCTTTCTATAAAGTCCTCCCAATTGTCTCCAGCGTTGTATTTCTCATCTGAGCCGTTGGTATCCATTCTGTGGGTTCTTTGATCCCATAACTCGTCGCCACTGCAAAGTCCTGACCCTGCAGTACAGACTTACACGAGGCACATGCTGAAGTTAAGGTCACTCTAGATCTGCACCTTTATTTCACATTTGCCTGAGACCTTCCTTTATATACCTGTGTGGAACAGGTATGCAGTGTCTCCTGCAAGTGCACCCCTGGTGGTAAAGTATGCTTGTGGTTACAGGTATCTCGTTACAGTCAAGTATAGCATGGTAAGATACAGTTATATACAGTAGTGTGAGATACATGACACCTTGCACATGTGCCTTGAGGTAAAGATTGAGATGCCCCCAAAACGCAAGTTGATTAACAGTATTTATTGATGATTAATTTAAGGATTCTTTTTGCTCTTAAATATAATAGGCTGTTTGTAATTGCTTTTTAAATTAGACTGTTGTTCTAGGTTTTAATGTTGGACACTGCACAGAGTTTAAATCAGATAGAGCAACAATGGAGAGAAATAAATTAGAAAAAATCCAAAAGAATGAATACAGTGAGAGCGATTAAATATCAGTAGGGATCAGCACAGTTGTTGATGGGCAGTACGATAACATTTTGTTTAAGAACTCTAATCCATAGCTTTGTGTTGGGAAAAGGTTCCGGGTAATTTTGTTTCCCTCCGCTTTCCCGGGTAACAACCTGCGGTAAAGCCACCCCACCTGTCATTTTCATGGGTATGCGGCTTAGTGTCTCTCTGATCATGTATTTGCTGCACACGCACACTTGTGTCTATATTAGTATACAGAGATACAAGGATAGAGAGCATTAACAAAACATTGATGAGTAACCCTGGTTTAAGGAGTGTGGTGTCATATAGTTGGTGTAATAATAAGTAAGGTAGCTTTAATAAGTTTCAAGAATTTGTTTTACCATCAGTAGCCCCTTTTTAAAAAAAATTGAGGTTATAAAGAATTATCATAAAAATAATGGACCTCAATTTCCTCTGGTCTCAGTCGTCCATTGTAAATGAGGCTTCCACTGACCCAGTAGTTTCCTCCCTGATTCTGTCCCACTTCCCAGGAAAGAATAGGAAGGGTGACCAAATGCTTGGACAAAGAGATGCATTTCACAAAATGCCTTAAAAATAGAGAAGGAGGTGGAGAGATGGAGGAGTTTAGGGAGAGAATTTCAGGGCCTAGATGACTGAAGGCACGGCCTTAATAGTGGGCAAGAGGAAGGAGGGTGAGGTGCACAAGAGGACACAGTCGAAGAAACAGGCAGTGAAATTCTAACGGTGGAGGAGTGCAGAGGTATGGAGAGTCAAGGCTCTGGAGGGATTTAAACGCAACAATGAGCAGGTATGTTGGCTGAACGTGACATAGTGCAGGTACGATACTTGCAGCAGAGTTTTGGATGATCTGAAGTGGAAGTTTTGATGAGAGACAAAAGCAATAGGGTTGAGAGTAAAGTGGCTCCAGTATCTTTCTGTTCTCTTTTTCCAAATACTGCTTTTTGATTTCTTTGAGTAGAATATATAATTCCACATTAACATAAAATTCACTATTATATTGGAACTTTAAAACATTTATATTCTCCTCCCACGCCATTAGATCATGGGCAGGTTTCTCCTGTGGTTCAAACCTATTAGGGATTGCATTGGCACTGACCCAAACTCATTTCATATAGGACCCTTACAGCCAACAGATGAAGGAGCCCTTCATCCCATTACTCTGGACTGCATTTAATTCTCTGTCCGAGAGATGAAAGACTCGTGTCCAAGCCACTGCATCACCGAGTCTCCATGATTTATTTTAACCTAAGTTGTACAAAATACTGTGTGTTATGGCCAGCTGATAAACGATATTTTGAGAGGCGAAGCGTAACTCACTTGTGGAATAAAGAAGTTAATTTATTTCCTGGCAGTGAATTAATATAATTATTTTGTGTAACTGGCAATAACATGTGGGATTTATTCATGAGCATTAATATTCATAGAGCTTTGAAATAACAAATTCAATAAATATTATAAATGTGGATTTAGATTTGCATTAGCAGTACAGTACTTTTACATATTACAAGTATCTGCATAAAATAACAAAAGTGCTTGTTTTACTATTTACAGGTTCAAGTTCCTTTGAATCACAGAAGATGGAACGACCATGCATTTCAGTCATTTCTCCCACTAGCCCTGGAGCTCTGAAAGATGCCCCTCAGGTCCTACCTGGACAGCTTTCAGTGAGTAAAATAATAAAACAAGCAGGAGTAAACAGATTTGTTGGGAGGAAGGATGCCTCCTTTTGTCTTCTTCTGCCTCCTTTTGCCTTTTTCAGTTGAAGTATATTTATTTATAGTAAAAAGTTTTCATGAATGAAACTAAAAAATGTGACGGGGTAACGTTTCCTCTTTCTTGTTTGATCGTTCAGTAATAACGTGCCTGGAACGCGAGGCAGATTCCATTACAGGCACGCAATCTTTCAAGCCTGATTTTTCCTCTTCGCCCAATGCCTAAGCACACAGAGGGAAATCTAGCCTGTGATTTTTCTTCATGTATTTTGTTACAAGAATCATTTATTCTGTTTAATGAGCTTGTTGTTATCCATTGGTGCACACACAAGTGCATATAGAGTGGATGGTTGGTGAAGTACTGGGGGACTGTGTATGATACTTACTTTATTGTAAGCCATTATAGGTATGAGTGGCTGACATACTTGTCCACATACAAGCCCAAAGCAATGTTGAACCTCCTCAATACGTAGGTCTATTTAGTCCTGAAATTATCCACTATCCTGGATAGTATAAAATGATTTAAGTTTCAAAGCAAAGGGTGAACTTATGTACAGGTGAGCACATGGCTTGGAATGAAGAACAAGGAAGGGCGAAGCTGGAGACAGATCATCACCATGTAAGCTACAAGAAAATAATTTACATTTTTGATGTAAGGTTTATCTGGAGCAGATGTGTCTATAGACAAATTAATAACCTAAGGTTAATAACCAAGGTGGCATTTATATTAAAAGGTTGTCTTGTTACTGCATGTCGCTCATACTTGTTTTTTGTTAATGGTGAATGATTCTAGTGCTGAAAATATTATACAGATCCTTCCTCTACTTTCATTGCTTCAACAACATAAAAACAAAAAAACACGGTATGATTACAGGAGTAAACCCAAAGTACCTCCCAATGTGTTTGCATGGAGAATCTTTTATTTATTATCCCAATACCAGTGCGCTACCCTCATAACCCATGTGTTGTCTTCAACTTAAAAAAAAACAATATAAATTGCAAAGCAAATGTTCCCTCTGTTCCAATCAAAGGTATTTAATCTGACTGCAGCATGGAATCCACTGATGTTTCAAAGATAAGATTGTAGTTATGTGGCACAGACTGGAGGAAGAAATATGTAGGCAAATCTACAAGGTGAGTAGCAGGCATAGAATAATAATCATGGGCGAATTCAACTACCCCAAATAAGCTGTCAGGAAGAACTAACGAAAGGTTAAAAGGGGAATCGAGTTCTTTCAGTGTATTCAGGACTCCTTTCTCACTCAGTACATAAGAAGTACAACAAGAAAAAAATCACTGCTGGATGCTGTAATGGGTAAAGAACCAGAATAGTTAGACGTATGAATAGGAGAGCATCTTAGTAATCGTGATCACAACATCGTAAGGTTCAAGATTAGGATCGAGAGTGGCTTAAGTAAGCCAAAAGACTAAGCTGATAGATTGGAAAATAGAAAATTATGAAGAAATGAGAATAAAACTAAAGAAGGTAAACTGGGAGAAAATGTTGAAAAGCAAAGCATGAGAAAAACCATGGGAAATCTTTAAAAGGCTAATCAATAGAGCTCAAGAGCAATGCCTTCCAAGAAAAGCCAAAAATAAGCAAGCTAATTATGGGGCACTGTGGATGAATAAAGAACTAAAGGGAAAATTGAATCTAAAGAGGGAGACATATAGGGCTAGACTTTCGAGTTCATTGTTGGCGATTTTCCCGGCGTTACAGCTGGTTTTCCACCCGGCGAAAGTTTCCACGCAAACTGCCCACGTGCAACGCCGAGAACAACCGCCAGGGCGTAAGTTTGGCCTCAACCATCGACGTCCAGATCGCCGAGAGACCCGCCCTGTAAAAGCTGCTTAAACAGGGCGGTTAGGGGGTCCCTGCAAATAAAGGTAAGTTAAAGGTTCTTTAATTATTTTTTTTTAATTTTAAAATGGCGATTAGGGTTAAAACTGTCTTGGGAATGCTTTGTATGTTTTTTTTTTAATGAAAATTTTTTTTTGAAGTTCCCCCCCCCCCCCTCTCCCTGGGCCCAACCGCAGCCTCGGACTAAATTTTAGTACTTACCGTCCGTTCTGGTAACGACCGCCCATGTTACTAACTTTCCACTTCCCACCGAGAATGAATGTGCAACGCCCATTTTCTCGCCGAGCGATTAGTTTTACTTATTTTAAACATTAAGATGGAAATTCTCGACAGATTTTTTTCGCCAAACGTTCGCGGTGCTTCTCAGTGGGCAATCGGGCGCTGAGGGCCTTTAGAGGAAAGTCTGGCTCATAAGAATTACTTAGATATTAAAGGAGAGAACACAAGGAAATACAAAGAACTTAGGATAGAAGTTAAAAAATCCATCAGGGAGGCAAAGAGAAACTACGAAATCAAATCATGAAGGAATATAAAAAGAAATAATAAAATGTTCTATAAACACAAATAACAAAAGGAAAATTAAAGTCGAGATAGGGCCATTAAAGCATGAGCAAGATAAACTCATAGGTAATGACAGAAATGGCAGAAGTATTGATTAACTACTTCACCTCAATTTTCACTAAAGAAAATAATGAAGTAGACACTTCACTAGAGGATGACCTTAAAGGAATATTACTACAGTTGGGCTGGAAAGGGAGGAAATATTGCCAAACTAGCAAAACCTCGGGTCCAGATTGTATGCATCATACTCAAGGAGATGATGGAGGCGATGGCAGAGACAATATACATATATAAAAGCTCCATAGAAGAGGGGTTGGTGCCAGAGGACTAATGGACAGCTAAAGTTGTTCCGATGTCTGAAAAGGGAAATGGAACAAAACCTGGTCAGTTTAATGTTAGTGCTAGAAAATATACTGGAATCGATACAGAAAGAAGTGATAGAGGCAGAAAATATAATAAAAATAATCAGCATGGATTCTGAAAGGCTAAGTCATGCTTAACTAACCTGATCGAGTTCTCTGAAGCGGTACTGGAAAGAGTAGACAAGGGTAATGCAGTAGATGTCATATACTTGGATTTTCAAAAGACCTTTGATAAGGTACCAAATGGTAAGCCCATGACTAAGGTTAGGGCATGTGGAGTCAGGGGACAAATAGTTGATTGCTGGCAAAAAATAGAAAGCAGAGAGTAGGGGTAAAGGTTGGTTATTCATATTGGAGGAAGGTAGAAATCGGTGTTCCACTAGGATCAGTGCTAGGACCACTGTTGTTCATAATTTACATGAATTATTTGGGTTAGGAACAAGTGCAATTTGCAGATGATACCAAACTGGGGGGTATAGCTAACACTGAGGAAGATTGCAACATAATAAAGAAGATATTAGAAAGCTTGCAGACTGGGCAGTTAAGTGTCAAATGGACTTTAACATAAATAAATGTGAAGTGATGCACTTTGGTAGAAAAAATAGAAACATCACCAACACCTTAGAATATAAGAAACCAAATGGGTTAGAAGAGCAAAGGGATCTAGGGGTACAGGTGAAAAAATCATTAAAAGCAGCATCACAGGTCAGCAAAGCAATTAAAAATGCTTATCAGAGCACTGGGATTTATTTCTTGGGGTATAGAATTCAAAAGTAGTGAAGTTATGTTAAACTTGTGTACGACCCTGGCCAGGCTGCACTTGAGTACAAGGCACAGTTCTCTATACCATTAAAAGGACGTAGAAGCACTCGAGAAAGTACAAAAGTGATTTACAAGGATGGTACCAGAGTAAAGATTGAAAAGGTTGAGGATTTTTTCTTTAGAAAAGAGGAGACTTAGAGGTGACCTGATAGGGGTCTTTAAAATTATGAATGGGTTGGAGAGGGTAGATGTGGAAAGAATGTTTCCACTTGTGGGAGATTCCAAAACTAAGGGCCATAAGTACAAGATAATTACTAATAAATCCAATGAGGAAATAAGGAGAAATTTACTCAGAAAATGGTTAGAATGTGGAACTCACTGCCATGTGAAGTGGTTGAGGCAAATAGCTTAGATGCTTTCAAAAGGAAATTAGACGAGTACATGTGAGTAAAAGGGAATACAAAGATATGCTGATTGGCTGAGATGAGGCAGATGGAATGGAAGGAGACTGTGTGGAGTATAGACACCAGCACAGACTAGTTGGGCCAAATGGCCTGTTTCTGTGCTGTATATTCTATGTGATTTATTCGAGCGATAGGTTGTGGGTTTGGGGTCCTGGAATGTGCTGAGTATAGGTTTTGCACCTCTCCGTGATGATGGTGAGAGAGAGGTGGGGGTGGGAATCAGAGGAAAAGTCATATTAGACAACTATCAGGCAGCATGCTACCCACCACCACCCCAACACTGCACGAGGTAGAAAAAGCCATAAGACAGCTTAAAAACAACAAGGCTACGGGTGCGGATGGAATCCCTGCTGAGGCATTGAAGTATGGCGGAAAGGCACTGCTGGCACGAATACACAATCTTATCTCTCTCATTTGGAGGGAGGAGCGCATGCCAGGGGATCTGAGATGCAGTAATCGTGACCATCTTTAAAAAAGGGGACAAGTCTGACTGCGGCAACTACAGAGGAATCTCCCTGCTATCAGTCACAGGGGAAGTCACCGCTAGAGTCCTCCTCAACCGTCTTCTTCCCGTGGCCGAGGAACTCCTCTCGGAGTCACAGTGCGGATTTTGTCCCCTATGGGGCACAACAGATATGATTTTTACAGCGCGACAGCTACAGGAAAAGTGCAGGGAACAGTGCCAGCCCTTATACATGGCCTTCTTTGACCTTACAAAGGCCTTTGACACTGTCAACCACGAGGGTCTATGGAGCGTCCTCCTCTGCTTCGGATGCCCCCAAAAGTTCGTCACCATCCTCCGCCTGCTCCACGACGACATGCAGGCCGTGATCCTTACCAACGGATCCATCACAGACCCAATCCACGTCTGGACCAGGCTCAGACAGAGCTGCGTCATCACCCCAACCCTCTTCTCAATCTTCCTCGTTGCCATGCTCCACCTCAACAAGCTCCCCGCTGCAGTGGAACTAAACTACAGAGCTAGTCGGAACCTGTTCAACCTGCACCGTCTCCAGGCCAGGTCCAAGACCACCCCAATCTCTGTCGTCGAGCTACAGTATGCAGACGACGCATGCGTCTGCACACATACAGAGGCTGAACTCCAGAACATTACTGAGGCCCCCCTAGTCATCAAGATCCATAGCATGGCCCTGGACACCATGGACCACTTCCCATATCTCGGGAGTCTCCTATCAACAAGAGCAGGCAGCAACGAAGAGATCCAACACTGTCTCCAGTGCGCCAGTGCAGCCTTCGGCTGCCTGAAGAAAAATGTGTTTGAAGACCAGGCCCTCAAAATTCTCACCAAGCTCATGGTCTACAGGACAGTAGTAATACCCGCCCTCCTGTATGGCTCAGAGATATAGACCATATACAGTGGACACCTCAAGTCGTTGGAAAAATATCACCAACGATGTATCCGCAAGATCCTACAAATCCCCTGGAAGGACAGGCACACCAACATCAGCGTCCTTGTTCGGGCTAACATCCCCAGCATTGAAGCACTGACCACACTCGATAGCTCCGCTGGGCAGGTCACATAGTTCGCGTGCCAGACACGAGACTCCCAAAGCAAGTGCTCTACGCAGAGCTTCTTCACGGCAAACGAGCCAAAGGTGGGCAGCGGAAACGTTACAAGGACACCCTCCCTGATAAAGTGCAACATTCCCACTGACACCTGGGAGTGCCTGGCCAAAGACCGCCCTAAGTGGAGGAAGTGTATCCGGGAGCTAGCTGAGCACCTCGAGTCTCAACGCCGAGAGCATGCAGAAGTCAAGCGCAGGCAGCGGAACGAGCGTGCGGCAAACCAGTCCCACCTGTGACAAAGTCTGTGGCTCTCGTATTGGACTGTTCAGCCATCAACGAACTCACTTCAGGAATGGAAGCAAGACTTCCTCGATTCTGAGGGACTGCCTGTGATGATGATGATGGATACAAATTGGACACAGCTGTTGCTAGCCTGGATTGAGAAGATTTACTTCTCCAACTACAGCATGAATCAATACATTGAAAAAAGGAGAAAATGTCTCATACATAATACATCTGGTACTGAACTGATGTTAAGCACTGAATGTTTACTGCCTGCTTCGAGACAATGGAATTTGTGCTGCCTGCTAATTAACATGATTGAAGTGTTGAGCCTAGTGCAGAAAATGCTGCTGGTTGGCTCAGCACTCAGCAGGGGCTCAATTTCATGGGAAGTGTGATTTCTATTTAAAGGTAGCCTGCAGTGTGAAATGTAGTCTGCATTTCTTAAAGGGGAGGTGCTTTCTGAAAGAAGCACTCCATTGTTAGCGTAACAAAGGAAACTTGAAGGTACCTATGGCTCAACAGGGCAGGGAAAGGGAGCCTCGGTTCTCCTACGCAGTACTGGAGGCCTTAGTGTTGGGTGGAGTCAGGACCGGCAGGGGGCCCTCCAAATTGACTGTAAGAAGGCAGTGACAGCAGATTTCTGAAGTGGTCAATGCCACCAGCACCAGGATCCAGTGAAAAAAGTTTAATGACCTCACACGAGTCGTCAAGGTCAGTTTACGCATTTTCAAATGCCATATCCCACCAACTGCACCACTAGCCTTGCACACTGCTCAATGCACTACACCCCCATTACTCACCGACCAACAATCTCTGCCAATCACGACTCATAGCTCACAATCATAGCTTCACCTCACTCTCTCACACTTACCACTGTTGCAAGCCTCACCTTGCACACACTGTCAGCTATTCACCATGACAGGTACATCACCCAAACACATTGCACCACACTCATTGACACACTTCCCTTTCTCTCGCAGGCCAAGATGGCACATAACAGGCGCCAGTAGCACCTAACAGGCGGGGGCAGGCACGGCCCAGACCCAGCTGGAGGAGACAATGCTGGAAATCATTGGAGGGACCGTGGCAATCGACAAGACGAGCATTGATGATGACCGTATGCTCATAATCCTTCTCGCATCCCATTTCCCCCTCATCCCACAATCTCTTCTCACTTGCACGCTGCTGATGGTATAAGCATGCACATCTTGTTTCCCCTCCTCCGCACACCACAACCCGACCCTTGTGCCTTTCTCTTTTCAGATTCCCGAGAAGTCCAACCAACCCAATCTGTGCAGGAAGAGCAAGAGGACGAGGGTGATCGAAAAGAAGAGACACCATCATTTGCTCTGACACTCGCAGGCACTATCTCCGACAGCACTGCACGTAGTTTAGAGGGTAGTATAGAGGCAGGATCTGCACGTGATGGTTCACCGGGCATGAGTGGCCTGCAGTCAGGGCAGGGGGAAAGAGTAGCGCAGGTACCTGCCTCCCGCACATAAATTCTGCTGCAGATAAGACTTCGATGTGGCGGCCTTCTGAAGAAGGATGATGGACATGCACACACAAATGCTTGGTGCATTGGCAGAACTGCCAGAGAGCATGTTGTCACTGTCGACGAGCATGGAGGAGTCCAACTCCATTCTTGTGCAGGGCTTTCCACAGAGCTTGGAGCTCGTGATTTCCTGGATGGACGTGAAGGGCAACTCCATTAGGGCACTTGTGGACCCAATCATGATGCAGGGTCTGATAGATGATGTCGCAGCTTCCATTGCAGCACAAGTGGAAGCGACCCAATGTCTGAGTGCTGCAGTTGAAGCTCCGCCTGCTCTCATGCAGGTTCAGCTTGCTGACCTGCAGGCTCAGATTGGTGCCATCATGGCTGGGTTCACCTGTGTGGAAACGGACTTACAAGGTCTCCCAGCGGTGCAGTAATCTGTCCTCCAGCAGATTACTCGGATTGCTGAGGTGCCATTCTGGGTGATTACCAGTGGCTCTGTGGAGCATGAACCTGCTGTCACCTCTCAGGTTGACTTCATTCGTACTTCCACCACCGTCACTCCGCCAGTGCCCTTGCTGCCTGTCAGCCAGCCAACCCAGATTGCTACCACCCACGCCAAGGTGGTGCAGTCCGAAGCCAGACCTTCTCGGTCCAGAGCTGGTCAAGGTCGGCCTGCAAGGTCATCTGCAGTCTCCCTACTGAAAGTTAGCTGCCTTTCACCAGCCATGTGGGCAGCACTTCGTAGGGGCACTATATAGGCAAAGGCACATGAAGGACAGGCACTAAGGGAATGCACAAGTGTGATTAGTTGACTTTGTTATGTAGTTTTGGAATTAATCATTTATAAATTATGTTTGGAATGTTTGCTTTGTTGTGGGTTTCATTTCAGCATTGTGGCCAAAGAATGCTGTGATGTTCCATGACAGAGGGTTGATCAACGGGGATCTGGGGTTTCATTCAGGGGGACCAGAGTCTGATGATGGGCTCACGGACAGACCGTCTGGAACAGGGATTTGCTTCCTCTTCCTTTTCCTCCTCTTTCTTCTCCTCCTCCTCCTCTTTCTTCTCCTCCTCCTCCTCTTTCTTCTCCTCCTCCTCCTAACATGGTCACGGAACCCGTAGTGGCAAGCGCTGTGCCCTCATGATGGCAGGTTGTGGAGGATGCAGCACACCACCACGAATTGGGGCATGTGCTGCGTCTAGAAGTCTCCTCCCAAGTGGTCAAGGCAGCGGAATCGTTGCTTGAGCACCTCGATAGTCTACTCGATGACATTCCTTGTGGCAGCATGGCTCTCATTATATGAGTACTGGCCACCAGTGGCAGTCATCAGTCGTGTGCCGAGCGGATAGCCCTTGTTGCCGAGCAGCCACCCTCGGGCTGGAAGATTGCCGGCACAGCGGACTGGTGCAGGTTGAAGGGATCATGACTGCTGCCAGGCTACCGAGCATTCACCATCATGATGTGCTGGGCGTGGTCGCACACCCACTACACATTAAATGAGTTATACCATTTGCGATTATGATACATCTCACCATTGATGCGCGGCGCCCGCAAAACCAGGTGTGTGCAGTCGATGGCGCCCGGCACCATGGGGAAGCCACGTGGCTGGGCCATATGTGCACTACTCCTGCTTCTCTCTGTTTACAGTAAAGACAATGAAGTCCCATCTTCTAGTGTACAGAGCCTCTCTGACCTCCTAAATGCAGCGACGGACGACGAACTGTGTTCCAACCTGGAAAGGTCCGCTGGCAAAAGAAATTCAAGGCCATGGTCACCTTGAGGGCCACTGGCAGAGCCGTCATCAGCACCCTGCTCTGAGGCTGCAGGCCTGGTTGCACGAGGTGAAAGAGTTCTGTGATTACCTCCTTGGTAGAACACACTGCTCCTGGCTTAAATACAGGTCGGAGAAGTGGTCCCTGAAGACCCTAAATGGGTAAGGCCTCTTGCTGAGAGCCCTCCTCCCCCTCTCCTCCTCCTCTCTCTCTGCTTGTCTTTGCTGCCTCTGCTCCATCTCCCTGTCATGCTGTAGTGCGAGAGGGACTGCAACTAGAACTCCCCCATGACTGGGAGCAAGTGGTGTAGTCAGAGGCCTTCCAGTTACAGCCAATGAATGACTTTCCAACGTCCAGCAGCGCTCTCTGCACACTTTACCAACTTTATAAAGGTCTTCCAGCAACCCAGTACTCCTCCAAACTCTGCAAGAGCCAGTAGAAGAGAAATAATCAACTTACCTGCAAGTTGGATGTATGACTTTAGGTAGCTCTGGTGGGGGGGGTCCCCTGTGCAACTGAACGGACGTTCAGCTGTGAACGTTTAGGAGAGTGCGTTGAATGTAGTAGTGACGTCCAACATTACCTGCTGACTGACATCACGATCTGCCTCCATTGCATACTGCCGGCGCACGCAGGTCCCGCCGATGCGGACGCCATTATTTTTCCAAAACCGACTTTAACTACCGCACTAAGGTGCCGAATTACGTGGCCTAAATGTTTTAATCATTATGTGCATGGCCCAGTGAGTAAATGCATCATCTAGTCTGTCACTAAACCATATCTTGGTTTACTACCGTCACCGGGAGATCGATTTAACAACAAGTTCGGTGTCCTGTGAAACAACATTAGTTGTGATCTAAGAGCTAAAATCACTTAACCGAGTGGGCCGCGAGATGGCTGTCATCATCCACCCCATATAAACAGGAAGGTCCCAGGTTTGAATCCTGGTCTGTCTTGAGTTAGCATGTTTGTGCTCCTGGGTTATGGGGGTGTGAAATCAGCAGCAGTTCCTGCTCCCAATTGTTGTCCCCTGACCCCTGCTAGAAAGTCTATTCATGAGTCTGTCAGGTGAAACAGAATTAGGGTTTGGTCCCGATAACCGAGCAACACTTACTTACATAGGCTTGCACATGAAACATGTCTTCTTAAGCAGCATACCAGAGGACTGCTGCTCCCTTAGTGAGAGGCAATACCTCACTCAGAGAGGAGGGGAAGGATTGGTAAAAGGACAATGGCCCTAAAACTACACCATGGGATGCAACACGTCTGTCTTCCATTTGCTATTGGAGTCATCAACCTATTTAAAATAAATATGTTAACATGCCGACTAAAATAGAAAATGTGTGAAGTGTTCATAAGCTAGTGCCCCACAGCTTAATCTCGGGACCATTGCCTTGACAGAGGCTGACATTTGGTAATCTGTCATGATAAATTAATGAAGCTCAGTGGCGTTCCCTTTGATAGTGGGATAATTTGCGTATGTTCAAACCTCAATAACTGAAGATTTTTGCACTTGGGATTGACTCACATTGCTCCAGTGAATGGAGAGACCTGCGCCCACAATTTCTTTTCCTCTGAGAAAACCTGCACTTGGAGAATTTCTAAAAACGTTATTCTAATTAATATTGTGGTCAGAATAAAATTCTATGCAATAGCGACTGATATTTTTGCACCCATATACACATTGAAAACGCAGCTCCTGCTGCCACGGGTATCTGACATGTACTGAAAGTCTGACTCCTCATTTTGCCATGTAATGTTATTTAAATGCTAAGATTTCCACAATATGCATGGGGTTCATAGAATGCGTTGTTTTCACAGGTGAAACTCTGGTATGATAAAGTAGGCCACCAGCTGATAGTTAATGTGTTACAAGCCACGGAGCTTCCTTCCCGAGGGGATGGTCGGCCCAGGAATCCCTATGTAAAAATGTACTTCCTTCCAGATCGAAGGTGAACATCAAAAATCGCTTTTTTAACAATTCTCTCTGATTTAGTTCCACATCTCTTTGTATTGTTGTTTGGTAAGGATGAGCATCCAAATAATTTCAGGCTTTTATTTCATGGAAGTCCCAAGTCCACATCTTAACTAGTCACAATACAGAATGGTGCAAAATCAGGGAAGCATTTACTGTGAATCAGGAGGTACTTAGACATATACATGCATCGCCACTCGACCACTAAGTATTCGGTAGGCACATATTGCAACTAAGTCTTCAGACTTGTATCCATATTACTGTTAGACCTCCATCCAGTTGCTTATATGCTTTCATTAGACCGACAGCAACTTGGATGGTAATAATTACTCGACTGTTGCTAAGGTTCCTCCCCATCTAAATCACTCAGGACTTTGGCTATACTACTATTATCAGAGCACCAGGATCGCAAATGATGGCACTCACAAGGCTACAAGCCCTCACCCACCCTACTAGATTGAGAGCAGCACCAGATCATGAAGAATTGAATATTATTGTCCCTCATTAGAGCACCAATGGTCACATGGTACCCTTACATGGAGCAAAGTTTGGGAATTCCTGTTGTGGGTGTCCTCCATTGGAGATCTGGTGTCATGACACAAGGCTCGTAGGCTAGCATCAGGCACTGGAATTCCCATTGCTCCTGCTTCTGCTCCCATTGGCTTAAATTACCTGGATACTGGCAACCAGGTCAATAGAGAGGACTGGAGTCAGGCCCACAGGGGTTTCCAGGCCGGGGTCATGGCCGAGATGACCTCAGAATTTTGGAGGATTAATGTTTTTAGATCAGCTCTGTTAGATCAACCGAGTAGATCAATCTAAATTATATAGGTTCGGACGCCAGAGATAAATCAACTTACTGGTTTTATTAATATCGACAGACAGATTATTGTCATGTGATCTTTGTGTCCCATGCTGCTACACCAGTAGATGGCAATGTTGCAACACGTGCACTCCATTCTCCATTGTTTATAAGAAAGACTTGCATTTATATAGCACCTTTCATGACCACCAGTTGTCCCAAAGCACCTTACAGCCAATTAAGTACTTTTAAAAGTGTAGTCACTGTTGTAATGTAAGAAACGTGGCTGCCAATTTGCACACAGCAAGCTCCCACAAACAGCAATGTGATCATGACCAGAAAATCTGTTTTTAGTGATGTTGATTGAGGGATAAATATTGGCCAGGATAACTCCCCTGCTCTTCTTCGAAATAGTGCCGTAGAATATTTTACATTCACATGAGAGAGCAGATGGGGTCTTGGTTTAACGTCCTATCTGAAAGACAGCACTTCTGACAGTGCAGGACTCCCTCAGCACTTCACTGGAGTGTCAGCCTAGATTTAAGTGCTGAGCCACTGGTCGACGCACTAGATGTAGAAGATAGAATAACTTTGTATTGTTATAAATATCACACCTTAACAGAATGATAACAAGTGAAATGTAGACATGTTGGCTCAAAACTAGTTCTAATTTTTACACACATCCTTTGATACTTCTTAAATTGCATTAACTTGACACCTACTTCCTTAGCATTCCCCGAGAAATCCTAACAACCGTGTGTCTCTGTCACACACAATACACTCTCATAATATAAAGAAATTACGTTCGATATTAATCCCCCATGATGGGCGGGAGAGGGTGAGTTGTGGGATAAAAAATCTGGAACGCAGCCTCGACCCGTCGCGTGTCTGCCCATTACCGTTTTTAAGGCAGTGGGTTTCGTGTTGTGCGCCTGTCCTGCTCTTGAGGGGCATATTTAATATGTTTAAATCAGGCTCCCACAATGCCTGATTTTAAATTTAACAGTTGCTGCACAGGTTTCCCAGGACTCAGGAAATCCGGCAGTAAAGGGGAGGCCAAAGCTGCCAGCTCGAGAAGCTAAGTCCCTTTTACAGCACTCCTTGTGGACCAGGAGAAGTAAGAGTACTCTGCCGATTGCGGCAACTCTCTTTCCCGCCCGCCCCCCCCCCCCACCACCCACACCAATATTATATTATACATTATCCCACATTCCCCTCCTTGGAATGCAAGAAAATACCTTTTCCAGGGTTGCACATTCAATTATTCTTCTCACTGTTCCTCTTCATATGCCTTACTTATCCTTCATTTGAGTGATCATCTCCATCATATTTTTTCTCTTTAATCTCTTCCACATTCTCCACACTGGCAAAGCATCAAACTTACTCACTTTATTCACTGGGCTATCACAAACAACATTGACATCATTCATAGCCACGGGTATTATCCAACATTGTACACTAAAACAAAACCATAATACTGCAGATGCTAGAAATCTGAAATAAATACAGAAAATGTTGGCAATACTCTACAGGGCAGGCAGCATCTGTGGAGAGAGAATCAAACATTACTTCCAACCATGTGTGTTCACTTCAGGCTGATATCCCTTTCTCTATCTTAGTTCACAAGCAGCAGCAAAATGCTAAGAACTATGCCAGTCTGAGACTGAGTTTAGACCTGGGGACAACGGGGGGATTGGATGTCCAAATTTGGGAACGGTTCTCAATGATGATGCTTGGAGGAATATAGTCATCTGTAACATTGTGGGCCTGAACTGGCACAGAAATCGTATCTCCAACTTTAGCTACTTCAGCTGTTGTAAAGCAGGACAAGTGTTTAGAAGTGTGATAGGTGACCTTCCCATGTATAATGTGGTCTCGCCAGATGTCACACAGTATATTCCTCATTCCACGTTGGTTCTTTCAGCACCCCATTTAATCACTTGTATAGTACAGTTAGTGGATTCTTCATCCAAACTAAAGCCACAAGCTGGGAAGGGCTTCGCAGCAGCATAGCCAGACTCCACAGTTGCTGGAACAGCAGGAGGTATCTGGGGGTGTACAGACTCCTTCATTCGCTCTAGAAATGGACCAAGATGTCTCCTAAACTCCCATTGACTCCACTTTAAATATTCCATTGGTTATCTGTTGCTGTTCACCTGTGGGATTGCCACCACCATTGGTATCAAACCCCAAGCTTGCTGTATTTGATGAGATGGCTTGGGGGCATATCAGACAGAGATGTAGGGGCCGAAATTTAGGCACGCCAGAAACAATTTATTACCTGCTTTTCCCGCCGGGAGCGATGAGGCGGCCTTTGGATCGATTTTCGGGCCTTTGTAGTTTTTTGGACGTCGGACCAGAAGTCGGTCATAGTGGGGACAGAAGTGCTGAGTCATGCTGAGGGGCGGAAGTTGGGGCGGGATCGAGTCTCCGCTGCTATCACTCAGCGGTAGAGCGGTGGTGATGTCACAGCGCATGTGCATCACCACGATCTCTACCCTCCATTAAGGGAGAGAGAATCAGAGATTTTTAGCTTCAGCCATTCGGCCACCAGGGAGGATTTCGGCCGGGCCAGCGGCCAAGCACCCAAGAGGGGTTGCCAGGCTGCCTGTTGGCGGCCCGGCTGAACCCGGGGACAATAATTGGCCAGCTGATCGGGAAGTTGGCCGGCAAAAATAACAGCATGGTGACTGAGGCAGTGGGCCCTCCCCTTGAAGGGTTGCCCTGCTGCCGGGCTGCGCACAGGCAGGAGAAGGTACATCGACAGCGGCTCGTTGATTTTTTTAAACTAAATTTGGGGCGGATTAAAATGTAGGTGCGGGATAACGGCGGTGTGCGCTTTGATGACGCGCTTGCGGCGGTCAGCAGCAGCTAGGGGGAAGTGGGGACAGGCCGAAAAATCCCTGAGCTGAATTTGGGTCGGGGTGGCCAACGGACCACAACGCGGCGGCCACTCGATTCCGCCGCAAAACGGCGGAAACGGGCCTTATACAGACCCTGAATTTCGGCCCCATAGTGTCTCACTTTACACTTCATAGAATCAAAGAATAATACAGCACAGAAAGAGGCCATTCAGCCCATCAAGTCTGCGCCGGCTCTTTCGAAGAGAAATCCAGTTAGTCCCACTCTCTTGCTCTTTCCACATTTTGTTTCTCCTTTTAGTATTTATCTAATTTCATTTTGAAGGCTACTATTGAATCTGTATCCACCACCCTATCAGTCAGTGTATTCTAAATCCTAACCACTCCCTCCATAAAAAAGTTTTTTCTTATGCCATCTCTGGTTCTTTTGTCAATCACCTTAAATCTGTGGCCTTTGATTATCGACGCTTCAGCCATTGAAAAAGGTTTCTCTTCATTTACTCTATCTAAACCCTTCCTAATTTTAAACACGTCTATCAAATCTCCTCTTAGCCTTCTCTGTTCTAAGGAGAACAACCCCAGCTTCTCCTGTCTATCCACATAACTGTAATCCTTCATCCCTGGAACCATTCTTGTAAATCTCTTCTGTACCCTCTCTCAAGTCTTCACGTCCTTCCTAAAGTGTGGTGTCCAGAATACTCCACCTGGGGCTGAATTAGTGTTCTATATAGGTTTAGCATAACTTTCTGGCTTTTATGCCTCTATTTATAAAGCCCAGGATCTCATATGACTTATTAACTGCTTTGTTAACCTGTCCTGCAGGGCTGGAGATTACAGAGATAAGAAGGGGCGAGGCCATGGAGGGATTTGAAAACAAGGATGAGAATTTTAAAATCGAGGTTTGGATGACCTCAAGTTTATGGAGGGTAGAAATATGGAGGCCGGCCAGGAGTGTGTTGGAATAGTCAAGTCTCGAGGTGATAAAGACATGGATGAGGATATCGGCAGCAGATAAGTTGAGATAAAGGCGGTGACAGACGATATTATCAAGGTGGAAATGGACGATCTTAATGATAGAATGGATATGAGATAGGAAGCTCAATTTGTGATGAAATATGACAGCAACATTACAAACAGACTTGGTCAGTCTTAGACAGTTGCTGGGGAGAGAGATCAAATCAGTTGACAGGGAATGGAGTTTGTGGCAAGAACCGAAGATAATGGTTTTGGTCTTCCCGAAATTTAATTGGAGGAAATTTCTACTCATCCAGTGCTGGATGTTGGGACAAGCCACCTTCAAAGATTTGTGCACAAACTCCTCCACTTATATGAAGTTCCTTTGAACTAGCGCTTTATATAACTATCTTGAATAAAATTTGGAATCCGATTATTTTCTATATGACTTTTGATCCGATTGATCCACACACAATGCATGTGATAGCCTTTGAAATGTTCTGATTTTTGTAATTGTCATTGCTGATTTTGATGATCTCGTTGACTTTATCTCCAGTTACTAACAAACCTTGCACTATTTCTTTAATCAAGATAATTTTTTTAAATTCTTCCTTTATTAAGTCTTCAGCTCCTCTATTGATCCCCATCAGTAATCCTTAAAGCTGTTGTCGCATTGCTTTGTCATGCTCCCACGCGATTCGATATCTATTTTTTCCATGCTGCAGTTCCTAAGGTTGTTCCTAATCCTATCCATTCTCCTAATCTGCATCTTTTATGTAACTTTCCATCAGTAACCTTTTGGAACATAACTAGTGACCAAAGTTCATCCAGATCTTTGCCAGCATTTTATTGATTAAATTCCTATACCAATTCATGTGACATGAAACCGTACAATTCCTCATACTCCGGACAACACAGACCTCCTGAAAAAGGAATGCTGCAGCGATCAATTAATATGAATGAAATGTCAAAAGGTACATCATTATATAAGGCCTCATGATACCGTGTAATTACTTGTCCATTATTTGGTCCATCCTTCCACATGTCCGGACATCCAGTCTCATCTGACTCTCACAGATTAGTGTCAGTGCCCAGATTTTTAACCTTTAATCCCATTTCACAAGAGTTATTACATCGGTGTGCACCTTCAGATGAATAACTATTGCCAGTGCACCCTCAGAGAACTAAGTTTCACCAGTGCACGCTCAGAGGGCTAAGTATTACCAGTGTATCCTTATAGGACTGAACATTGCCAGTGCACCCTCATAGGACAAACCATCGCCAGTGCACCTTCAGTTGACTATGTATTTCCAGTGCTCTCACACAAGACTAAGAATCGCCAGTGCACCCTCAGAGGTCTAACCTCTGGCAGTGCGCGTTTATAGGTCTAAGTGTTGCCAGTGGACACGCGCATAGGACTAATCATTGTCAGTGCACCCTCGTAGGACTAACCATTGCCATTGCACCCTCATTGGACAAATCATTGCCAGTGCACCCTCATCGAACTAATTATGGCTGAACTTAATTGGTGAGTGAAATTGCTCTCCAGCAGAGGCGCATGCTTATGTATCAGAGCCTGTTGACACCAGTATGTGCCATACTGCACCATAATACGTAACCCTCCTTTTATCCAAGTTCTCATCTTTTCTGCTACTGCTTCTTCTCCATGCAGTAAGAGCCCAATTAGAATTATTGAATCAGACAGCACAGAAGGCAGCCATTTAGTCCCTCATGCCTGTGGCAGCTTTATGAAAAGTCTACCAATTAGTCCCATTCCCCTGCTCTTTCCCCATAGCCCTGCAAGTTTTTCCTTTTTTAATCGAGATCCAATTCCCTTTTGAGAGTTACAATGGAATCCACCACCCTTTCAGGCAATGCATTCCAGATCAAAACCCCTGCTGAGTAAATAAAATTCTCCTTGTTGAATTTAAAGCAGAAACGTGCATCATTCGATTGAGTAGTTACAAAGTCAGTTTTTGGTTCCAGTTACAACCCTTTTATTCTTGCTTCAGCACACACAGTAATTATGCAGAGCAGAGTACAGTTAAACATAGGTTTGCGCTCCTCACATTGTACCATCTATTGTTAGTGGATATAAGCTATTTATACATTTCCAATGTAGCTGTTGCAGAAAGTCCTTTCTGTCTTCTACTGGTCCCTTTTTATTGTTGCAGCACCTTATGTGGTACTACCTCTCCAGCGATTTTCCTTCATAAGAAAATAAGAAATAGGAGCAGGAGTAGGCCATTTGGCCGATCAAGCGTGCTCCACCATTCAATAAGATCATGCCTGATCTGATCATGGACTCAACTCCACTTTCCTGCCCGCTCCCCATAACCCTTTACTTCCTCATCGCTCAAAAATCTGTCTTTCTCCGCCTTAAATATATTCAATGACACAGCCTCAACGGCTCTCTGGGGCAGAGAATTCCATAGATTTACAACCCTCTGAGAGAAGAAATTCCTCCTCATCTCAGTTTTAAATTGGCGGCCCCTTATTCTGAGACTATGTCCCCTAGTTTTAGTTTCCACTATGAGTGGAAATATCCTCTCTGCATCCACCTTGTCAAGCCCCCTCATTATCTTATATCTTTCGATATCATCATCTCTCATTCTTCTGAACTCCAATGTGTATGGACCCAACCTACTCAACCTATCTTCATAAGTCAATCCCCTCATTTCCAGAATCAACCTAGTGAACCTTCTCTGAACAGCGTCCAATGCAAGTATACCCTTCCTTAAATACGGAGACCAAAACTGTACACAGTACTCTAGGTGTAGCTTCACCAATGCCTGTACAGTTGTAGCAGGACTTCTCTGCTTTTATACTCTATCCCCCTTGCAATAAAGCCCAACATTCCATTTGCCTTCCTGATTACTTGCTGTACCTGCATAGTAACTTTTTGTGTTTCATGCACAAGGATCCCCAGGTCCCTCTGTACTGCAGCACTTCACAATTTTTCTCCATTTAAATTATAATTTGCTTTTCTATTTTTTCTGCCAAAGTGGATAACCTCACATTTTCCCACATTATACTTCATGCTCAGACTCACCTGGACTTGCCTTTTCCTTTTTGTCCCCATGTATCAGCATCCCTTACTTTTTAAAATGTTTTCCCATCTTCTGCTCCTTAACAAAGGTTGTTGCAATTCCCTAAACTGGTGGTCACCCCATTCCCATTACTATTTCTCAGTCCTTCCTTAGATATTTTATATCCCTTATCGACTTGCTCACACAGCATAATGCAATGATCAGCATCATCTGCATGGTGTGTTTTTGTGAGGTTCTTGTTCTGTGGATTATTATGGATAAAGGGGGTGTATATTGTCCGATATTTGGATTGCCTCGTATTCCGGTGGTAATTTCAGCTGGACATGTATTCCATTATGACGACGAACCGGTACCAACGATTTGCCTCCTAGCTTAATATTGCCTCTCTCGGGTCATACACAGAGCAATGTTCCTACCATTATGCTGACTGCCGTCACACAATATTTTCCTTTGCCTTTATACGCTCAGTTCATTCTTCCCTTCTCCTAAAGTTTCAAGCCCATTTTGCAGTTTGAGGAATCATCATCCAGCGTAAATCTACAGGCCGGAATGGTATGTTACCGTACCACCTCAACTTACAGGTCTATGTGGTTCCTTTCAAAGCACCACACTCCATGTCCGGTCCATCATTCTTAATCAGATCTTGTGTATTGGGCCTTCATTGGAGCCTTCAATCACTCCTATTCTACCTGGTACACCTGCCAAGGTTGACTACCTTCTTTGCTAGCAGGGTTTGCGCCAATACAACCGGTATGATATCCTTGTCTCTCCCCTCATCTCGGGGGGCCAAAAGTGCCGTTCGCATCTAGCGCGTCATATATCAATCGAACCATTTTCTCAGTTTTCTTGTATCTTCCACAGCTCCCGCACAAATTCTTCCCAAGACAGTAATGTATTCTGATGCTCCCTCAGGTTGTCACCTTCTTGTTGGTTCACTGTTGTCAATAATCCTTCTAGTTATCTCCTCATAACCTCATCATGTTCCTACATACTCTCTATCCTGTTCATTCCTGCTAACTCTGCCATAGCTTCTATTCCTAGCCATCCCATCAACCATTTAGGTTGATTCTCCATATTTTCTGAATCCTTCTCCGCCCTCAGCTCCTGTTTCCTATTCTTTCCTAACAATTCCTTTACTAATCTTCCTAGCATTTCATCTTTAATCTGTAAATTCTACAAATATATTTCAACTGTACCCCAAATCCTTCTTCCACCTTTACCACATTGTTTCCTTCCTGCCCATTATAGATGTGGCATTTGCCTTTTCCTTTACCCTCCAATCATCATCATCATCATCTTAGGCGGTCCCTCGTGACTTGCTTCCATGCCAAAAAGGGATGAGTTCACAGATGTTTCAATGAAGGACCTAATATTCCAGGACCACGAACTACATGTTGAAGGGTGGAAGACGCCTGTGCGTGGATTTTTTTAACGTGTGGTGGCCATTGCACACCAGCCACCATACAGGCTTGGTCCAGTGGCAAGGATTAACCAAGATGACTGGAGACCAGCTCTGCTGCATGGACCTAATGTGCACACATATCGCAGTGTGGGCTGGCCCGTGCTTCTTCTGAACCCCGAACTCACGCCTCTCCTGGGCCCCGATCACATCACTCTGCAATCTCTCACCGCTCCTTTGCCCCAACATCACCGCTCCTGCTGTACCTGCTCACGCTCCAATCACCGACCTGGATTATAGTGACGTCCAATCCAGTCGCCCTCTTCACTGCCGTCGCCCTCCTGCACCAGCCCGCGCTGCTCCCTGAAGCGATATGCTCCTTTTAAGGCCCCGAACTGCCGCAGATGTTCCTCGCAGGTCGGGGCCACGCTGGATTCCGGGCACTATTTATAAACACCATTGCAGAGCATGGCGTATTCCCTGAGCCCCCATTTTTGCACTGACACACACATGTCCTGTTATTATGAGGTAGACATTTAGACCAACACAACGTAGTTCTGTTTTCACATGACTCTTTGTCGATGTTTTCCTTCAGCCAGTTTACTTTTTCCGTTTCCGGTTTCACCTTCTGGAATGTGACCTCCTTGCAGACTGGATCGGGGCATCAAGCCACACCCCCGGTCTTGTGTGACTTAGTGGACCTGTCGTGTATAATGGCACGGTGAAGTTTCTGAGCCGCCAGTATCTGTAAAGCTGAACATCTCTCTCTCCTCTCCAGTAATAGTACAATCATTATGGGGCTTGCCTTTAGCATTTATTCCGTATATATTCCTGTATACAGCATGGACAACATCTTTGTCACTCCTTCACTTGCGGACATTTGTTCTTTATTCAACATCTGCACCCTTTTTACAGGGGTTTCCCCATGATACCACATATATTGTATTTTCTTTCCTCGTTTTTGGATGGGCAGTTTAATTTAAATTTCTCCCAATTTGTCCATGATTTCATACGGGCCTTCCCAGTTAGTCTCCCAGGAGCCCTCCCTACCCCTTTAAAAAATTTGAAAATGGCATTCGAGTCCATTGCCCTGTTGTATCATTACCCTGTCTCCTCCTTCATTCTCCTTTGGAGAAGCATTCTTGTCAAAATACATTGTAGACAGACGCTTTTTCTCACTCACAACAGCGACCTGTTTATGTATTTTCATGATGTACTTGACCAATCGGTTTATGTGGCAACCAATTGCTGCACGAATCGCATCATGGGGGAACAGAATAAGTGTTCCGGTAGTCTCATCTTCCTGTTTATTATTGCCTCAAAGGGTATTATTCCCAAGGCTTTCTATATTGAGCCTCTCATGGCCATCAGGATTACGGGCGCTTTGAAACCCAATCACACTTTTAAATCACAATCACTTCTAGCTTGATTCACTACTTTCTTTAACGTAGTTTATATTATCCTATCAGTCCATTCGACCAATCCTGATGTTTGTAAGAGCTACAGGATGTGAAATTTCTGTTCAATTCCCAGCATGATACAAACTTCCTTCATTAGCTGACCCAACAAGATGTGCCTTTGTCGCAGTCGAATTGACATGGCATTTCCCACCAAGAGAAGACCTGATCAACAAATGCCTTTTCCGTGGCGAGGGCAATGCAGTGGCGAGTCATAGAAAATAGGTGCAGGAGTAGGCCATTCGACCCTTCGAACCTGCACCACTATTCGATAAGATCATGGCTGATCATTCCCTCAGTACCCCTTTCCTGCTTTCTCTCCATACCACTTGATCCCTTTAGCCGTAAGGGCCATATCTAACTCCCTCTTGAATATATCCAATGAACTGGCATCAACAACTCTCTGCGGCAGGGAATTCTACAGGTTAACAAGTGAAGAAGTTTCTCCTCGTCTCAAGTCTTAAATGGCCTACCCCTTATCTCCTGGTTCTGGACTTCCCCAACATCGGGAACAATTTACCCACATCTAACCTGTCCCGTCCCGTCAGAAACTTGTATGTTTCGATGAGAGCCCCTCTCATCCTTCTAAACTCCAGTGAATAAAGGCCCAGTTGATCCAGTCTCTCCTCATATGTCAGTCCAGCCATCCTGGGAATCAGTCTGGTGAACTTTCGCTGCACTCCCTCAATAGCAAGAATGTCCTTAATAATGTCTGTATCTCCTCTACCTATTTAGTAAAATAATCCATTTTGACATGAAGGTCACTGTTACCATGAGCAATTCATAGCATCGTACAGCACAGGAGGAGGCTATTAGCCCAATCGTGCCTGTGCTGGATCTCTGAAAGTGCTGCCAATTAGCCTCACTTCCCTGTTCTATCCCAATGCCCTGCAAATGTTTCCTTTAATAAATATATATACAATTCGCTTTTGAAAGTTAGTATTGAATCTGCTTACTCCATCCTTTCAGGCAATGCATTCCAGGTCACAACAACATGCTGAGTAAAGAATATTCACCTTGTCTCCCCCACTGCCTTTTTTCCAATTATTTTAAATCTGTGTCCTCTGGTTACCGACCCTTCTGCCAATGGAAACAGTTTCTCCTTATCTCTCCAAGGCATTAACATCCTTTCTAAAGTGTGGTGCATGGAATTGGACATACTACCCCAGCTGAGGCCTAACCAGTGATTTATAAAGGTTTGCCATAACTTGCTTAATTTTGCACTCTATGCCTCAATTAATAAAGCCAAGGATCCCATATGCTTTTTTAACTGCTTTACCAACTTGTCCTGCTACCTTCAAGGATTTCTGTACGTAAACCCCTCGATCTCTCTGTTAAAGCACCCCCATTAAAATTGTAAATTTATTTATATTACCTCTCCTCATTCTTCCTCTTGAAATGCATCACTTCACACATCTCTGAATTGAATTTCATCTGCCATGTTTCTGCCCATTTCATAGTCTATCTGTCCTCCTGATGTCTGCTATTATCCTCCTCACTGTTGACTACATTTCCAAGCTTTGTGTCATTCGCAAAGTTTGAAATTATGCCCCATACCCCAGTCCAGGACATTAATATTTATCAAAAAGAGCAGTAGTCCTGGTGATGGCAAACTCCCTGGAGGCGGGTTGGAGACAAGCATGTGGTGTTCCCTGGTCAGTGAGCCCTAGGACAGTTGGAGCAGCCTCTTTTAAGGTCCTACCATCCAAACTTCGGTGGACAGGGCAGCCAGTCATTTCGGGATTTGGGCACGTCATATTTTTGTCTTTAATTCAGATTTTTATTAGGAAAAGCATTGGACTGTACTGGGTGTAAACCTGAATCGTGTGACCTCCAGTGATGCAGTGGAACTTAGAGTACCTGCCTCTCACATTCTGTATAGTTTAGCTCAGCTCCCTGGAGACATGTGGATTACAAAACGAATGAATTTAGTCTTGCCATGATGAACCTGCCGAAGCAAAGCACGAGAACTCTCTGATCGGGAGAGGGGGGTAAAGGACTAAGTCCTTTGTATAATCAGGAACAACCAAGCATTGGCGTGGCTGTACACACTGCCATTCAACTGCTTTCCGAAGTAGTTCATACAGGGAATGAAGCAATACTGGAGCAATGGCAGGCATCCAGGGAAGAGATAGATCAAGTGCAAACTCGGCATATTCCTTTGAAGGGAAAAGGTAGAGCATCCAAAGCCAATGCACCCTGGATGATAAAGGAACTAAAAGTTAAAATAAAGCAGAAAAAGGAGGCTTGTGACAAATGTCAGGAGCAAGATTCAGTTAATAACCGGGAAGATTATGGAAGGTGCAGAATGGAATTGAAAAAGTTAATATGGGAAGCAAAGAGAGTTTACGAGAAAAGATTAGCAGGCAACAATAAATTGAGCCCTGAAATATTCTATAAACATATACAGTGTAAGCGGTTCACTAGGGAAAAAGTTGGGCCTATTAAGGACCCAAAGGAAAATCTTCATGTAAAAGCAGAGGACGTGGCTAAAGTATGAAATGAGTACTTTGCATTTGTCTTCACAAAGGAAGCGGATGATGTGAAGGTTACACTAAAAGAGGAGAGGGAAGTAATTGACAGGATACCAATCGATAGTGAAGATGTGCACCTCATCTCCCCACCCCCACACCTCCCCCGTCTCAGTTATGAGGAAAGGTTGGAAAAGTTAGGACAGTTCTCCTTGGAACAGAGAAAGTTAAGAAGCAACCAATAGAGGTTGTCAAGATGATGAGAGGTGTTAATAGAATCAATGGAGAAAAGTTACTCCCTCTGGCAAGTGGTTCAATAACCAGAAGTCACAGATTTAAAACATTTGGCAAATATTTTAAAGGGACGATCAGAAGAAATGTTTTCACTCAGGGCTAAAAACAAGTAATAGCACGGCTTGAGGTGGTGACACCGAATGGCCACTAACGTTAGCGCCAGGCGATGTCTACCATCTCCAACCGAGATATTCCTTTTTAGTGTCCCAAGAGGGGAGTGGAGCACGAAGGGAAGTGTTCCACAATCCTCTTGGGACACTAAAGACCCATCGCAGGGTGGTTGAGGTGCTAGGATACCGGCACCCTAGCGCCTAAAGAGGAGGTGAGGTCGGCCATCTGAAACCTGCAGGTAAGAGAGGTAAGTAAATTGTTAAAAATTTAACACTCAACACTTACCTCTTCATTCCCTACGATATCACCCTGGGATCCTCTGTGCACTATCTGCTTTCCCCTGTTGGGAGTAGCACCTAGCACTACGGCAGGCGAAAACAATCAATTTCGGAAACGCATCACAAAGGGGCGTTGCACACTCTTGAGTAGGTGGCGCTAGAGTGCGCAGCGCTAAATAACAGCGCTACCGCTAAACCACCAACAAAGTTCGCGGTAGGCTGTCATAACGCGGTGTTTGGGTGGTAGGAGCTTTGCGGAACGTTAGCGTCCCTCTCCGGCGCTAACGGGCAACACTAAGCCAACGCATTTTAGCCAGGGAGTTGTCGGGATCTGGAACGCTTTACCTGAAAAGATAATGGAAACTGATTGCATAAATAATTGGAAAAGGGGGTTGGACAGTTACTTGAGGATGAGGAATTTACAGGCTTACGGGCAAAAAGCGGGGCTATGAGACTAAACACGATATCTCTCTCAAAGAGCCAGCACAGGTACGACGTGACTAAAGGCCTCCTTCTCTGCTGTTTATCCCCATGCTGCAACATCCTTAGCATTGAAGCACTGACTACACTTGATCAGCTCCGCTGGGCAGGCCACATAGTTTGCATGCCAGACATGAGACTCCCAAAGCAAGTGCTCTACTTGAACTCCTTCACGGCAAACGAGCCAAAGGTGGGCAGCGGAAGCATTACAAGAACATCCTCAAAGCCTACCTGATAAAGTGCGACATGCCCACTGACGCTTGGGAGTCCCTGGCCAAAGATCGCCCTAAGTGGAGGAAGTGCATCCGGGAGGGCGCTGAGCACCTTGAGTCTCATCGTCGAAAGCATGCAGAAATCAAGCACAGGCAGCGGAAAGAGCGTGCGGCAAACCAGTCCCACTCACCCCTTCCCTCAACGACTATCTGTCCCACCTGTGGCTCTCGTATTGGACTGTTCAGTCACCTAAGTACTCATGTTAAGAGTGGAAGCAAGTCTTCCTCGATTCTGAGGGACTGCCTATGATAATGACCTCTGCTGTAAATTTCTATGATTCTGGAGTCAGAGATAAAATCTGGTCATACCTAGAAAGATGCAGGGAGGCCTCGTCAGTGGGCAATGCCAACCTTGGCTTTATCCTGGTCCTCATTCTGCCTCTTGGATGACACCAAGGAACTCGACCTTAGGTTTCATCAACTGTAGCTTTGTGACATTAACCTTCAGTCCAAAGGACTCCAGTCGATGCAAAATCTCACTCAACATTCATAGATGCTCTTCCCGAACATGGGTACGTATTAGGATGTCATCCACATAGTGGATAATAACGTCGGCATTCAACAGCACTCTCGGAGTTTGTTTCATTTGAGCATGGAAAGTAATGGGGCTTTTGGCGATACATTGAGGGAGGACAATCCAAGTGTACTTCTGCCCTTCAAAAGTAAAGGCAAATTTATACAACAAGAACAAGTTGTATTTATATAGCACCTTTAATGTAGTAAAACATTCCAAGGCGCTTCACAGGAACGTAATTAGATAAAATTTGACACCGAGACACACACAGATGTCAGAGGTAGGTGTTAAGGCGCGTCATAAAGGAGGAAAGAGAGATGGAGAGGCATAGGAAGAGAATTCCAGAGCTTAGGGCCATGGCAGCTGAAGGAGGGGCTGTGATGTGGACAACATGAAGATAGTCCGTAGTGTGTTGCTACACATCAAGATTTTTTATGGCATTAAACTTGAAGTAAAGGGGTTGGAGAATCTGAATGTCAAGGATCCGTATGTCGTCATCTCCAATCACTAGAGCTCTCTGAATCTGATGCTGATCCCATTTATTTCATTGTAATGGTCGATACACTGCTTCTGGATGTAGCCTTATTTGTACATTCCCTTCAAGGAAACGGTAGTCAATGTAGGGTGACCATTTCAATACTACACCTTTCCCTGTTTGGAGAAGCCGAAGGCATGGCCGCCGATGATGGAGCAATTAAAATCGGGGATGCACAAGAGGCCAGAATTGGAGGAGCGTAGATATCTCCGAGGTTTATAAGGCTGGAGGAGGTTACAGAGATAGGAAGGGGTGAGGCCCATGGAGTGATTTGAAAACCAGGATGAGAATTTTAAAATCGAGGCGTTGCTTAACTGGGAGCCAATGTACGTCAGTGAGCACAGGGGTGATGGTGAATGTGACTTGGTGTGAGTTAGGACACGGGCAGGGGAGTTTTGGATGACCTCAAGTTTACTGAGGGTGGAAGATGGGAGGCCAGCCAGGAGTGCGTTGGACTAGTCAAGTCTAGAGGTAACAAAGGTGTGGATGAGGGTTTCAGCAGCAGAAGAGCTGAGACAAGGGCGACGTCGGGCGATGTTACGGAGGTGGAAATAGGCGGTCTTAGTTATGCATCAGATATTGTGAATTGGAAAGGGGCGGGAGACTCCAGAATCCAGTCAAGATATCTATCACCGAATGCCAGATGGACCAGCTTGACTAACATCTTTGCATTTGATGCGAGAATGGGAGCAGCTTTTATAAAATCCGAGGGCTAGACTTTCCACTTCACATGGCGAATCTAAGGCCCATCTATCACCCAAAACTGACCTCTATCGCCCATTTTCATTAAAAAAATGGAAACTAGGCCCAAAAGATCGCCAGAAAAACAGGTGCCCAAGTTTCCACTCGCATCGCTGAAATGATCGCCCACACAAGACCCATCCCAAGTTTCAGCACATAGCATGCACTTCGCTGGGCTGATGCAAGGCCCAAAAGTGCGCTGAGAAATAGTTGCTTTTACTGGGCTGAACAGAAGGAAATGGGCACTACGGATGCCATTTTGAAGATCGGAGGAAGGATGGAGGCAACAGAAAAGAAGGAGCTAAATAGTTGAGAGTTATTTCGAGTGTTAATTTAAAGATATTTCTACTCAGAATATTAGATCAGGATATATAAAGTAGGTATTATAAAGTTATTTTGGAACTAGCTTTTACATAGTGAAATTATTTACTGATATTGTTGGGGCCTATTAAACTGACTAGCATACAGCGTAGATAGTACAGAGTACAGTGATTGGAGAGTATAGAGATATTATTTTAATTTATTTGAAATTAGTGAAAGTAATTATTGATAGTGATATGGGGCCTATGCTTTCCCTGCCTTTAATTGCAACCACTCACACACTGGTTACTGAAAGGATCAATCGAAGAGGTGGCAGAATAATGCGTAGATGGAGACAAAGACAGAGGAGGCGACCGTACAGCCAACGAAGGTACTTGGAAAAGCAATCTTACCTGAACTTGTCTGAAAACGCTTGTCTGAGGAGGCTGCGATTCCGAAAGGAGGTCTTCGATGAGATATGCCAACTCATCAAGGGTGATCTGCAGCACCATCAGAAACGCACTGTCTTTTGAGGTGAAGGTTACTGCTGTCCTAACCTTCTATGCATCGGGATCTTTTCAGGCTTCAGCTGGCGACATCTGCCATATCTCCCAGCACGCTACACACTGCTGCATTCGATACAGGATCGACTTCATAAGCTTCCCAATGACCAGAGAGGCTCAGACCGAGAGGGCTTTGGGTTTCTACAGGATACAGGGAGCAATAGACTGCATGCACTTTGCCCTGAAAGCACTCTTAAAGAACGCGGAGGCGTTTTGTAACAGAAAGGGGTTCCACTCCCTAAATGTGCAGCTTGTTGTCGACCACAATCAAAAAATTCTGACAGTAAATGCTACATTTCCTGGCAGCATCCATGATGCGCACATCCCACGTGAAAGTGCTATCCCTGACCTATTTGTCAATCAGCCAGAAGGTCATGGTTGGATGCTGGGGGATAAAGGATATGGCCTTGCCAGTTGGCTCATGACCCCTCTGCGTAATCCCGTCACTGAAGCACAGAAACGTTATAATGAAAGTCACACAGCGACACGCAACATCGTTGCAAAGACAATTGGAGTCCTAAAGCAGCGCTTCAGATGCCTGGATCATTCTGGAGGCAGTATACAATACCACCCTGACCAGGTCACAGACTTTATTGTGGTGTGTTGCATGCTGCATAACCTAGCTATAAGGAGAGGACAAGTAATGCCAGATCGGGTTGCAGGTCCACCTCCAGAAGGAGGGGAGACAAGAGCCAGCCGGCGAGGATGAAGAGGAAGAAGCGGCAGAAGAGGATGCAGGCAAGGACATAGGGGAGCGCAATTAGCCTGGCAATCTAGCACCGGGACCACCACCCCCCTCAAACCAGTAGCCAGGGACAGTTACACGGCCGCTAAGCTGTTGCGTCAGCAGCTCATTAATGAACGCTTTGCATAAACTATCATTATGGATATTCAAATGTTCATTTACAGCTCAGGTTAATCAAAAGTTTTATTTGCGTGGGGTTTCATTGTTGTCTTGCCTGCACTGGCCTATCATCGGCATTCATACTTACTTTAAGTAAAGGTAAAATAAGGTACTGCTACAATAAAAGAATAAACAAATAAGAATGAACAACTGTAAATTTGTTAACTAATGGAACTAAGAGAGAAGGCACAAAATTTGTTGAATTAAAAGATTTTTTTTATTAACAAAGACAACTAACGAATTAATTTTTTAAAAACTATTTAACAACACCCGCCAACCCACCCTTCCCTCAAATCCTAATGAACATTGAACAAAACAATAACAATTTTCCAACAAGAAGAAATAATTCTGTAAGGGGTTCTGGGGAGTGTTGTGCCTTGGGTGTCTCTCTCTGGGCTTCTGCCCTCACAGCTTATGCCTGGCCTGTGAGGTACCCTGAGTGCAGCAAGAGCACTCCTGGAGAGACTGTGTCCACAGCTTATGAAGGGGGTTTTGAGACTCGTGCGTCCCCACAGCTTTGACTAACCTGTGAGGCACCTGTGAGTGTCAAACACACCTAACCCCTTTCTTCCCTAGCCAGTGGCACACAGTTGAGCGTTTTCGAGGCGCTCCTGGCTTCCCTTACACTGTTCTGACCCAAGACTCACGATCAGGAGATGTAATACAACAGAACTGAGACGAGGCGATTCCAAGAGGAACTTTAAGCTTCCAATTTATTTGACGATGTATCTCAACAAACAGCAATACACCAACAAAACAAACCCCTAAATCCCACTAAACGGACACAACGAGAATTTTTACACAAGTTTAACAGCAGTGCAATGCCCAACCTCCCATCTTCCTGACCTAACTGAGTTGGGAGTTCTGGGGACCAGAGATGGTACTCACCACAGCCTTTAAAGTCTTTCCAGGTCAAAACGCGGTTTCAGGGTTCTCTTTCTGCTATCTTCAGGATCTTGAAGTTACTTTCTCGGTTGTGATTTTCTTGGAAACTTGGTTGTTGTTGCGTCTTGTTATTGCTGTGGATCTACCTGAGTCCAGCTCTCGGGAAAATCCTTGTGGCAAAGAAAAGGTTCAGTCTCCAGTAGCGAAAGGAGGCTGAACTGATGCCATCTCGGGATGGTGGTTTGCTTCTTCTGTCTTCGGTATCTTCGGACACTGGTCTTCATTCTGTGTCGAAAGGCTGACTGCTTGCTGGAACACGAGAACAGAACAACTTGTCGGGGCAGAAACCCCTTCTTATATCCAATTATCCAGCCAGACTTTCGTGCTGAAATAAATCCTTCCCATTGGTGGGCTTGTGATTTTTGAAAAATGCAGCAGTGTTGGATTTTGCGGGGGGTTTTCCACTGGCCATCCCTGATAACCTAAACAAGGGTTGAGTAGGTGTTAATTGGGTTGGCAGGGTGTGGGCCTCCTGTAGCCATTGTGTAGGCCCTCAGTTTGTTTTGGGTTTCCTAGTTTTCTTAAGGCCTGCATAATATCCCTCCATAATGTAAACGTGGGGGAGACAATAGCCCGGTATCGGTGATGAGTCAGTCCCGAGTTTTAGAGCAAGGGCACTCCCATTGGCTTGGAGTCCCTTGCTTCAGGCTGACTCTATCCCACCATTGGCCCTCCGGTGACCTCCCCGTCCAATCATTGCCCTACCAAGGCCAAACCATCTCTGTTTCAATCCATATCTGGCTCTGGGTTCCCTGTTCCTTCCAGGACACTGGCCTGCTGCAGCACAGACAGATCCCACAGCTCTTTTCCTTCTGGGTAAAATGAGTGGTTTTTCGTCCTCCCCTACAATTCAACAATGAAAAACACACCCCCCTTCCTACCTGCCGCCACATTTCTCTCCAGATCCTTTCCCACCCCGTGTTCTTACCCCACCCGCCCGTTTTGGTCTACGCTGACTGACATGAACATGTTGTGCAGTGTGGGACGGCAAGACTTCCTGCCGTGGTGGAGGTGAAGGAGTGGAAGTTGAAGCCTGAGGCTCCACTTCCGAGTCAGGAGGAACTCTGCCCTCTGTACTCGCTTGCCTGCTCGGGGTCGCGCTGCGAGCTGACACGACACCTTGGGGTGCAGCGCTGTGTGCAGCCATTAACGCATGCTGAAGGGCATTGGTTGCAGTGGTTTGCTCACGAATGGCCTCCAACATCTCCTGTGCTGGCTGTTTGCATGGAAGACCAGTTGGAGAAGTTCGTGCTGAACTCGCTCCAGGTTGCTGGAAACTGGCTCCAGTTTGCAGAGAAACCCGCGACCGTCTCCCTGCACAGGGATATCAAGCTCTCCGTCTGGCCCTCCATGGTAGGCGATTGCTCACCCCGCTGACCAATATTTCGCGCCTTGGCATCACCACCTGCACACCGCTTAGTTCCGGTGCCTCAGCCATCTCAATTGATCCCCCCCAGACCAAAACAATATCTTCCTCTTCCTCCTCCTCCTCCCGCGAGGTTATTGACGGTGCAGGAATGGATGAGTGAAACTGATTCTAACGACACTTGACCTTAAAAAAACAAATGACATTTCTAAACAACTTATTAGGACATTAACGGTGCTCATTATTAGTAAACATACATATCAATACATATCAATTTTTCAATAACCCATAACATAAGAATACTTTTCAGTACCCCATATGCACAAGGGTTCACCAGGGCTGACATGACCTTATTCGTAAATCAAGAGTATATCAAATTGCATTATAATTGCAGGACATTACATGCGTAACTAAGATATTTTTAAGATGTCTTTAATAATGTTTGACACATTGCACAGTTTCCATTACTCTCAAGACTCAAGGGTGGGTTGTCAGGCCCCACTAAGGCGATCGCAAACTCCTCGTATTCTGATAAAATCTGAACCTGAGCAGAGCCGCCGCCCGTCCTCCTCTGCTCGGCTCGATTGATAGATATCTTCTGTAAATGATAAGATAACATTGTATAGCATAAGCTATTGGACTTGGTCATAAACATTTAAGATTTACAAATTTAAATGTTCGATTAGAACTTTGCATTACATTGCATATGAACAATATTCCATAATATAAAATTCAACTTAGTGTTAGAATGCAGAAATTAATTCATAATTTAATTAGTTAATACTATTACAAAATGATATTTAAGATTCCAATTAAAATTTGCATACATCATTTAAATATTACATATGTAAAATTGTAAATATAAAATGCAACTTACTCAGGCTGCTGCCAACAAGCTGTTCCATCTTTTCCTGCACTGGTCAGGTGTACGTACTTTGTTCGAGGCGGAGGTTACGACATCGGCAATCTTGGCCCATATTTTCCAATATGCACGGGGTGGAGGTTTCCCATGCCCATCCTGTGTCAATTCATCCCACCTGCCACTCACTATGTTAACAAGTGCGTCGTTGGCCTCCTTGCTAAAGGGTTTAGCCCTTTTCCTTTCACTATCTCCCTCCATATTTCAGTATATTTATCAATATATTAGATAATATATTATATTGTATATTTTTCCAAAATTGAGCAAAACAAAATAATTAAAAGTCGATAAGAATGATTAATTTTCAATATGAATTCAAATATCAATACCAGCAAACACAAACAGCTCCTCGTCCCTTCCTTCCCCTCTCTCTCTCTCTCTCTCTCTCTCTCTCTCTGCCCCTCCCCGTGCTTCTGAGCACCCCTGACCTCTCAAAACGCAGGAAAGAAACTCAACCACAAAAAAATCCCACACATGCGCAGAATAGCGTTGCTAGGGAAGTTTTTTTTTTTACTCCCGTTTTCGGTGGGCGATCGTGAGATTGCCAAAAAAATCGCATCGCTGGGGTAAGGCCGAGTGGAAAATCACAAAAAAAAAGGCGATCAGCAAGGCCGAGACATCCCACATCGCTGGAACATGGCCCATTTTTTTCGGCCTTAGCCACCTAGTGGAAAATCTAGCCCATAGAATATTACAGCACAGAATGAGGCTATTCAGCCCATCGTTCCTGTGCCGACTATTTGAAAGAGCTATACAGTTTAGTCCCACACCCCAACTTTTCTTCCCTTAACACTGCAAATTAGTCTCCAAGTACTTGTCCAATTGCCTTTTGAAAGTTCCTATTAAATCTGCTTTCTGTAATGCACCACCCTTTCAGGTAGTGCATGCCAGATCTTAACCACCTTGTGTAGGAAAAAAGTATCATTTCCCTCTCGTTCTTTTGCCAATTATTTTAAATCTGTGACATCTAGTTATCGACCCACTTGCCAGAGGAAACATTTTCTCCCTACTTGCTCTATCAAAACCCCTCATAATTTTGAATATTCGGTCTCCCCTCTGCTCTAAGGAGAATAATCCCACCTCCTTTAATCACTCCACATAACTGAAGTTCTTCATCGCTGATATCATCCTGGTGAACCCTCTCTGTACCCTCACCGAGCCCTCGACATCCTTCCTAAAGTGTGGTACCCAGAATTGTACACCATACTCCAGCTGAGGCCCAACCAATAATTTGTAACGGTTTAGCATGACTTTGTTTTTGTATTCAATGCCCCTATTTACAAAGCCAAGTATTCCTTCTGCTTTCTTAACCGCCTTCTCAATTTGCCCTGCCACCTTCAAAGTTTTGTGAATATACATCCCCGGGCCCCTTTACTATTGCACTTCGCTCAAAATAGTACCGTTGACAGTGGTTTCTGATACATTAATGACCTGGACTCTGGGGGTACAGGGCACAATGTTGAAATTTGAAGATAACACGAAACGTGGAAGTATAGTAAACAGTGAGGAAGATAGTAATAGACTTCAAGAGGACATGGACTGGTGGATTAGACGTACAGATAGCAGATGAAATTCAATGCAGCAAAGTGTGAGTTGATGCATTGTGTTCGGGAGAATGAGGTTAGAAAATACAAGCTAAATGGTACAATTTTAAAGGGGGGGTACAAGAATAGGAAGGAAGAATAGAAAAACAGAATTTTTTTAAATGGTGAGGAACTATTAAATGTTGGTGTTAAGAGAGATTTAGCTGTTCTTGTACTGGGTGGCGGTGTGAGCTGTGAAGAGGACGCTAAGAGGCTGCAGGGTGACTTGGACAGGTTAGGTGAGTGGGCAAATGCATGGCAGATGCAGTATAATGTGGATAAATGTGAGGTTATCCACTTGGGGGGCAAAAACACGAAGGCAGAATATTATCTGAATGGTGACAGATTAAGAAAAGGGGAGGTGCAACGAGACCTGGGTGTCATGGTACCTCAGTCATTGAAAGTTGGCATGTAGGTACAGCAGTCGGTGAAGAAGGCAAATGGTATGTTGGCCTTCATAGCTAGGGGATTTGAGTATAGGAGCAGGGAAGTCTTACTGCAGTTGTGCAGGGCCTTGGTGAGGCCTCACCTGGAATATTGTGTTCAGTTTTGGTCTCCTAATCTGAGGAAGGACATTCTTGCTATTGAGGGAGTGCAGCGAAAGTTCACCAGACTGATTCCCGGGATGGCAGGACTGACATATGAGGAGAGACTGGATCGACTGGACCTGTATTCACTGGATTTTAGAAGGATGAGAGGGGATCTCATAGAAACATATAAGATTCTAACGGGACTGGACAGGTTAGATACAGGAAAAATGTTCCCGATGTTGGGGGAGTCCAGAACCAGGGGACATAGTCTAAGGCTAAGGGGTAAGCCATTTAGGACTGAGATGAGGAGAGACCTCTTCACTCAGAGAGTTGTTAACCTGTGGAATTCCCTACCGCAGAGAGTTGTTGATGCCAGCTCGTTGGATATATTCAAGAGGGAGTTAGATGTGGCCCTTACAGCTAAAGGGATCAAGGGGTATGGAGAGAAAGCAGGACAGGGGTACTGAGGTGAATGATCAGCCATGATCTTATTGAATGGTGGTGCAGGCTCGAAGGACTGAATGGCCTACTCCTGCACCTATTTTCTATGTTTCAAATGGCATGTTGGCCTTTATTGCATGGGGGTTTGAGTCCAAGAGTAAGGAAGTCTTACTGCAATTGTACAGGGCTTTGGTGAGACCACACCTGGAGTACTGTACACATTTTTGGTCTCCTTATCTGAGAAAGGACATATATGCCTTAGAGGCGGTGCAACAAAGGTTCACTAGATTGATTCCTGGGATGAGAGAGTTGTCCTATGAGGAGAGATTGAGTAGATTGGGCCTATACTCTTTGGAGTTGAGAAGAATGAGGTGATCTTATTGAAACATATAAGATTCAGTGGGGGAATGTCAGGGTAAATGCTGAGGGGTTGTTTCCCCTGGCTGGAGAGTCCAGAACTTGGGGCCATAGTCTCAGGATAAGGGATCAGTCATTTAAGACAGAGATGAGGAGGAATTTCTTCACTCAAAGGGTTGTGAATCTTTGGAATTCTCTACCACAAAGGAATATGGATGCTGAGTCGTTGGGTATATTCAGGGCTGAGATAGATAGATTTTTGGACTCTTGGGGAATCGAGATATGGGGATCAGGCAGGAAAGTGGAGTTGAGGTCGAAGATCAGCCATGATCTTATTGAATAGCGGAGCAGGCTTGAGGGGCCTCCTGCTCCGAATTCTTCTGTTCTTATATGAACAGAGACCTGGGGGTATTTGGGCACAAATCTCTGTAGGTGGTAGGACAGGTTAATAAAGCATAAGAAATCCTGGGATTTCTAAATAGAGTACTGCAAAAGCCAGGAAGTTATACTAAACTTATATAAAACACTAGTTTGGCCCCAGCTGGAATGTTTTATCCAATTCTGGGCACCACACTTTAGGAAGGACGTGAATGCTTTGGAGAGCGTACAGAAGAGATTTACGAGAATATTTCCAGAGAGGAGAGATTACAGTTATGTGGATAGACTAGAGAAGCTGGGATTGTTCTCCTTGGAGCAGAAAAGGCTAGGAAGAGATTTGATAGAGATATTTAAAATCATGAAAGGTTTATATTATTGAATGGCAATGCTGACTCGAAGGGCCGAATGGCCTGCTCCTGCACCTAATTTCTATGTTTCTATAAGAGCAAATAAATGGAAACTGTTTCCAATGGCTGAAGGTTTGATAACCAGAGGGCACAGATTTAAGGTGATTGGTAAAAGAACCAGAGGCGAAATGGGGAGAAAGTTTTTTACGCAATGAATGGTTAGGATTTGGAATGCACTGCCTGATAGGTTGGTGGAAACAGATTCAATAGTTACCGGCAAAAAAGAATTGGATAAATACTTAAAGGAGAAAAAATTGCAGGGATCTGAGGAAAGAGCCAGGGAGTGGGACTAACTGGTTTGCTCTTCGAAAGACGGAGTGCAGACTTGAAAGGCTGAATAGCCTCCTTATGTGCTGTTTGATTCTATGATACAGCTTATACCATCTCTCCATGTTGTTTCCAAAGTGCATCACTTCACACTGATCCACATTAAATTGCATCTGCCATGTTTCTGCCCATTTCACCAGCGTGCCTATGTCCTCCTGAAGTCGTCCACTATTTATTTACTAAGTTGCTAAGTTTTGTATCATCTGCAAACTTCAGAATTCATAGAATCTTACTTCATAGAAAGAAGTAATTTGGCCCGTCATGCCTGTGCTGCCTCTTTAAAAGAGCTATCTAAATTAGTCCCAGTCCCCAGCTTTTTCCCACAACCGGAACTCAAAATTGTACTCCCTATACTCAAGTCCAGGTCATTAATATATAACAAGAAAAGCAATGGTCCTAATACTGACTCCTGGGGGACCCCACTGCATGTTTCTCTCCAGTAAGAAAAACATTTCTGGAGTAAATTTGTTTAATTGCCTGTAATCAATTGTCACTTGCTAGGAGCCGGTTATACTCTTGACACATCGTTAATTTTCCTGATACCCCCTGGTTCTCTAAACTTGTTATTGCCACGTGTAAACTATCCACTGCCCCTCTTAGATGGGGTATTGTCTTTGTGGTTAGGGGTTATCCCCCTCATTCTGAATACACGTTTCCCACATTCATGTTGGTATCTGGCAAACATGTCTGGTGTCTTTCACACACCTGTCTAATCTCAAAGACATGGGCCCCCAATGGGCAGGAATGGGATTCAAATGATCAAACTGACCAACGTACCCCCAAACCTCAGTTTTCCTGGCTGCTGCGATATTCACGGCACCAATTATCAAGACTGTCGGGTCTCCCACTGTGGAGAGACAGGAGGTTCATTAGCATATTTAAATCAGGGTGCTATAATGGAATTGTGTGAGTAAATCTTTTGTACTGAGAGACTAGAGGGAGTCTTGTTCCAAAGTATAAAGGTTTTATTAAGAAATTACAATATAAGTAGTAAAGATGTTAAAATACAAAAGTATAATTACAACATGCGATTCTGGGATCAGGACTTGCAATTTTCGGAGGTAACTCAGGAGTAAAGCTTCACATGACAGTAGCCAAGTCTGATGTCGTCATACAGCAACAACCCATTCCCATATATCTGTGTCTTGCTTGTCCCATTTTCATCTTTGACTAATAACAGTACAATTAGGAGAGTACGCATCCAGAGTAAAACCACAAACTAAGAAAAAACACACTTTTTTTTTTTACAGAGGAAACTATGGTTCTGAGCTTTTCATTCTCCATTCTTTCTGACCTTTGTAATGAAGAATATTGTTAAAATACAATTTACATCCAAAGGTATAACATGTGCGACAGCACAGAGCAGACCCTTTGGCCGATCAAGTCCTTAAAATTATCTGAGGAGGTAACCATATGGTAGATATGGAAAATGCAGTGGATGTAATGTGCATGGACTCTAAAAAGCCTTTGACAAAGTACCACATGGGAAATTACTAGAGAAGATTAAGATGTGTGGAATTCGGGGGAGGATAGCAAACTGGATTAAAAATTGGCTAGAGGGAGTTAAGGCATGTTTTCAGAGTGGTTGGAAGGTGTGTTCAGTTCCAGGACCACTTCCGTTCCATGTGTATACCAATAATTTTGATATAGACCGAGAGGAAGTGGTGTTGAAATTTGCAGATGATCAGAATTATAGAAGACCAAAGGAAACCAGAAAGGGAGATTTATGAGATGGGGAGTGGGCTAAAAATGATAGACAGAATTCAGTGACAATAAGTGAGGTTATATATTCTGACTTTAAAAATTCAGTAATTATACTCGCGGCCCAGTGCTGTGGAAGATCAGAGGTATTTGATGTACAGGTTCATAGGACAGTAGAGGCAGCACCTCAGCTTAATGAGGCCGTAAAAATAAGTTAATGGAATTCTCGGTTTTATCACAAGGGTTATCGAATATAAAAGCCAAGAAATAATGATGAGTCTGTATAATACCTCGATAAGACCACCATTAGAATACTGTGTGCCGTATTGGGCTCCACACTATAGGCAGGATATTGAGCTTTTGGAGAGGGTACACTACAGATCCTCTAGGATACTCCCTGGTTCGAGAAAATACAAATACAAAGGATGACTTGAAAAGTTATTTCATTATTACAACACAGATTATGAGGTGATATGATTAAAGTGTTCAGAATTATTAAATGATGGAGCAGACTGTTTCCAGTAGTTGATGGAATGAGTGGCCATAATTACAAGATTGAATGCAAGAGATTTAGAAGAGAGAACAAGAGAGAGAGTTGTGAGGCTGCAGAATTCACTTCTCGGGTTAGTGGTTGAGACAGAAACTGTCAACATTCAGGGTTAGATTGGAGGCGCGAGGGGCCAAATGGCCTACTCCTGCTCCTATTTCTTATGTTCTTATGATAGGTGGATCAAAGCGAAAGGAATGGGAACAGGGTGATATGTGATTCAGACTTTTAGCTCCCGTGGATGGTAAACGCCAATATGGACCGGTTGGACCAAATGAACTGTTTCTGTATTGCAGCATCTGGCTGTACAAGTCTGTGTTGGCATTTTTCTCAACATAGGCCACCTACTTTAAACCCATTTTCCTGCTTGCTCCCCATACAATTTAACATTCTATTTTTTCACCATCTAATTTCCTTTTAAAAGAATTTATAGATTTTGAGTCAACTGCAGTTTGTTGCAGAGAATTCCACATACTACCCACACTTTATGTAAACAATTTTTTTCTTCCTTTCCCTTTATTCTTTTTGTAATTAAATTTGTGCCCTCTTTTCAATATCTTGCAATCACTAGTTACTTTAGCATAACCCATTATAACCTGAAACCCTAAGTATAAGAAAATGGCGCCGGAAAAAAAACACGCGATTCTGGAGCGCCCTGCAGCTCCATGTCTGCTTGGCGCGGAGCCTACACTCGCGCCGATTTTGTAAGTGGGAGGGGGCGGGTACCATTTAAATTAGTTTTTTTCCTGCCGGCAACCCTGCGCGTGCGCGTTGGAGCGTTCGCACACGCGCAGTGTGAAGGAAACATTGGCACTCGGCCATTTTTGTAGTTCTTTGTAGCTGTTTAATTTTTGAACATTTTTTAATAAAAGCACATTCACATCAGCACATCAGCACTGAGAAGGTGCAGGAAGCCTCAGAAAGTTGAGGCAGCCGTTTCCCGATGGCCTCGCCCCTCCTGCCGTCAGGAATGGCTGCTGAACTTGTGAGGCTTCCTGCAGCCTTCTCACTGTCTCCTTCCCCCCCCCCGCCCGCCGTCTGGAACGGCTTCTCCCCCCCCCCCTGCTGCGTTCGGTCGGTCGGGTCCGCACTCCCTCCCTCCCTCCCTCCCCCCCCCCCCCCCCCCCCCGCCCGCCGTCGTGAACGAACGGCTTCCTCCTCTCCCCCCCCCCCCCCCCACCGTCGTGAACGAACGGCTTCCCCCCCCCCCCTGCCGTCGGGAACGAACAGCTTCCTCCTCCCCCCCCCCCCCCACCGTCGGGAATGAATGGCTTCCTCCCCCCCTCCCCACCGTCGGGAACAAACGGCTTCCCCCCCCCCCCCTGCCGTCGGGAACGAACGGCTGCCTCCCTCCCCTCCCCCCCCCCCCCCCCGCCGTCGGGAACGAACGGCTGCCTCCTCTTTCTCCCCCCCCCCCCTGCGGGAACGGCTGCCTCAACTTGTGAGGCTGACTGCAGCATTCTCCGTGCCTGAAGCACTTTCACACAGGTAGGAAGATGGTTTATTTAATCTTTTCTTTGCTTATAAATGTTTATTCAGGTTAGATTTATTTGTATAATATTTGTATAAGTATAAATAAGGATTTATTGTAGAATTTAATGAGTTCCCTTCCCTTCCCCCCCCCCACCTCGTTCTGGACGCCTAATTTGTAACCTGCGCCTGATTTTTTAATGTGTAGAACAGGTTTTTTCAGTTCTACAAAAATCTTCACTTGCTCCATTCTACTTTAGTTTGGAGTACGTTTTCACTGTGGAAACTTTCAAATCAGGCGTCAGTGGCCGGACACGCCCCCTTTTGAAGAAAAAAATTCTGTTCCAAAGTGAAACTGTTCTAACTGACTAGAACTGCAGAAAAAAAATGTGGAGAATTGCGATTTCTAAGATAGTCCGTTCTCCACCAGTTGCTCCTAAAAATCAGGCGCAAATCATGTGTAAACTTGGGGCCATTGAGAGGGCTCAGCTGTAATCATCGCAAGCAGTTTATCACCATTAATCAAATTCTGCAATTGAATCATGAGGTTGGACCCAAAGTGTTAATGATTTGAATTGCAGTATCAAGGATCATGTAAATTGAACTTCAGTGATACCATATTTTACTTCAATGCATATTGACAGTACATACACTACACAAATTCTAAAGAAAGGCTATAAGTTCAACTGTTTCTGCTGAAGTTCCACAAGAGCTTTTGACTTAATGGGCTCTCTTGAACCACGAGGGAGGAGCGGTGGGGGTGTGGAGGTGTGCAGGCACGTATCAAGTTTAGTTTCCATTAATTTGCATGTATCTCAAATTGTCGATACTAACAGATCTTGGCATTTACCCACCAACGAGGCAGCAGTGCTAAAACAGACCCCTTTATTAACATCCAGGCCCACAAAATGTAAATAAGATGAAACGGCAAATAAGACTCGGGCTGTGAGCTGGATTGTCGGGGGTGGGGGGCCGGAGGGGGGGTGCGCAGGTTGAACAGAAGTGACGTGTTAGAATGTTTTCAATCCTCCATCCCAAATGCTGAAACACATTTTCATTCATTTTTGAAACCTTCATGGCAACACGTTGCACATACAGACCTTAACCATTTTATATATTTACACAATAGCGTGTTCGTTTTGCACAGAATTATTTATATGATGCACTTTGCAAAGGCAGAAAATATATAGCAGTCTATTGTTTTGACTTGTTTTGTATTTTAATCTTTGGTTACTCAATGGAGCTGGAAACTGAGACTCTGTTAATAAAACAAGTCAACTAGAATGAAAAATAATTGAACTGTGTATTTTACCGACCAGTGACAAGAGTAAACGGAGGACCAAAACTGTAAAGAAAAGCTTAGAGCCAAAATGGAACCAAACATTTATCTATTCCCATGTACATCGGAGAGACTTTCGAGAACGGATGTTAGAGATCACGCTGTGGGATCAGCCTCGTGTACAAGAAGAAGGAAGTGAATTTCTTGGAGAGGTAAAACAATGCATGTACTTTCACATTTTATTCATTTCTACTATAAAAATACTCCCAGCATTAGTTGGGCATTGTGCTTCAGAAAGCCCTGTAACTGGAGCATTTTGAATCCAGATCAGTGTCCAGGTTCATCTTTTTTGCATGGATTGGTCTTCACCCAGGCAGGAATACTGCTTGGGAATCGGAACGTTGGGGTCACCTCAGATCATGCTCCCTCCCAAAACTCCTCACTTGGGCTCACAGCAAGAATAAATTAGAGATTCCCCTATTACATTTTGTGGTGCCAATACATCAAAGGCTTTTCTTGGGGGAGCTACCATTGTCCACTCAGTAGGTGTGGGTCCTCCGAGTTCTGCCACTAGCTTTGAACTACTTTAGTTTAGACCTGCTTGTATGTGGAAATTGAGGAGCAATGTCAGATTATCTACAATAGCCGTTACCTTCCTCACTCTTTGGAAGAAAATCAACTTCCATACACAAAGTTCCCTCCTGGCCGATCCCTTGTTTATCTCTCAAACCTGCCACGGGTTGTAGCTACTCTGCTACTATTGTGTGATATTTTGGTGCTCCTGCTGTTGCTTAGGTTGTCAGTGCCAACTCCTGGTCAAAGAGCTAAACTAATGTTATACATTCATTAAGTGCTCATAACATTGGCCATGATAAGATGCTGATTATAGAAACAGAAAATAGGAGCAGTAGTAGGCCAGTTGGCCCTTCGAGCCTGCACCGCCATTCAATATGATCATGGCTGATCCTCTATCTCAACACCATATTCCCACTTTCTCCCCATAACCCTTGACGCCTTTTGTGTCGAGAAATCTATCTCCTTTTTAAATATATTCAGTGCCTTGGCCTCCACAGCCTTCTGTGGTAGAGAATTCCACAGGTTCATCATCCTCTGAGGAAAGAAATTTCTCCTCATCTTAGTCCTAAATTTCCTAACCCGTATCCTGAGACTGTGACCCCTTGTTCTAGACTTCCCAGCTAGGGGAAACATCCTCCCCGCATCCAGTCTGTCCAACCCCGTCAGAATTTTATACGTTTCAATGAGATCTCCTCTCATTTTTCTAAACTCTAGTGAATACAGGCCGAGTCGACCCAACCTCTCCTTATACAACTGCCCTACCATCCCAGGAAATAGATTGGTGAACCTTTGCTGCACTCCCTCTATGGGAAATATATCCTTTCTTAGGTAAGGACACCAAAACTGCACACAATACTCCAGGTGATGTCCCACCAAGGCCCTGTATAACTGTAGTAAGACATCATTGCTCCTGTACTCAAATCCTGTTGCAATGAAGGCCAACATACCATTTACCTTCCGAACTGCTTGCTGCACCTGCATGTTTGCTTTCAATGACTGGTGTACAAGGACACCCAGGTCCCTTTGTACATCGACATTTCCCAAGCTATCACCATTTAAATAATACTTTGACTTTATGTTTTTCCTACAAAAGTGGATAACTTTACATTTATCCACGTTATACTATATCTGTCATGTGTTTTTCCACTAACTCAACTTATCTAATTCACCTTGCAGCGTCTTTGCATCCTCCTCACAACTCACAATTCCGCCTAGTTTTTGTCATCAGCAACCTTAGAAATATTACATTTGGTTCCCTTATCCAAATCACTTTTATTTATCTATATATATTGTGAATAGCTGGGGCCCAAGCACTGATCCCTGTGGTACCCTACTAGTCACTGCTCGCCACCCTGTTTATTTCTACTCTCTGTTTCCTGTCAGTTAACCAATTTTCAATCCATGCCAGTATATTATCCCAATCCGATGTGCTTTAACCTCTTGTGTGGGACTTTATAAGAACATAAGAAATAGGAGCAGGAGCAGGCCATACAGCCACTCCTGAGCCTGCTCCGCCATTTAATATCATGACTGATCCGATCATGGACTCAGGTCCATTTCCCTGCCCGCTCCCCATACCCCTTATTCTCTTAGCGGTTAAGAAACTATCTATCTGTCTTAAATTTATCAAAGGCCTTCTGAAAATACAAATACACTACATCCACTGGTTCTCCCTTATCTATTCTATCAGTTACATCCTCAAAAAACTCGAGTAGGTTTGTCAAACACGATTTCATAAATCCATGTTGACTTTCTCTAATCCCGTTGATATTATCTAAGTGTACCATTTATAATAGACTCTAGCATTTTCCCTACAATAATGTGAGGCTAATTGGTCTGTAGTTCCCTGTTTTCTCTCCCTCCTTTTTTAAATAGTGGGGTTACATTTGCCACCTTCCAATCTGCAGGAACTGTTCCATAATCTATAGAATTTTGGAACACGACAACCAATGCATCCACTATTTCCATGGCTACCTCTTTTAGTACTCTGGGATGCAGATGATCAGGCCCTGCTGATTTATCGGCTTTCAGTCCCATTAATTTCTCCAGCACTATTTTCTTATTAATAATCATTTCCTTTAATTCCTCTTGCTCACTGGACCCTTGGTTCCCTAGCATTTCTGGGACATTATTTGTGTCCTCTTCCATGAAGACAGAACCGAAGTATTTATTTAATTGTTCTGCCATTTCCTTGTTCCCCATTATAAATTCTCCTGTTTCTGACTGTAAAGGACCTACATTTGTCTTCACTCATCTTTTTCTTTTTATGTACTTGGAGAAACCTTTGCAGTCGGTTTTTGTGTTCCTTGCAAGTTTACTCTCATACTCTCTTTTTTTCCTCTTAATCAATCTCTTGGTCCGTTTTTGCTGAATTCTAAACTGCTCCCAATCCTCAGGCTTGCTACTTTTTCTGACAACTTTTTATGTCTCCTCTAATACTATCCTTAATTTCTTTTGTTAGCATGGTTGGGCCACATTTCCTTTTGTGTTTTTGCGCCAGAAAGGAATGTATAACTGTTGCAATTCATGCATTTGTTCCTTAATGTTAAGCATTGCCTATCCACTGTCATGCCTTTTAATGAATCTTCCCAATCTATCATAGCCAATTCATTCCTCATACCTTCGTAGTTCCTTTGTTTAGATTTAGGACTCTAGTTTCGGATTGGACTACTTCACTTTCCATCTTAATAAAGAATGGTCATCTTCCCGAAAGGACACTGCACAGCAAGACTGTTAATTAACCCCTTCTCATTGCACAATACCCAATCTAAGATACCCTGTTTCCGGGTAGGCTTGTCAATGTACTGGTCCATGCAACCACCTCGTACACACTCCAGGAATTTATCTTCCACAGTATTATTACTAATTTGGTTTGGCCAGTCGAAATGTAGATTAGAGTTGTTGTGTATCTGTAAAGCATGCACTCCCATGTTCTGCCACCAGGGAGCATCTCCCCTGAAGTCCCAAGGGATCCCAGCATCGCTTGAGAGCACTGTCTATAAGCCAGCCCCTAAGGCCTGTTGCTCACTCTGGAGTGTCTTAACAAAGACTGAGGTCACTGTTACTTTAACCTCCCTGTGCGCAATCTCATCTGTGTTAGGAACACAATAACTGGCGACGTGTATACGAATCCAATGCAAAGATGCATCAAACTGTGGGCATCCTGGAGAAGTTCTCGGAGTCTGAGGACTGGGAAGTCTATGTCGAACGGTTAGACCAGTACTTTGAAGGAAGCGCTGCAAAAAGGAAAGCGGTCCTCCTCACGGTCTGCAGGGCACCGACCTACAGTCTCATGAAGAACCTTCTGGCTCCGGTGAAACCCACAGATAAGTTATATGAGGAGCTGTGTACACTGGTTCGGGAGCATCTTAACCCAAGGGAGAATGTGCTGATGGCGAGGTATCGGTTATATGCGTGCCAGCGATCTGAAGGTCAGGAAGTGGCGAGCAACGTTGCCGACCTAAAGCAACTTGCAGGACAATGTGAGTTTGATGGCTACCTGGAGCAAATGCTCAGAAACTTTTTTGTACTGGGCATTGGCCACGAGACCATCCTACGAAAACTTTGGACTGTAGACACTGACCCTCAGGAAGGCCATTGCGATAGCACAGGCGTTTATGTCCAGCAGTAATAACACCAAACAAATCTCTCAGTACACAAGTGCTAGCAATGTTCATAAATTAACTGGAACTGTGTTTGCGAGCAGAAATATACAGGGCAGAAACCACGAGTCTGCAACTGCCAGCAGGCCTCAGGTGACCCAGATGACTGAGTCCGCAACAAAGGATGAATGCAAGGCAATTCACACCTTGTTGGCGTTGTGGAGCCTTCCATTCAGCCTATTCATGCCGCTTCAAAGGATATGTTTGCAAGATCTGTGGAACAATGGGGCACCTCCAACGAGCTTGCAGACGAGCTGCAAGCTCTGCAAAACCTGCGAACCACCATGTGGCAGAGGAAGATCGGTCCATGGTGGATCAAAGGAATTTCGAGCCTGAGAGAGAGGAGGCAGATGCTGAAGTACACTGGGTGCGCACATTTTCGACGAAATGTCCATCTATAATGTTAAATGTAAAATTGAATGGCTTACCCGTAGCCATGGAACTGGACACTGGTGCTAGCCAATCCATCATGAGTAAAAAGATGTTTGAGAGACTTTGGTGCAACAAGGCACAAAGACCAGCCTCGAGCCCCTTCCACATGAAACTGAGAACGTACACCAAAGAGCTTATCAATGTCCTGGGCAGCGCCATGGTCAAGGTCACCTACGAGGGCACAGTGCACGAACTGCCACTCTGGATTGTCCCGGGCGATGGCCCCACACTGCTTGGAAGGAGCTGGCTGGGCAAAATCTGCTGGAATTGGGAGGACATCTGAGCGCTATCACATGTCGGTGAGGCCTCATGTACCCAGGTTCTTAACAAATTTCCTTCCCTTTTTGAGCCAGTCATTGGAAACTTTTCCGGGGCGAAGATGCGGATCCACTTGGTCCCAGAGGCATGACCCGTCCACCACAAGGCGTGAGCGGTACCTCACATGATGAGGGAGAGAGTGGAAATCGAATTGGACAGGCTGCAATGCGAGGACATCATCTCCCCAGTGGGATTCAGCGAGTGGGCCGGCCCGATTGTTCCAGTACTCAAAAGTGATGGCACGGTCAGGATTTGCGGCGATTATAAAGTAACTATTAATCGTTTCTCGCTACAGGACCAATACCCACTTCCTAAGGCAGATGACTTATTTGCGACGCTGGCAGGAGGCAAGACGTTCACTAAGCTCGACTTGACTTCGGCCTGCATGACGCAGGAGCTAGATCAACACGCACAAGGGACTGTTCATCTACAACACATGCCCATTTGGAATTCGGTTGGCTGCAGCGATCTTTCAGAGAAACATGGAGAGCCTACTCAAGTCGGTACCACGCACGGTGGTTTTTCAGGACGACATCTTGGTCACGGGTCGGGACACCGTCGAGCACCTACAAATCCTGGAGGAGGTCCTCCAGCGACTGGATCGTGTAGGGCTGCGGCTGAAGAGGTCGAAATGCGTCTTCATGGCAACAGAAGTGGAGCTTTTGGGGAGAAAGATCGTGGTGGACGGCATTCGGCCCACAGACGCCAAGACAGAGGCTATCAGGAATGCGCCCAGGCCACAGAACATCACGGAGCTGCGGTCGTTCCTGGGACTCCTCAACTATTTTGGTAACTTCCTGCCGGGGTTAAGCACCCTCTTCGAGCCCCTACATCTGTTAGTGCCTAAAGGTGAGAACTGGGTGAAAAAAATCCAAGTAATTGCTTTTGAGAAAGCCAGAAACATTTTATGCTCCAACAAGCTGCTTGTATTGTATAATCCGTGTAAAAGACTTGTGCTAGCACGTGATGCATCGTCGTACGGAGTCGGGTGTGCATTACAACAAGCTAACGTTGCGGGGAAGTTGCAACCTGTCGCCTATGCCTCCAGGAGCTTGTCTAAGGCCGAGAGGGCCGACAGCATGATTGAGAAAGAGGCATTAGCGTGTGTGTTCGGGGTAAAGAAAATGCATCAGTAGCTATTTGGCCTCAAATTTGAGCTGGAAACCAATCACAAGTCCCTCATAACCCTGTTCGCTGAAAACAAGGGGATAAATACTAATGCCTAAGCCCGCATACAAAGGTGGGCACTCGCGCTATCAGCGTATAACTATACCATCCGGCACAGGCCAGGCACCAAGAACAGTGCAGATGCCCTCAGTCGGCTACCATTGCCCACCACAGGGGTGGAAATGGCGCAGTCTGCAAACTTGTTGATAGTGGCGCAGCCCGCAGACTTGTTGATGGTCATGGAAGCGTTTAAAAATGATAAATCACCTGTCACAGCCCGCCAGATTAGGACTTGGACCAGCCAAGATCCTCTGCTGTCCCTAGTAAAAACTGTATACTGCATGGGAGCTGGGCCAGCATCCCCGTTGAAATGCAAGAGCTAATCAAGCCGTTCCAGCGCCGAAAGGATGAGCTGTCCATTCAGGCAGACTGCCTGTTGTGGGGTAACCGTGTAGTGCTACCCAAAAAGGGCAGGGAGATGTTCGTCTCGGATCTCCACAGCACACACCCGGGTATAGTAATGATGAAAGCGATAGCTAGATCCCACGTGTGGTGGCCCAGTATCGACTCTGACTTAGAGTCCTGTGTACGGCAATGCAGCGTGTGTGCTCAGTTAAGCAACGCGCCCAGAGAGGCATCACTAAGTTTGTGGTCCTAGCCCTCTAGACCATGGTCGAGGATCCATGTCGACTATGCGGGCCCATTTCTCGGTAAAATGTTCCTGGTGGTGGTGGATGCTTTTTCAAAATGGATTGAATGTGAAATAATGTCGGGAAGCACCACCACCGCCACCATTGAAAGCCTGAGGGCCATGTTTGCCACCCACAGCCTGCCTGACATACTGGTCAGTGACAACGGGCCATGTTTCACCAGTGCCGAATTTAAAGAATTCATGACCCGCAATGGGATCAAACATGTCACCTCGGCCCCGTTTAAACCAGCATCCAGTGGGCAGGCAGAGCGGGCAGTACAAACAATCGAACAGAGCCTCAAACAAGTCACAGAAGGCTCACTCCAAACCCGCCTGTCCAGAGTACTGCTCAGCTACCGTACGAGACGCCACTCGCTCACAGGGGTGCCCCCGGCTGAGCTACTCATGAAAAGGACACTTAAAACCAGACTCTCGCTGGTTCACCCCAACCTGCACGATCAGGTAGAGAACAGGCAGCAGCAACAAAATGTAAACGATGGTCGCGCCACTGTGTCACGGGAAATTGATCTGAATGAACCTGTGTATGTGCTAAACTATGGACATGCTCCTAAGAGGATCGCGGGCACGGTGATAGGTAAAGAAGGGAGTAGGGTGTTTGTCGTCAAACTAGACAATGGACAAATTTGCAGAAAGCACCTGGACCAAACGAGGCTGCGGTTCACAGAGTGCCCTGAACAACAGCAGACACCACCTTTTTCGAGCCCACAACACACACCCAAAGGACCAACGACACCACGCCGGACCAGGAAATCAAACTCATCATGCCCAACAAGGCCAGGCTCACCCAGCAGCCCTGCAGGGCCAACAACACGCCAGCCCAGCGAGGGCACAGCCAAGACACCAGAACAGACATTTGTACCGAGGCAGTCCACCAGGGAAAGAAAGGCTCCCGACCATCTCACCTTGTAAATAGTTTTCACTTTGACTTTGGAGGGGGGAGTGATGTTGTGTATCTGTAAAGCATGCACTCCCATGTTCCGCCACCAGGGAGCGTATCCCCTGAAGTCCCAAGGGATCCCAGCATCCCTTGAGAGCACTGTATATAAGCCGGCCCCTAAGGCCTGTTACTCACTCTGGAGTGTCTTAATAAAGACTGAGGTCACTGTTACTTTAACCTCCCTGTGTGCAGTCTCATCTGTGTTAGGAACACAATAAAAGTCACCTACAATTACTGTAGTACCCTTGTTACATGCATCTCTAATTTCCTGTTTGATGCCGTCCCCTACAATACCACTACTGTTTGGAGGCGTATAGACAACTCCCACCAATGTTTTCTGCCCCTTGGTGCTCCTTCGCTCCACCCAGATTAATTCTACATCTTGATTTTCTGAGCCAATATCCTTTCTCATTACTGCTCGGATTTCATCCTTTACTAACAACGCCACACCACCCCCTCTTCCTTTTTGCCTGTCCTTCCTAAATATGAAATATCCTTGGCTATTCAATTCCCAACCTTGATAATTGCAACTATCAAACTCTCAATTTCCCACTCTGAGCTGCTGCACTCTGTGCTACCAGCACACAGCCCTCTGTTTATATGTTCTTTTATATGTACAAGATAATGATCGAGTTTAGAGTGAGACTTCAAAAGCTCCCTCCACAGAGCCACACAATGGCTAGAGCTTGCAATTACATTGTGATTGTTGACATATTAAAATTGAATGGAGAATGCTGATGCAGCAATTTACAACAGTAAATGTTGACACAAAGGCCTGACTAAGGTTTGCAGACTGGAAGTATTTGTCCTAGCAAGATTTTAATAATAAACTAGATACTTCATTATTAGTTGCAGGGTACAAACTACTTAAAAGGACAATATCCTTAGGTATTTTTCCTTGGTAGCATCAATCGTGCTCCTAATTCTTGCAGTTGTTTATCTACAACATTTTAGGTTGATAATTGCTGGTATAGATCATATTGTTGCACTTTTTCAGATCCTTATAGAGCTGGAGACGGCATTGTTGGATGATGAACCACACTGGTACAAACTTCAGACACATGATGTATCTTCACTACCTCTGCCTCAGCCATCGCCCTACATGCCAAGGCGGCATGTCCATGGGGAAAGTCCTAGTAAAAGGCTACAAAGTAGGTCATTGATAATTGCAGTCCCATTAGAGTTCTGTCATCTTTCTGCCTCGATTCTGAAATAAATCCTCAGCATAACAAATACTTAGTTGTTTTATTAATTGTGAATTAAGTTGACTGTGATGTATGTTGAAATCACTGTGTAAGATATAGATGACTTTCAATTTTACAATCAGGCTGTCCTGAAAATAAGGCTTTCTCTTTCCTAACCAGGAGTATTGAATTCATTTATTGCAATATTTTACTCACTGCTAAACTAGGGGTCCCAACAGAAAACATTTAACCCTTAAAATGATGCACTTCGATAATAGCTTCCAAACAAATGTTCATCTGAAGCCCCTCTCGGCTATTTTAGCAGTGAATCTGACCTATTTAAAATAATTAGGTTAACGCTTTGTTAAAAAAGCAGAGCGAAGAATTTCAGACAAACATGTTGAGCATATATCCACTAGTGTAATTTCAGGGCCCATATTAATACTCCATAAATACTGTGTTCAGATTGTTATTTTAGAAAGCAATTAAATACTAGTTTTTAACTGGGAAAGTACCAAAGGCACATCCTAAATACATATATATTTAATTTATTGAGCTAACCTAATAAGTAAAATTGTCTACTTGTTAGTGCTCCTTTTTAAACATTGTCTGCCATATTTTAACTTTCTTAACTTTTGTCATTAATCACCCATGTAGAATCTTGTTAAAATCCTGGTATATATCAACTTGATTGTTCACTGTGGCAATGATGTCTTCAAAGAGATCCAGCCGGTTAGTTAAACATGAACCCCCTTTCCTGAACCCCTGCTAAATATGCTGTGCAAGTGTTTATCCAATAAATTGCAGATGTTACACTTGCCTCTGCACAGCTCCGATTTGTGTCTCTTGCTCCTTTTGTAATAATGGCATTATTTTGGCCACTATCCATTCCTCAGGAGTCTTTCCCAAATTAATAGTTTATTAAAAAAAAATGTCAGTTAATTCTGCTTTAGCCCCCATCTTCTTTAAGACTTGTAGATGCAAGTTGTTCGGACCAGCTAGTTTATCCTTTTCAAGATCATCTAACCGTTTTATAACCAAAAATCCATTACAGTATTTGTATACAGTCTAGGCCCTTCTCTGGCATTTCTGAGCTGTTCACTTCATCTCAACTTTGAGATATGCTGCCGTTCTACGACATAATCCAGGCTGGGTTATTCTTTGTAAAAATAAATTACTTTAATTTCAGGAAACTATAGAGTTCAAGACTATTAATACTCAGATTTGAAAAACAAAAAGCAGACTGCCTGGATGCACCACACAATTTGAATAGAAGTATGGCCAAATGATTTGACCATATCAATACTTATATTTATTTGCATGCATGTTACTGGAGAAATACATACCTACTGTGTACTCATGGGTGTGATTGAGGATGCTGACAGCCAGCTTGCTCCAAGTCGTTATGCTTGTTAGTATCCAAAGTTCAGGGTTAAGGATTCTGCAAATGATGCAGAATATACCAGGGGAAGATGCCCTCTGTTTGTATCAAAATTGAAAATAGTGAGTATAAAGAGCCCATTCACAATGCCACTATGAAAAATTAACCAAGGAAATGTTTCCCTACTCTCCAGAGAAGTGGGGCGGGGGGGGGGCGGCGGCGGCGGTTTGAGAAATGCTAATAATTGGAAATCAAAACAGAAAGTAATGGAAATGCACAACAGGCCAGTCAGCATTTGATAGAAAAAGACAGATTAATATTCAAACGTCACCATCCAAAGCATTAACCTCTTCTCTTTCTGTTGCTTGCTGACTTACTGTACGTTTCCAACACTGTCTGTTTTCACATGGGGCGCAGAAGACAATCCCAAACTAAATGAAAGCACTGCAATAGTACTTAATTTAAAAAAAATATGTGATTTCAAGGCATTGATCCAATTAATTATTTTGTGCATGCTGCTGTGGAACTGTAAGCACTATAATAACGTAACACTGCTGATTCAAAATAAGCATAAGGAAAATCCGGACCAAGAATTTATTCTGAAAACGTGACCCATGTTTCATTTGTTTTGACTCATTCGTTACCAGTATCAGCATGTTGAGGATCTGGTATTGTTAACCATCTGTCACTTGGAACCAGCACAAAATCAAAAGATATTGAAGATGTTTGGATAAATTTAACAAGCGTGCACTCGTGCAATGGGGCCTTGCCTGCTGCAACTGCATGCTGGGAATTTGTATGCGTGTCCTCCACTATTTTCTGTTCATTAATGGATGGAAAATCATGAGGTGTGCAGGATTGTACATGTGTACCATTTCTCAGTGTGTACTCCCAGAGGGTAATGCTTCGCATCAGGAACAGCGTTGGTATAATTTGCCTTGTTATGTTCAGAGTTTAATTCTTGCTTTTTTCAGTTTGCAAAGTATAACACTACGATTAGCTAATCGCATGTCTGTCATCCATTTAGTTTAAACTGATCACCCTCTTTGTTACAGAGAACATACTAAAAACTTGTGTTGTTAAAAATATAGATTAATTCATCAGTTTTTAATTTTCTAGCTTACTTGTTTCATGGCTCACCTAATACACTTCTACTATAACGCATTTCTGATTAAAGATTTTACCATAAGTGTTGATGAGCCCACACGCATAGCTGTTTTGTCTGTTTGTTCCATCACTACCCAGGATCTCAGCGAATCATTGATAGTGACATCTCAGATTATGATGTTGATGATGGTATTGGAGTGGTCTTGTCAGGTGGGTGGGGTGGCAGAACATATCCTAATCTATGAATGCTATCTGCATTTAGAAATTGCTTTTGGTGTGGGGCTCTAGCAGGAGGTCAAACATTTTGTGAAGCAGATAATATCCATCTGCCAGCCATCACAAATAATGCAATTAGCTGTGTAAAAGCACAACCTAGTTGGTTGAGATTTAACCAATAGATACCAGCAATGATATTTATTCTGAAAATTATACTTATTCAGAGAGAATTTATCTCACTCTGTGAAGATGAAGTGTATTTCACTTGAAAAAAAATCTTTAAAGGTGCACAAATGGTGATTGAGTGTCTGGCATTACATGTACTTTTTACTAAATGCATTTTAAGTTTGAGTATTGGATTACTGAGTGTGAAAGCAAAAAAAAAAAATTATTTTGGTCCAAGAATTTCTGATTAGCTTGGATTGATAGAGCTAATCACGTTATATTAACTTGACAGCATCTTTATAAGGCACAGACACAGGTATCCGTTCTGGGGGAAAAAATTCAGCTAAACTGTCTTAAATCTGATTGCAAACAAGGTGTTCAGCACAGTCTCTTACATAAGCCCACATGTAAACTGTACGCAAATAATCTGTTGTTTTGATTTCATGTGTAAGAAGCAACTCAGGCATTTTCACTCTTTGTGGAGATATTGCTCATCACATATGCAATTTGGCAGTAACTGTGCTAGGCTCTGCTTGAGATGTGGAAACTCGCTATCCAGCAGCATGGTTTGGAGATCGGGCTAGAACTCTAATTCTGAATTCCTGTCCAGCGAGGTTCCACATCAGGAGCAAAGCCTTGCAAAATGACCCTATGAAGTAAAAATGTCACTGAATGCACAGATATAAGCAGAAAGAAAGAAAGACTTATATTTATATAGCGCCTTTCACGACCACTGGATGTCTCAAAGCACCTTACAGCCAATGAAGTACTTTTGAAGTGTTGTCACTGTTGTAATGTGGGAAACACGGCAGCCAATTTGCGCACAGCAAGCTCCCACAAACAGCAATGTGATAATGACCAGATAATCTGTTTTTGTTATATTGATTGAGGGATAAATATTAGCCAGGCCAGGATATGGAATAACTTTTAAGTGGCAGAAGCAGCTATAAATTCAGTTAAATTGAACTTGTTTAAAAAGTTCTGAATTTTAGAAAGGTATGATTAAACCTACAGATTTTCGGGATGTTTTATCTTGAATTTGGATCAGTGAGAAAAATCTTCTAAAGTCAAAAATAAAACAATATAAGAAAACTTTTGGTCTAAATTAGTTTGATCAGAGAGACTTTTTTGGAAAAAAATTGTAGGAAATAATAAATGTGAACAACTGGTTACAACCAGCATTATCTGCTTCCTCATCCTCTTTTACCATGAAACTCATTCAATCATTTGTACATGTCACAGAAATTGGAAGGCATGCACTAATATGATGCTGCCCATCAGGATCGGGAGAAAAGAAAAGTGGCTGTTTGCCTCAAACTAAACCTACACTGCTGAAGTTGCTGAGTGATTTGGGGATTATCAATTGGGTGGAATTTATTAGGTTAAACCCTAAAATCATATGGCTTAACTACAGTTCTACAATTAAATTCTATATAAAATAATAATCATCTTTGGATTAGAGAACAAAAATGACACCACGTTAATGTGCTGTTTTTTTGCTGTCTGTTTCTTTTTTCATTAATTCCAATTTTAAGGAATTTATTTTAGTTTCACCCTTGAGACTTCTGGCGTCCCACTCCATAACCTGCTCCGTAGGTAGTCGCTGTGAGGTGTACAGGAGCAGGGACTGGTTTTCTGCCGCTCCAATGGCAAAGAACTGTGATTGACACCTCTCTGCACAACAGGGACAGTGAGCAAAGATTCACCAAGTAATACATTGTGAATAAAAGCTTGCATCCTGCAATGAGAGGGTAAGACATTTAAGTCAGGAAAATTCAAATAAGTAAAAACAAGCTTGTCCCTTTTTTTAATATATCAACCCCATTTACCTGCCTTCTCACTATATCCCTCAATCCATTCAATCGCCAGAAACCCTTTTAAATGCTTTTTGACCCATCTATAAAGTCTGACTCAGTCGCCTTTCTTGTTACTCGTTGTATAAATATATTGGTCTAGATTTTCTCATTCCCATTATTTTAATACTAATGGCAGCTTTATTTATTTTAGAATAAAGCCAATTGGAAAATTAGGCCATCCAGTATGACTTCAGTTTTTACCCCTTTTTGACTTGTGTTGCTTGTTGTACCAACCCTTCACCATGCTGAACAGTTTGCCTGGATCAACTTCATTCATTTCCTTCATCTTGAAAACCTCAAAACCTTCTCTTTACCAAACTAAAACAAGCTTGGAACTCCATGTTGCTTGCTGTTTTTTTTTCCAATCACGATAACTGAGGACTCAGTTAATTTAATAGTAAAATGTGAAATATTGGGAAATGCTTAAAAATCCAATACTCTAACCTTAAACAGTAATTTAGAAAGTGAGAAGAAATAATTTAAGAACCCTTGACTTTGGCTGCTGTGGAAGCTGCTTTAACATGCCCATGCATGTACTCCCACTGACAATGGGAGGCGGAGAGGGCTGGAAAACCTTGATTTGGCCTGGACAGAGTGAGTTTTTTGTTTTCACTTGCACTCTTTGTTTCAGTACCAAGCTGGCCCTTCCCATTGCTGTCTGGCCCAAGAGACAAAATGGCCCCTTTTATTTTCTACAAGAAGTTAACTTAATACTTGACACTCCATGTAAAACAAATAAATATGCTTAAAATAAATGGCATTGTATAACATTTTGGGACTCTGGTCAAACGACCAAAAGACTACTTTGTGACGGAGTCTGTGCCCATGGTCTAACCTTGGTCTCACACACCATACAGTGCAATAATACTATTCATGTAATATTCAAGATAGCTTGGACAAACAAACTGTCACACAGTAAGAGTAATCATGTTCTTGATGGAGGAGATAACTTGTAGACTTTTCAATAAATGCTTGGATTCCACTTATTCCTTAACTGCCTTCCTGCTTGAGCTCCACAGATGAACTGCTGTAGAGCAGCACATACCCATAGACATGAGATTTCTGAGTGATTGCAACCTGCATGGCTTTGCTTTACCTAACGTAGACATTTGCATGGCCTCCAGACTTGTCCATGTGTGAAGAGAAAGCTGGTACCCTTCCAATTATTTTTGATCATAATAGTCACACAACCAGACCAGTGCCTTAACACTTTATTTTGGTTACAGGCTGTTGTGGTGCTCATGGTTTGCATGCATTTCAAGGAGAGTCTCATACTATAAAGACATAAAAGTGATGACCAAAAAGGGAGGTTGAAAAGGCCATTGAATGGAATCACACTTTTAAGTTCTTGTTTCATAAAAGTTTTGCTTTATAGTTGCGGCATTGCTAGCGTTGACTAATGTTCTTGCTAACAAACATTAATACTCCTATTGTATTTTTATTTTTGGCATCTGAACCAACAGATTATAGGGGTAGCAGTAGAGAAAGTAGATCAAGCACACTAACCGTACCAGATCAGCAGAGAACCCCACACCATCGTTCGCGCTCTGTCTCTCCTCACCGTGGTGACGACCAGGGCAGGACCCGGTCACGTTTACCCAGTGTCCCACTACAGAGGTGTGTTTTCATTATTCTTGCTGCTTTAAAAAAAACTATAGGCAGAAAGTAGTTAATGTTTAATCTTCACTCCTGTTCTTGTCAGTTAGATGATTTGTTTTGATTGAAAACTGGCAGTTTATTGCCTGGATTTTCAGGAACATTGGGGGGAAAAGGCAAACTTTTTTTGATCTATATTGGGTTTAGATTCTCTTGATTTTGTGATTTTCTTGATCTAAATTGTTTTCCATCAAGATGAACGGTTCCGTGGACAAAATTTCCACCTGTAATATAGTTTTGACAATCCTCCACCAAATTGTAAACCTTTTTTCCATAGGAGTTTGGACGAAATCCATCAAAGTCGACGGTCTCGTTCTCCCACCCGATACCAAGATGCCTCTTGCAGTCCAGTCGAGCGTAGGCCCAGGGACAGAGACAGTCATTACACATATGAAAGAGACAGGTACAGTGTTCAGCAAAATTACTCAATTCTCCTGATGTTTTTGTTTGGTATCTTGACACAAACTTTGTGTGTAGACTTCTTTGTGTCATTTTTCTTTTTGGTGGTATTTGAAAATAATTCCACTGATCTAAACCTCCACTTCTGCAATAATATTTTGAGAGCTGACTAAGCTATAAAATACATGAATCATTTAACAGCTGAATTCTACCATGAAGTTTATTCTCTGTTTGTTCTTGGCTCCAAATACACCATCTATCATATTCTCCAATTCCCCACAACCCTGCATTCTTACCGTGTTAAAATCAAAATTCGACTCACAATGAGCAAGAATTTGCTGGGAAATAACGGTGTTGCATGCCCAGTAGTGTGTGAAAAAAAACCCTAGTAATTTGTGGGGAGGAAGTGAGTTGTAAATCGTCACAAATTGCCATATGATTTGCACCACTCCGCTATCAGCCTCACAAAAACAGGAGCTCGCTGTCAACCTCCCTGTGAATTTTAAGAAATTGCTATAAAAACGAATTGAACTTGTCACAGAAAGTTAGGGCTGGTATTTAATGACTTAAGGAACAATTGAAACTGTGGGCTCACACTCCTGCAGGTAATAAATTGTTCCTCGAGGCTTTATAAACGTAGATTTTTTTTTTCTTACTTTTCCTTTCTCTCGTGATCCAATCTTTCCCTCTTTATTTCTCTTCCTATATCGAATTTGACTATAATTCATCCTATTTCCTTCTCCGTTGATCCTGTTTCTTTCTATATCATTACATTTCATTGGTTGAGAGACAGGCTGTTGGTCCCCTCATTCATGCCCCATTGACCTTGCAGTTTGAGAGGTTATGAAGTTATAAAGTACCTGAATCATTTAACAGTTACCAACTTATACATCCACCCATTTGCGGCCCAAAACATTTTTAAGCTGAAGGGTGAGGAAAAAATTCAACCCCGCTCCACCAAATTCCGGGCCCATAAATCTACGCTACTTCATTCATTCCTGGCACCAAAAAACTACCGAACTCTTTCTCTACTTCAGTATCATCTTTCTCCTTTGATTTCCAATAGCCTCCACATCTTGTTTATCTTCTCTTTTCTCCCGGTCTTTTTCACCATGTTGTTGTCCTGCGTTAGGGGTCTTTTCCCTTCACTTGGGGTTCTCAATAACTGCAAGTGCAGAGGCTGTAACTAAGAAAAATACATATTTTCAAATAGGGGAAGTGTGTCTTATTGTTTTATTTGCTTTTTCCTCATGCCGTTTGGTTGAGTCACCTATTTTATTTTGCACTAATTTTGTGTATGTATAAAATTCTAATCAAAATACTGTATGTGGTACAATTAGGATGTTAATCAGCATGGAGATGTAATAAATAGACACGTCCCAGGTAACCCTGTGTACTGAGGGTAGGAGTAAATGACATGGTCTCATCCGTGAAGATTTTCATTTAATTTCACTGCTGATCAAGAGATCACAATAATGCTTTTTATGCCCATCTGACCTGAGGCACCAACACTTGCTGAGTTCAGTTCTACAGATGCTGAATGCCTTCCAAAATCTCGACCGAATGGCCATTCTTCACATGAGAGCCTATACATTGAGTGTTGGCAAACTATTCTCTCATGGAGGGCTGATCCTGTTCTCGGACAACGTCCACATTTGTGCACCTGCTGCAGGAATCATGGGCAATGTTCAGGAACGGGAACCCGGGCTGATTTTCCTGCCCTTTCCCCAGGTGAATGTTGCCGAGGTCAACAATAGCACCCTTGCCACCTTACTTGGCTAACAGCATCAACTAATTCAGCACAGACTGGGCCTCGAACCTGGGACTCTCCTGGACAAACCACAATACTAGCTTGGTGTGTGCCCTCTGTATCCGTGAACACATCATGGTGATTGGGAATGCTGCCTTTACTTTGCTGCTGATGACCCTGGATATATCCTAGTCAGTCGCTGAATCAATCAAAGACCATCAAAGTGTACATCTTGGAAATGATAGCCAGCACTGTTTTTCTAATGTTGAGAGGGATTGGGCTGAGGAAGAGGAGGAGAATGAGGATCAACAGCAGCAAGGGCGTGCTGTGGAGGGAGCTGCAGGTGGCCAGCAGAGAAGGAAGCAACGTCAGCTTTCAGAAGGAGCTACCCACCGAATAGGATCAATAGACAGAGGCTCAGCTTCCTTGACCTGTCGGAGGAGCAGTATTTCCCAAACTGGATTGTCACGTCAGGCGATCGCATACATCTGCAACTTCACTGGCTGTGAAAGTCACTACCACCCTTAATTATTTTGCATCCAGTTCCTTCCAGGCTGCCTCTGGAGACCCAGCAAGGGTGTTGCAGTCAGTTATTCATAAATGCATAAGGCAGGTGACGGATGTGTTGTTTGCCAAGACTGGGAAGTATATAAACTTCCTGTGTGATGGCAATAGCCAGCATGAGCGGGCGCAGCGATTCGCATCTCTGGCTGGCCTACCACTGGTGCAGGGTGTCATTGACTACACACACGTGGCAATCTGCGCAGCCCCAGATCAACCAGGAGCATTCGTCAACCACAAGGGATTTCATTCTATCCATGTGCAGCTGGTTTGCAGCCACAAGAAAAGGTTCATGCCAGTCTGCGCCCGATTCCCTGGGAGCTGCCATGATGCTTTCGTACTGTGCCAGTCCAACATTCCTGACCTGGAACAATCCTTAGAGTGGTTGGTAGGTGACATGGGTTATCCCCTTCAAACTTGGCTGCTGACACCTCGAAGCAATCCCACCAATGTACACCAGGAGCGGTACAACCCAAGCCATATATCAACAACAACTTGTACTTATATAGCACCTTTAACGCAGTGAAACATCCAAGGCGCTTCACAGGAGTAGTGTGAGATAAAAAATTTGACACTGAGCCGCATATGTAGAAATTAGCACAGGTGATCAAAAACTTGGTCAAAGAGTTAGGTTTTAAGGAGTGCCTTAAAGGAGGATAGAGAGGCGGAGAAGTTTAGGCAGGGGGTGCCAGAGCTTATGGCCTAGGCAACAGAAGGCACGGCCACCAATGATTGAGCGATTATAATTAGGGATGCTCAAGAGGGCAGAATTAGAGGAGTGCAGTCATCTCGGGGGTAGTGGGGTTGGAGGAGATTACAGAGATAGGGCGGGGCGAGGCCATGGAGGGATTTCAATATAAGGATTAGAATTTTGAAATCGAGGCGTTGCTTAACCGGAAGCCAATGTAGGTCAGCGAGTACAGGTGAGCGGGACTTGGTCCGAGTTAGGACACGGGCAGCCGGGTTTTGGATCACACCTAGTTTACGTGTGGTAGAATGTGGGAGGCCAGCCAGGAGTGCGTTGGAATAGTCAAGTCTAGAGGTAACAAAGGCATGGATGAGGGTTTCAGCAGTGTATGAGCTGAAACAAGGGTGGAGACGAACATTGTTACGGAGACGGAAATAGGCGGTCTTAATTATACTGTAGATATGTGGCCGATAGCTCATTTCAGGGTCAAATATAACACCAAGGTTGCGAACAGTCTGGTTCAGCCTGAGTCAGAAGTTGTCTCAGAACGAGCCATTGGCATGCAGAAGTTGCACATCAGGTGCCTGGATAGGTTTGGAGGCGCCCTTCAGTACTCTCCAACGTCTCCAGGATAATCTGGTCTACTGTGTTCTACACAACATCGTTCAGCAGTGAGGACGAGAGGTGGAGGATGAAAAAAACACTCATCGTCTGATGAGGATTGCAATGGCGAGGAGAAAGGTGGGACCAATGCAAGACCAGCCGATTACATTGCTGCTCGAGATGCCGGGGATGTCTTGATAGCTCGAAGGTTCAGTTAGTCACTCAAATTGGACCAATATCACAATAGCATTCCCCTTCCCCTCCCTCACACAAACAGTTCTGTAACCATTCTTTTCCTATCACTGACACATCTACATGGTACTATCCCTATGGCCTCAGCAGAGGTAGATGCAGGCTGCTCTGTTCCTTGCTCTGTCTTGAGGTGCTCATGGCCGATGACCTCTGGGTGTTGGAGCTCATGAGGGTCCTGCCAAAGACTGCTCCACCTGCATCTGAGGAGGCAGCATGTCCGGTATTGGTTGAGGGGTGCTGATGCTTTGAGAAGAGTTCGCACTTTGATCTCACTTATCAGCATCCTTCCTCCCTCCCCTGGGCTAGCAGCACATCACTGCTGCCTCTCTGTTGGAAAACAGCTTGCAAAACCTGTCTTACTGAGGTCCAAAATGGATGACCTCACACTTTTCCACATCTGCCAACATTTTGCCTACTCACCTAATCTATCAATATCCTTTTGCAACTTTCCACTCCCATCAACATTTTACTATGCCACCTAACTTAGTGTCATCAGCAAACTGAGATATATGGCTCTCTCTTGCTTCATCCAAGTCATTTATAAATTTAGTCACAACCTGCGGCTCCAGATACCTGGGGAACACCACTAGTCACATCCGGCCAATTTGAGTACCTGCCCATTATCCCTACTCTCTGTCTCCTAGCTCCAAAGCTGATATGTCCTTACTGTACAGTATAAATGCACATGAGGCCCATACTTGAGAGAAGGTCACTCTGTGACCAGTTACCTTTATTATCAAGACCTCGAGTGATGAAGGTGGTTGGAGCTTCCCCTTTTATACCTGAAAGTCCAGGTTAGGAGTGTCTCCCACAAGTTCACCCCCATGTGGTGAATGTTCTCAAGGTGTACCACTTAGGTCAGCTTATACATGGGTTACAATGATAGTTGAAAACATGACATCACCTCCCACCCCAAAGTCTTATTGGGATCACAGGTTAAGTCTCTCTGGTGGTTTACGCTCCCTTGTAGAGCGCCTGAGTTGGGGCTCCGGTTGTTGGGCGCTGGCCTGAGTGTCTGCTGTTTGCGGTACCTCAGGCCTGTCCGGACTGCCCACAGTGACTGGGCTCTCCTCCACTTGGTTCCGGTGTTCGGTCATCTGTGCTGGAGTAAACTCTACGTCGTGTTCATCCTCTGCTTCTTCTATGGGGTTGCTGAACCTTCTTTTAGTTTGATCCATGTGTTTGCGGCACATTTGTCCATTGGTAAGTTTAACTACCAAAACCCTATTCCCCTCTTTGGCAATCACAGTGCCTGCAAGCCATTTGGGCCCTGCAGCATAATTAAGGACAAAAACAGGGTCATTGACATCAATACATCGTGCTCTCGCAATCCTACCATGCTAGTCATATTGTGACTGACGTCTGATCTCAACAATTTCTTTCATAGTAGGGTGTATAAGGGATAACCTGGTTTTGAGCGTCCTTTTCATTAGCAGCTCTGCGGGTGGAACTCCTGTGAGCGAGTGTGGTCGGGATCTATTGGCCAACAGGAGGCATGATAAGCGGCTTTGTAGGGAACCCCCTTTGATTCTGAGCATCCCCTGTTTGATTATCTGCACTGCTCGTTCCGCCTGGCCGTTTGAGGCCGCCTTGAACGGTGCTGTTCTGACATGGTTGATTCCATTGTCTGCCATGAAGTCCTGAAATTCCGTGCTTATGAAGCACTGGCCATTGTTGCTGACCAAGACATCCGGTAGACCATGGGCGGCGAACATTGCCCGTAGACTTTCTACCGTGGCAGAGGATGTGCTTGAATTTAAAATGGCACACTCAATCCATTTGGAGTAGGCGTCAACTACAACCAAAAACATTTTTCCCATGAAAGAACCTGCGTAGTCCACATGGATTCGTGACCTTGGCTTGGCGGGCCAGGACCAGGGGCTAAGGGGGGGTTTCCCTGGGTGCGTTGCCCAGCTGAGCACACGTGTTGCATCTGCGAACACAAAGTTCCAGGTCTGCATCTATCCCTGGCCACCAAACGTGTGACCTAGCCAATTGTCTTCATCATGACAATGCCCGGGTGCTCATTATGAAGTTCTCTGATGAACACCTCTCTGCCCATCTGGGGCATGACTACGCGGTTTCCCCACAGTAGGCAATCGGCCTGAATCGAGAGTTCATCCTTGCGCCTATGAAACGGTTTAAACTCCTCAGGTCATGCCCTGTACGTGACTGCCCAGTCCCCATTCAGGACACGTTTCTTAACTAAAGACAGTAGCGGGTCTTTATTTGTCCAGACTTTAATCTGACGGCTGTCACAGGTGAGCTTTCGCTTTCGAAAGCTTCAACAGCCATGACCATCTCAGCATCATGCTCAGTTGCCCCCTCAGTGGTGGCTAGTGGGAGCCTGCTGAGTGCATCGGCGCAGTTTTCAGTGCCCGGTCTGTGCCGAATTGTGTAGTCATAAGCAGCTAACGTAAGTGCCCACCTCTGTATGTGAGCCGATGCATTCGCATTTATGGCCTTGTTGTCAGCCAAAAGGGATGTTAGGGGTTTGTGATCTGTCTCCAGCTCAAATTTCCTGCCAAACAGGTACTGGTGCATTTTTTTTTACTGCATATACACATGCTAGTGCTTCCTTTTCTACCATCCCGTAGCCCCTTTCTGCCTGGGACAGACTTCTAGAGGCATAAGCTACCGGCTGTAACTAATCATTGGCATTCACATGCTGCAACACACACTCGACCCCATAGGACGACGCATTGCACATTAGAACAAGTTTCTTACATGGGTCATATAGTGTTAACAGTTTGTTGGAGCATAACAAGTTGCGTGCTCTATCAAAAGCCCTTTCCTGGCTGTCCCCCCCAGACCCAATCACGACCTTTGCGTAGGAGCACGTGTAGCGGCTCTAACAGCATGCTCAATTTGGGAAGAAAGTTACCAAAATAGTTCAGGAGCCCCAGGAACGAACGCAGCTCCGTCGTGTTACAGGGTCTGGGTGCTCTCTGGATCGCTTCTGTTTTGGATGCAGTAGGGCTGATCCCGTCTGCTGCTACCCTCATCCCCAGGAATTCTACTTCTGGAGCTAAGAAGTCGTACTTCGCCTTTTTTAGTCACAGCCCTACCTGGTCCAGTCTGCGTAGCACCTCCTCCAGGTTGTAGAGGTGTTCTTCGGTATCATAACCCTTGATGAGGATGTCGTCTTGAAAAACCACCGTCCCTGGAATCAACTTGAGGAGGCTTTCCATATTTCGCTGAAAGATCGCGGCGGCCGGACGAATCCCAAACGGACATCTGTTATACTCAAACAACCCCTTGTGTGTCGTAATGGTGGTTAGCTTCTTCGACTCACTTGCCAGCTCCTGGGTCATGTAAGCTGAGGTCAGGTCCAATTTTGAAAAAGGTTTGCCACCGGATAGCGTCGCAAAAAGGTCTACCGCGCTCAGTAGCAAGTACTGGTCTTGGAGTGACACCCAATTGATGGTGGCCTTGTAATCGCCACATATCCTGACCGACCCATCCACCTTGAGCACCGGCACAATCGGGCTCGCCCAGTCACTGAATTCGACTGGCAAGATGATGCCTTCCCTCAGCAGGCGGTCCAATTCGCATTCTATCTTTCCCCGCATCACGTACGGCACCGCTCTGGTCTTGTGGTGTACTGGTCTTGTGGTGTACTGGCCTGGCGTCCGGGTTTATGTGAATCACTTCCTTGGCCCCCATGAAAGTGCCGATGCCGGGTTGAAATAATGAGTCAAATTTGTCCAGGACCTGTGAGCATGATACTCGCTCCACAGAAGAAATTACATTGACATCGCCCCATTTCCAGTTCATGACAGCAAGCCAACTCCTCCCCAGTAGTGCGGGACCATCCCCCGGGACAATCCAGAGTGGCAACCTGTTCTCCGAATCATTGAGGGTCACGACTACCGTGGCGCTGCCTAGCACCGGAATGATCTCCTTTGTATATGTCCGTAGCTGTGCGTCAATCGGCAATAATTTTGGCCTCCTGGCCTTGGACACCCACAATCTTTCAAACTGTTTGATACTTACTCATCAGGGACTGGCTGGCCCCCATGTCTAGCTCCATTAATACTGGGATGCCATTGAGGAGCACTTTCATCATTATTGGTGGCATCCTGGTATATGAACTGAAAATGTGCTCCACATGAACTCGCTGAACTTCAGCTTCCAGCGATTTCCCCCAGTATTCATTTGGCCTCGTAGGGCTTACATCGGGCCCGTCCTTCTCGTACATCAACCTGGCTGCAGGCTTCCTGCACATACGTGCCAAGTGACCGCTGATGTTGCAGTTTCTTCAGGTATATTGCTGATACCTGCAAGCTCTGGCTGGGTGTTTGCCTCCACACCTCCAGCATGAGCTAGAGGCTCCGTTGTTGGAAACAAAAGGTCCATTACCAGTCGATCATCTCTGACTGTCTCTGTGACTCCTTAAGCGCACCATTAACAGGTGTCGATGGCCGCATTGTCCATTGCGATGGCATGAATCGCCGTTCAGCTAGCCATTGTCTCTGTTGAATTCCCCCTTTGGGTTCAACTACATGCTGGAGCAAGTCCGATTGCCCTTGTCTGCCTAGAGAACTGTGTGCCGCGTTAATAATGTTGACTCCCTGGTCGTTTGCAGCATTTGAGCCAAGATTTTTGTCATACATCATTCTGGTCTCTTCCTCGCCTGAGATAAATGTCTGGGCTCTCAGAGCCGCTGCTTCCAAGGTCAAATCTTTGGTCTCAATCAGTTTCCGGAAAACCCCAGCGTGCCCGATGCCCTCAATAAAAAAAGTCTCGCAGCATCTGCGCTCTGCATGCATCTGGGAACTTACATAGGCTCGCCAGTCGCTGGAGATCTGCCACGAAGTCTGGAACGCTTTGCCCTTCTCGCCGCCGGTGCGTGTAAAACCGGTGTCTCGCCATGTGCATGCTGCTCGCCGGTTTAAGGTGTTCCCCGATCAACTTACTGAGTTCTTCGATCGTCTTATCCGCCAGCTTCTCTGGCATCATCAGGGAGTACGTTCTGGATCCACAAACCGTCAGGAGATGAGCCCTGCGTTTGTCAGCCGAATCCTCACCCAACCATTCCTTGGTGACAAAACTTTGCTGTAGTCACTCAATAAAGTTGTCCCAATCATCACCAACACAGTACCTCTCTTCTGTGCTGCTAGTGGCCATGCTCGTATGGTTTAAATCCCAGTTTCTCATCGCCAATGATATGTCCTTACTGTACAGTATAAATGCACACGAGGCCCATACTTGAGAGGTGGTCAGCCTGTGACCTGTTACCTTTATTATCAAGACCTCGAGTGGTGAAGATGTGTGGAGCTTCCCCTTTTATACCTGAAAGTCCAGGTTAGGAGTGTCTCCCACAAGTTCACCCCTTGTGGTCAATATTCTCAAGGTGTACAACTTAGGTCAGTTTATACATGGGTTACCGTGATAGTTGAATACATGACAAAAGCCAATTCTGTATCCAAGCCAATAGGTTGCCTCCAATTCCGTGCACTCTCAGGAATATAGGAACAAGAGCACGGCATTCAGCCTCTCGAGCCTGTTCCGCCATTCAATGAGATCATGGCTGATCTGTGATCTAACTCCATATACCCACCTTTGACGACGACTCTCCACAGCTGTCCCTGCCACCATTCTCTGCTCGTGCTCACTTGTGTCGTGCGATTCACCAGCTGACATCCCACCGAACTGTCTTAGAGGATCCACTGATGTGCTCATATCTGAGCTGGTGGCTGCAATGCACGTGTCCTGTGATGGTGCAGCCTCAGCAGGAAGGAGCACTTCTGACAAATCCTCGTCACCTCTGAGTATGGGCGCGTTACCTTTGCATGACGGCCCTGGAGTAGAGAGGAGATGTATACGATTTAGATCTGGAGCTTTACAAAAATATTTGATGCAGTGCTGAAATCAACTCAAGATGACTTTGTGCAGGAGTTGTGGGTCTGAGAGATTAATGCTGTCACCCTGCTGCAATGCACTACCAATTACGACATCTTCACTACGTATAGGGAGGCAGACTCGCCACTAATCTCCACAACCAGTTAATCTCTGCCAGTTAAAGCTCCACAATCTGGGGAGGGGGTGGGGGGGTATCCCCCTCCAGTCCTCGCCCTCTCCCTGACATTTTGTGCTCTCCATCAAGGGTGGCACGACAGACCTATGATTGGCTCTGAGGCATGAGGAATGACCAGTGGAATGTAATTGACTGTACCATGAAAATATTTAACTGATTGAAAAAAACTTTATGAAAAATTCCAATTAAGTTGAAAGAAAAATGAATTCCTTATTCATGACATGCACATTTCCAGAAAAATACACGTTTTCTCCAGAAAGGAACCTCTTTGTGGCTGCATCATTTGAGCATTCCATTTAGTTGTGCCTCACTGCCAAATACTGTTGTGGGAACATCGTAGAATTAACTTTTAGTTTCTTTTAGCTTGTGATGTTGTTAAAAAGTTGTTTACGAGATGTGCAAACTATCAGTTAGGTAGTATGGGGATAGAAGGTGATGTTACCCTTTTATGCAATGCAGCAAGAGTAAATATCATGCAGAGTTCAGGGAGCAGTGCTACTGAACTGTCACATAATCTTAAATGTTGTAAAGAAAGATCTTCTCCACTTAATGGTTCTACCAGTTTCTGTGGTGCATGCTTTAAAACAGCTTGTCAGAGGAAATAACCAGTGACCTCTACCACCTAGAAGGACTAGGGCAGCAGGTGCATGGGAACACCCCTCCAAGTTACACACCATCCTGACTTGGACATATATTGCCATTCTTTCATCGTCTCTGGATCAAAATCTTGAAACTCTGCACCTAACAGAATTGTGGGAGTACCTTCACCACATAGACTACAGCAATTCAAGAAGAAGGCTCACCACAATCTGGTCAAGGGCAACTAAGGATGGGTAATAAATGCTAGCCTTTTCTCAATAATTTTTAAGAACAAACATTTTAGGGTAGATTTTCTGAGCCGTAGCCCAGGGAATATTCATGATTAAGAGCAAATTGAGAAAAATACAGTTCCATTTTAAGATAACAAAAAAATGTGTGTTCTAAAAATCACGCAAGGCCTGAAATGATGTCATGGCAATATTAATGTAGAAACGCTCAACGGGTTTGCTTGAAATTCCTTTCTGCTGGTTAAGCCTTCCCCTAGTAATAATGGAGGTGAACATGTTGAGTGTTTGTGTTTTAAAATTTCACACCATAATTTCAGGCTCATAAGAATTTAGTTGCATTTCATCTTGGTAAAGGTTTGCATGCCTGTGAAAATCAACAGAGTAGTCTTTGACAAATTTTAATTTTATCCAGACTCCTCGCTCTAATGTAAGGCATTGCAGCTGGTTAAGAACTAGTTCCATTATCAATTCCTGGTGATATGGCATTCTGGAATGGATACTGTTGGAACTTGGTTTCTAAGTTTTGTTTATTTTTGATACCCATAACTGAAATGAATATTGCTTGTTCTGGCCTTAAACTGCAGTATTATTGTCCTACTGATATTGTAGGTATTACCTTGCATACTCTTTAGAATCTCAAATTCATTATTTAAAATTTGACTGGCGATACCTCGAGATATCACTCTTTAATCTGTTAAATTCCAGACGGTATGAAGCAATAGTCAGTGATCCACTCTCCAGACGGGGAGCTCCACTCAAAGGAAATGGGGGGGGGGGCGGGGGGGTGCTGATTCTGATGGAATCAATTAACATTACAGTGAAGAATGATGAAAAATTCATGTGGTGAAGCTGACCTGGAGATCTCCGCCGCCGCTGCTACCCTGCTTGCTGCACGTAAATAACAGCGGAGGAGCAGGGCAATTTGATAACGCAGCTAAGAAAACGTATGGGATAATTGGCTTTGTAAATAGGGGCATTGAATGCAAAAACAAGGAAGTCATGCTCTAGCTTTGCACATGTCTGGTTAGGCCTCAGCTGGCGGATTGCTTAAAATTCTGGGCACTGCACTTCAGGAAGGATTTCAAGGTTCGGGAGAAGGTGGAGGGAAGTTTTACCTGGATGCAACCTGGTTATGTGGTGAGATTGGAGAAGCTGTGATTGTTCTCCTTAGAGCAGAGAAGGTTAAGGAGAAACCTAATACAGGTATTCAAAATTTATGAGGAGTTTTGATAGAGCAAGTAGGGAGAAAATGCTTCCTGTGGCAAATTGGTCAGTAACCAGAGGTCATGGATTTAAAATAATTAGAAAAGACCTAGTGGGGAAATAAGGAGACATTTCTTCACACAGGGCTGTCATGTTCTGGAACGCACTACCTGAAAGGTTGGTGGAATCAGCTTCAGTAGGACCTTTCAAAAAACAATTGGACATATACTGGCAGAGTTCCAATTTGCAGTGTTTTCGGGAAAAAGCTGGGGTGTGGAACTAAATTGGCCAGCTCGTTCAAAGAGACGGCATGGGGTGACATGCTGAATGGCTTCCTTCTGTGCTGAAGATTCTATGATTTTAGGATTCTATAACAGTTTGGAATATAGAAACACTTTCCCAAATTAGGTGAGTGCAAAGAAGTAAAATTCCCTTTTCTTTTAAAGAGCTGCTGCAGAACTAGATATCTCGCTCTTCAGTCTGCCAACCCCGTGGTTGGCAAATTACATGGTGGGACCATGTTGTAAATATGTAAATGCTGCTCTCGGAAGATTCATCCAGGTCAACCATGTACTACTTGGGCAGTGCAAAGCTTGCATCACCGCATTGCATTTGCACCCACAATCATTAAAGAAAATCTTGTCAGACCAGTCCCTGTCAGGCTGTTAAAAGACGATTTAAGAACGCACAGTGAAATTGCTCCCTTCACTCTTCGTAAAGTTCACGAGTGAAAGTGAGGTGCAGCTGCTAACTCACGCCATCTTGTTTACTAAAATAGCGAAGGTAGGAATTTCAACCTCACAGTGCTGGAGCGGGTGAGGAAAGGACTTGCTGTCATTCTTAAATATGTCTGTCGTAAAGTGAATGACAAAGACTTTGTTTAAAGTTAATGCTACTGTGCAATACATCAGAACAGAATCTCAATGCAGAATCATCTGAATTGTAGGGTTTCCTAAAAGTCTACTTGCATCTGCAAGATTTTTCTACACCTTTTGATGTAGATTTATTCCACGTTTATTGTGTGGAATTTATTAAACTGCCTATTTCCACCTCCGTAACATTGCCCGCCTCCACCCCTGCCTCAGCTCATCTGCTGCTCAAACCCTCATCTTTGTTACCTCTAGACTCCTGGCTGGCCTCCCACATTCTACCCTACATAAGCTTGATGTCATCCAAAACTCAGCAGTCAGTGTCCTAACTCGCACCAAGTCCCGATCGCCCATCATCCCTGTGCTCGCTGACCTATATTGGTTCCCGGTTAAGCAACACTTCGATTTCAAAATTCTCATCCTTGTTTACAAATTCCTCCATGGCCTTGCCCCTCCCTATCTCTGTAATCCATTTCAGCCTCACAAGCCCATGAGATGTCCGCGCTCTTCAAATTCTGCCCTCTGGAGCATCCCTGATTATAACTGCTCAACTATCGGTGGGCATGCCTTCAGCTGGCTGAGCCCTAAGCTCTGGAACTCCCTCCCTAAACCGCTCTACCTCTCTTTCCTCCTTTAAGACGCTCCTTAAAACCTACCTCTTTGACCAAACTTTTGGTCATCTGCTGTAATTCCTTCTTATGTGGTTCGGTGTCACATTTATTTGTTTTGTCTTTTATGAAGCGCCTTGGGACATTTTACTACATTAACGGCGCTATATAAATAAAAGTTGTTATAAAGAATTGTGTATGAGGATAATTCCTTTTACTCAGCGAGTTATTATAATCTGGATTGCAATGCCTGAAAAGATGTTGGAAGCAGATTCAATAATAACTTTCAAAATGAATTGGATATATACTTTAAAAGAAAACAAATTGCAAGCGCTATGGAGAAAGAACTTGATGTCATCCAAAACTCAGCAATCAATGTCCTAACTCGCACCAAGTCCTGATCACCCATCATCCCTGTGCTCGCTGACCTATATTGGTTCCCGGTTAAGCAACACCTCGATTTAAAAATTCTCATCCTTGTTTACAAATCCCTCCATGGCCTCGCCCCTCCCTATCTCTGTAATCTATTTCAGCCTCACAAGCCCATGAGATGTCCACGCTCTTCAAATTCTGCTCTCTGAAGCATCCCTGATTATAAGTGGGACTAATTGGACAGCTCTTTCAAAGAGCCGGCACAGGTACGAACGGCCGAATGGCATCCATCCCACTGTGCTATATTTGTATTTGTTTTGGTTGACGTTACAATGCAACCATATTGGATGCCTATAAACAACAGTAGCGTCCTATCTCTTGAGCCAATTCTACTTACTAAAAGCATTGTGGTCTTCCATTTAGATTATTTGGGTATGGCGTAGATACATTATTACAATGGTTAGCTTATTATATGCCTGAGCTTTTCCTGCAGTAGTCATCTTAATTTAAAATTAATAACAAAATCATCCAGTCCACATATACCCTCCATAAAGTCCAGTCGACATTGCACCTCTATTTATATCTTTGTTCTTAACAAGTATGGAGGAGGCAGAAGAGAGTGATTTGTGGAGCACTGAAATTTGTACTGGGAAAGGTACAGCTTCAGCCTGCTGGTTGGGTTTGATGGCCACTGAGGTGCTCTTATGCTCATATCGCAAAATTTTAAGTTCTGCATAATGAGTCCTTCTCTGGTGTTAGTAGGTTAGTCAGTCAGGCAAAGTGACGGAAAACTCGAGATGTAATCCAAAGAGGTGTCGGTGCGATTTATACACTGGATTTGGTAGATTTCCTGGAAACAACCTTTTTTCTACCAGGTTTATTTCAAACAAAAATAGAAAGAGCTTTGTTGAAGGTTGACCTACAATTTATAGTTCAGCTTTATAACTGATAATTTAAAGTAGCGCGATAGAATAAACAATGTCTCTTCAAGTCACACATTTAATATCCTTTTGTATGTACTTTCGTCAGGACTGTAGAAAAATTAAGAGCCAAATTTTATTAGTGATACCCTGCAGGTAAATTGCAATTATGTTACAGTCCACAGTCCCAACGTAACACAATTGCAGGCAAACCATTTACTGTAGTTGATCTCGTCTCATGGGGATGGGATGTTTATACTGTGCTGCTGTTGAGGGGACAGGATGGTATAAGTGCAGACCTGCAGGTGAATTTACATGAGTGCATAAACACCTACCTCTTTCACACATACACTGCTGTACTGTGCCAGTGATTCTTGTGAAAAACTTTTGTGAGGAAATAAATCGACTTGCACAAATCTGAACCTAATGGACACAGTTTCCAAGGTGATGCATGAGGAGAGGGGGGAACATCCTTTTCTTTTGCCCTTGCTATCTGACCTGGGATGAAAGGTTTACATTTCCCGATAATGTCAGGTTGTTTTCTTCTGCTGCATGGATGACTCCAGAAAAGCAGTTAAATTAAATTGAACATTAATTCACGGGGCTGCTCTGCACTTGGTGCCATGGTGCATTTAAATGCATTTTTTCTGCAGTATGATCACAATAAATAAAATGTTGGCCTGTTTGTTTGCAGATTTTAAGTGCTTGTATCATTGAACCGTACAATGACAAGGTTTTGATTTGTTCACTGTCAGTGACATCTTCATCAGATCTCACTTTCTTTTTCATTGCTCCATCTTTTCTCCTCATTGTGCTGCTCCCCATTCACCATGTGTGTGCAGCGAGTTCCTTATGCTGCCCAGAGCAAAACGAGGAAGGAGTGCAGAGTGCCTGCATACTGCCAGGTAAATATAGCAGCCCAACAGCATTCAAGACACCTTTCTCATTCTGTAAATGAAGGTAATCTGTGAATGACTTTATTTACATTGGTTTAGTGTTGTTGTCGTGATAATGGTTTTCAGTTGCAAAAATGTATGAGTTCATTGATAGACATCTTGTTGTGCTTCACAGCTACACTTTGTGTTACTGCTATCTTGTCTTTCATCCTCGTGGTGAATAATATTGAGCGGCAATCATTTTCATGTATTTGGTGTGCTCTGCAGATTTTTGACAATGCTACTCAGATATAAATTACATTTAGTTATAAAAATAAACCACCTGAGCCAGTGGATCCACCGTATCAGCTGTTAGTTTAATAGATCATGCACCTGATCATACGCCCTGTGATTACATTCCCTAATATCACTTCATGCTAGAAGCACATCCTTGTTAGATGTTAGATCTATACAAATAATCCTTTATAAAATACACTGTGACATACTATGTCCTCTGCTATTTAATCCATGTTGGTAATACCTTCATTAACACAAAATCTAAACAAATAGCTGGGCCTTGCTGAAAACTGCATTTATGTACAGCTTCCAAAAATGGCTGCTGGTCTCGATGTTTTTTTATTGAGAAAGTAATCACTTTTCTCTGAACTGTTTTCCCTTGAAAGCATCCACAAGCAGTTGATTGGTTCCCATTGAACCAAATAGCTGCTTCTAAAATGCAGGAAGGAATGAGGTTTTCAGCCTCATGGGGCGCGGGCAGGGAAGTGAGTTGAGGCCAAGATCAGATCAGCCATGATCTTATTTTGAATGGCGGAGCAGTCACAGGCTCGAGGGGCCAAATTACCTACTCCTGCTCCTATTTCTTATGTTCAGCCCGTGCCATAGACCACACCCGCATCAACTATGAAGAGCTCTAGGCAGAGGCATTTGGCATTAGTTCTCCCTTTTGGGTCTGGTCAGGCTGAGCTGAGTTCTTAGTCCACCTGTACAAACTAGCAATGCATGTTCAACATTGCTGGCCTGTGCAGGACCATCAAAGAAGATCCTGGTCTGATCCACAAAGCAACAAATGTGACTTTGCAAGGACGGTGTGCTATGTTGCATTCAGGGTTTTTTCATTACTTGTCCTGGAAGGATTTTTTTTGTAATAATGTTTTGATACTAAGTCAGGATACTGATTTTTTTTTAAATTCTTAATGCGTAGCTCTTTTTGACAAAGAAACATTATTAGAGCTCTTGAAGCAGTAGGAGACTAACGCATTAAAAGTCTATGGGGGTTCACTTGGTCTCCCATGAAACCCCAATGGGAATCCAAGGGAACCCCCAAAAAACACGTGAGTTACAGCGTAAACCAGTTCTCTCCATGGTATCCACTGATTTATTTTGTGGATTGTGCCAGTTATGGCAGGGGAACTGGAGATCCCTTGCAGAATTTCAGGCTCTAGGTGTCATAATGAGATCTTCTGAATGGTGGCCATTGAAGCTGCTTTCCTTATCATTTGAGACATTATCACATTTCAACACTTCCAGTGAGCATTCAGACGATATGCTCAGAGAGGCTGCATTCATGTGAGCTCAACATGGGGTTGTCTGGCAGGAACCTACTCCTGGAGGGGGGGGGAGGGCGGTGGTAGTACCGATTTTGTTTTACAGAAACTACTGGACAGAAAAGTTATATTTAGACTGCTAATCGAGACAGTGTGCTTGTTATTTTCTGTTTGGAGGATTATTGCAAAATAAGTTGAAATTCGCAGATTATATGAAAAATAAATCAGCTTGGCCATGTTTCACTAGAGTGTTAGTCCACCTTTTAAAAGATTGGAAAAACACATGTAGAGGAACAGCAACATGCATTTATAGAACACCTTTAATATAGGAACACATCCCAAGGGTCACAGGGTTGTAAGGAATGAAATGGACGGTAAGTCAAAGAACGAGGTATTGGGAGAGTATACCAAAGGCTAGATTAAAAAAGTGGGTTTGCAGGTGGGTCTTAAATGAGAAGAGGGAGATGAAGGGGCTGACTGCATGTTTGCAAATAATGTTGCTAAGGGACAGGAGATAGATGAGGAAAATGAACCAAAGGTGGATCCTTGGGGCCTCTGAAGATGATGGTGCAGGGGCTGGAAGAAAAGCTATTTGTGGAATTGCTTTGGCTGTGGTTGGTTGGTAAGAGTGGAACCAAAAAAGGGCAGTCCCGGTGAGCTGGACAGCAGAGGAGAAGCCTTGGAGGAGGATGTTGTGGTTGGCTACAGAGAACTGACTGAGGACAGTAAACAATGTCAACAACAACATGTATTTTATATAGTGCCTTTAACATAGTAAAACATCCCAAGGCACTTCACAGGAGTGTTATCAAATAAAAGTTGAGCAACATAAGAAGATATTAAGTCAGATGAGGTAGGTCTTAACACGTGTCTTAATGGAGGGAAGAGAAGTGGAGAGGTTTAGGGAGGGTATTCTAGAGCTTAGGGCCTTGATAGCAGAAGGCACGGATGCAAATGGTGGAATAATTAAAATCGGTGATGCCCAAAAGACAGAATTGGAGGAGCGCAGATATCTCAGAGGGTTTTAGGGCTTCAAGCTTTACAGAGATAGCGAGGGACAAGGCCATCATGCGATTTGAAAGCAAGGATGAGAATTTTAAAATTGAGGCATTGCTTAACTGGAAGCCAGTGTAGGTCAACGAGTACAGGGGTGATGGGTGAAAGGGACTTGGTGCGCATTAGGACATGGGCAACAGAGTTTTGGATCACCTCAGGTTTACAGAGGATAGAAGGTAGGAGGCTGGCCAGGAGTGCGTTAGAATAATCAGCTAGCATCGGGGCCAGGAAGGGAAGTTGGGTGGTCAACAGTTTCCTGGGAATGGAGTCAAGGGAGCAGGAGGGACTTGAGATGAGATGAGCTGGGAGTGAGCATAGAGAAAAACAAAAGAGACAGAGGAGTGAGATTACAATATACAGTTCACACAAGGAATTTCGGTGTTACTAACCATAGTATTTTATGACTAGGTATTGGACAGTAAAGGCAAGCTCCCGATGGTGACAGCTTGTGAGGTCCACTTATAGGGGTGCAACTGATGATCCCAGTAAAAGTCTCAGGCAGACCCAAAATTTATACCAGTGGATGGAAAATCACAGGGCCCTTTAAGGCTTTGCAAAATGTATGCTATGAAACATGCTGGTAGTTCTTCACATCTCTCCACTCTCTAGTTCCCGTGCCTTCTTCCAGCCTATCTCTCCTAAATAAATCTTTGAGAGCTTTCTCAATTACAATGGGTTCCTCAGTGTCTGGGGAACCTCCACTGGTGTGCATGTTTCTGTCATGTGTGAGTTTTAACTATAAACATAAGAGTGGTGAGGATTGATACACGTAGATTTGGCTCATGGAAATTGCTTCCTACAGTTTATTCTCTCTCTCCTCATGCCATTATAATGTAATTTGCAGATCCCTACCATTTCAAATTCTGAAGCATTCCATTTCTACATCCATGCTAACATTTCTCTGTCTTGGTGCTGTGTTTTTAGACATTTCTAACAACTACTACTCTCCTTTTATGTTCACACATGTCCTGTGTCTTACCTGTGCTCTTAAGTTTAGCAACTTCTTGCAGATCTCAACCAGCTCCTTCTAGTATGTGAGGCAACGCTACTCTTTGAGTAACGCAGTTCCGTGCTTAGCAACTCCTTTACATATATGCAAGCAAGTTCTCCTTCATAAAATGTGCTTGGATTCTCCGTAACTCAGATTACCAGCGAGTGGAGGGTCTTGCTGGAAATTGGTGTTGGTATTTTCTCTTTGTTACTCAGCCATCAAAGTTACGCCCTCCACAATTAGACAAATTAACTTTTTGAAATTTACGCCAATTAAGTAGATTGTATGTTGCTTGAGAAGTGTTAAAAGTATCATTACTGCAGATCCGTTTTTATTGGCTGCTAATTTTATCGTTAACAAAACTGCAGTCCCATTAAGAGCAAGTTTCAACCCATGTGCTCATGTGACTTCACTAGCTGTGAAACTATTATAGTGAAATAGGCGCTTCGACAATTTTCTGAGAAAAGGGCAATGTCAGACAAATGGTTTTTTCGGCCTCGTGCTTTTATCATCCTGCAATTTGCATGTATTTTGCAGCATGATTTCCGTCAACATATACAATTAGAACTTTATGTCCATTATTAATTCACTTTGACAACTGGTACAAAGAGAAATATTTCTACCAGTTGTTAAATCCTACTTTTCTATAAAGAACCACACTGACTGGGAAAGAGACAGAAACCAAGGCAGTTATTCAGTAAAGCAAATGTGTTTTCTCCTTGGGAGGGAGCTGTTGCTCTCACAGTTCAGAAGTAAGCTGTAGCAGCCAGACAATACTGCTTTGCCACATTTAAGTTCTTGATTTATCTGTCTTCCTTATGTGAAAGGTCTTATCTGTCATGAGCCAGCTGTTAATTTTACCTTATTTACATCTTCATACTTCTCCAAGTCCTCCAACCCAGGCTGTATGTATTAATGGGTAAAATAGAGCTTAGACAGAGAGACTGGGCCCAGGTTTTATCGGCGCACTTGCCTGAGGTGCGCCGACTTTCTGCTCCGAAAGTGGCAGCGAAAATGTAGCTCCGTATTCTCCCCGCTCCGTGGACCGTCCTGGGGCTTGGCGTGGCATGGCAATTACAGTGGGGAGGTGGGAGGGGGGTGTGGAGCTAGGGCCCTGCGCGCAAAAGAGTGCCGGCAGCTCAACGCATGCGCACTGGAGGTTTCGCGCATGCGCAGTAGCTCCCCTACAGCATGGGACCCGATGTCCCGCCCCTATCCCAGACCGAGTGGCATCACAACGCGTGCCGGGCGGCTGCACGTCACCTCCCGCACCGAGGTAGTACTTGAGCTTTATTTTTTATTTATTGATGGTTGTGCTTTTTAGTGAGGAGAGTTTAGATGCCGGGGGTGGGGGGCTGTGTGGGCGGGGGGGGGGGGGGGGGGCTGGTCGGGGGAAGAGAGTGTTTTGATTGGGGGGGGGGGTGGGGGCGAGGGGAGAGAGTCAGCAGTCCTCGGAGACAGAATTCCACCAGTCCCTCGGAGTTGACTGCTGCAGGCTCCGTATTCTGCGAGCCCAGCCTGCTGTGTGTTGTGTGTGGCCAGTTGCCTGCGCACTCTCTCCCGCCCAGGCATCCCACCCACCCGCACCTATCCCCAGTAGAGTGGCCTCTCCCACCGGCAGGCCCACTGACTTCCCGGGCCGAGTTATGAAGGTAGGACTTAAGTTTTATTTTTTATTGATGGTTTTTATGCTTCTTGAATGTTGTTGTGAAGGTGTTTAGTGCTTTGCAAGGTCCTCTCGCTTCCCTTCCCTCCCCCACCCCCCCCTATCTCTAGCTACCTGCGCTGATTTCTTAACTCTCCGCAAGGGTTTTAAGAAATCGCTGGCCTAAGTTAGCTTGGCGTAACTATTGGCTGTCCAAACTGGCTTAAATGGACAAAACAGGCATAGGTGGCTGGTAACGCCCCCTTTTGGAAAAAAAAACGAAACGGAAAAAAATGCTAACTAACTCAATTACACTGGCGCAAATTAAATGTGCAGAATGGGGATTTTTAAGATATTCCAGAAAAATCAAGTTGCTCCAAAAAATACAGAGCAACTCCTGGCCAAATTTGAGCCCATTGCTTCTATAACATTCTCATGTCATTAATTAAAATTGTATTTAATTAACATAGAATAGGTTGCAGAATGAACCAGGTGTGGTAGTAAGATAGCCCTGCATTGCTGCAAATTGCTGTCTGCCCCGTGACGGATCCTCTATTCTGAAGGTGGAACCTGGCACCAGCTAATGCCTAGTTTCCATGGCCGTTTGCCCAGCATTAGGCCTGAAAAAGAACTCGGAAGGCATTGTTTGTGTCACCTACAGGAAATGTAAAAGGTTCCACTTGTTTCAGCCAGCAGATTCTCGCCCTCATCTGTTCAGCCTCAGGAAATGTGCATCATGCGTAAATAACGTGGTAAGCCAGCAATGGTGGTCACTGCTCCTATGTTTTGTCCTTAACTCCTGGAAACATGAGGCATTAGAACAAGGAAAATAACCCCCGCTATGTATCAAAGTGTAACCAGTGTATATTTTGTGAAAGTAAAATGGGTTGGCAGCTCCCTACTTGGGTCTCCTTTGCAACTCTATCTATGGACATCCACTGCCATTCTTTGCCTCAGGCCTTGCCCACAGCTCTGCCCCAGTGTCCTCTCCTTTTCACTGTTTTCTCCTATGGGGAGGGAGTTATTGCTCTCCCAGCTCAGAAGTAAGCTGTAGCAATCCGATAACGCCCCCTGTCCCCAATAGTGAGTGCATTTAGTTCAAGCTACAAGTTTAAAGCTATCTGCTCATAATGTACACCCCCTCCCTCCTACGACCCAGTTCTGTGGTCTTATTATGCTCTCTTTAATGGCTGAATCTCTGCTCACATTTGATTTGCTGGATTCCTGGGCTCCTCTGTTGTCAGCATGTATGTGGAAGCTGACCCTGTGCTTCAAGAACAATGCCGCTCAGGAGCACCTTGCAGGTGTTGAACTGGGGATGCACAGGATGGATCCTGGGGCACACCAGAGGTCACTGTGATCAGAGGAGCAGAAGCCATTGTTGTGACTGCGTTGAACTAGGTAAAAAAAATGAACTAATAGGCCCCTGGAGATGGACAGCAGAGAGAGGCATTGAAAGATGGAGTAGTTGACTGAGGCAGTACAGAGGTCGAGGAGGGTGAGAAGAGTTTGGAAGACAACTTGGCTTTGATCTGTGTAATTTCTGTACTGTTAGTGGGATGGCAGCCAGATTGGAGTTCCTTGAATAAGGAGTGGTAGGAGAAGTGATATTATTGCTATTTCGATACTGTCACATGCTGCATCACAAGTGAGGAATAGCACATGGCCTTGAAGCCACAGATATTTGTAAATTTAAAAGTAAATCGATGGTCGCATTTACATAAACACTCACCATTTGGCAACAATAAGTTCTGAGGGCATATCGCCGATCAGAAGTATAGAGAATATGGGATACTTCCTGTCATACTCAATGTTATTAACATGCTAATCTAGATATAGCACACTAAACGCTTTTACCATTCTGAGCTGGATAGATATAACACATTGAACAGTTTGACCATTCAGGTCTAGATATGGCACTTTACGAACTTTATTACATTTTTTTCTGCAACAATTCAAAAAGTCTCTGTTATTCCTATTAATATTCAAATTATTGAATGGATTACAATGGTAACTTGCTCGAAAGTTATGCTTCAGATCATGTTATGTTCTCTGCTTTAGTTATATGTTTGATAGGGAATTTTTTTTTTCTGTTTACATTTTCTGTTTGGTTCTATTTATTCTGCCCAAACCAGAACGTCACTTAACACCAGTAAAACGTTGCCTCCCAAGATGCCATTACTGGTGAATGGTTTTCACCAAGACATATACAGGTAAGAAGTTTAGATCACAAATATTACATTGCTCTGGGACACAGAAGGGAATAAATAATACAGTTAGTCTGTTGTGATTTATGTAGTTTCATTTGGTCTTCGGCCCAAGCTGTCAATTAATATTCCGCAATACAATAAAACTAGATATACTAATAGTACTAAACAGATTCCTGTGAGGAGTAAAGAAAGGGTATCCAAAGCTAGATAGAGTTCCCTGGATGTCTAAAAATACAGAGATTAAAATGAAACCGAAAAAGGAGGCTTATGATAAATGTCAGGTTCATAATACAGTAGAGAATCAAGCTGAAACCCGAGAGTGCAGAGGCGAACTGAAAAAGGAAATGAGGGGTGAAGAAAGTGTATGAGAAAAGATTCACGGGTAGAATAAAAGGGAACTCTAAAGTCTTTTATAATCATACAAACATTAAAAGGATAATCAAAGGAAGGATGTGGCCAATTCGGGACCAAAAAGGAGATCTTGTGGAGGCAGAGCACATAGCTGAGGTACTAAATGAATACTTTGTCCTCACAAAACAAAATGATGCTGCCAATGTCATAGTAAAGGAGGAGGTCATATAGAAATTGAATAGGATACAAATAAAGAGTTACGTAAAAAGTTGATAGTGCTCAAAGTAGAAATGTCAACCGATGAATCCTTGGTTACTGAGGGAAATAAGGGTGTAAATAGCAGAGGCTCTGACCACAATCTTTCTATCCTCGGATATAGGAGTGATGCCAGGGAACATGAAGATTACAAATGTTACACGTCTGTTGAAAAAAAGAGGGAGATATAAACTACAGGCCAATCAGCCTAGTGCCAATGGTGGAGAAACTTTTAGAGACGATAATCCGAGACAAAATGAATTATCTCTTGGAAAAACATATGGAATAATAAGTTATGTATCTGACTTTCAAAATGCATTTGATAAAGGATCCAGTTATGTGCAATGTGTTTCTGGCTGATTGGCTCACCATTATCACATGGCCTGATTGCTGATTGGTCCCCTTGGAGGATAAGCCACACCCAGAAGTTTTTCTGGAATGTGTAATTGGAACCACCCAGCCCAAGTTCTGAGTGACATTGCAAAGTCTAATTTGAGACATTCGGACTTCAGAACTCCCCTGCAAGCAGTCACAGAGAGGATAGAGCACCACTAACCCAGCAAAAGCCTCCCAAATCCCTGACCCCAAGTGTATGCCTCCCCTAGCCCAACTACCTGACACCCCCAGCCCATGTTCATCGCCCCCCCCAAGCCCATGTTCATCGACCCCCCCAGCCCATGTTCATCGCCCTCCCCCCCCCAGCCCATGTTCATCGCCCTCCCCCCCAGCCCATGTTCACCCCCCCAGCCCATGTTCACCCCCCCAGCCCATGTTCACCCCCCCAGCTCATGTTCACCCCCCCCCAGCCCATGTTCACCCCCACCCCCAGCCCATGTTCACCCCCCCAGCCCATGTTCACCTCCACCCCCCCCTCAGCCCATGTTCACCTCCCCCCACCCAGCCCATGTTCACCTCCCCCCCCCCCCCCCAGCCCATGTTCACCTCCCCCCCCCCAGCCCATGTTCACCTCCCCCCCCCCATGTTCACCCCCCCAGCCCATGTTCACCCCCCCAGCCCATGTTCACCCCCCCAGCCCATGTTCACCCCACCCAGCCCATGTTCACCCCCCCCAGCCCATGTTCACCCCCCCCAGCCCATGTTCACCCCCCCCCAGCCCTTGTTCACCCCCCCCAGCCCATGTTCACCCCCCCCCAGCCCATGTTCACCCCCCCCAGCCCATGTTCACCCCCCCCCAGCCCATGTTCACCCCCCCCCCAGCCCATGTTCACCCCCCCCAGCCCATGTTCACCCCCCCCAGCCCATGTTCACCCCCCACCCAGCCCATGTTCACCCCCCCAGCCCATGTTCACCCCCCCCCAGCCCATGTTCACCCCCCCCAGCCCATGTTCACCCCTCCCAGCCTATGTTCACCCCCCCCAGCCCATGTTCACCCCCCCAGCCCATGTTCACCCCCCCCAGCCCATGTTCACCCCCCCCAGCCCATGTTCACCCCCCCCAGCCCATGTTCATCCCCCCAGCCCATGTTCACCCCCCCCCAGCCCATGTTCAACCCCCCAGCCCATGTTCAACCCCCCCCAGCCCATGTTCATCCCCCCAGCCCATGTTCACCCCCCCCAGCCCATGTTCACCCCCCCCAGCCCATGTTCACCCCCCCCCAGCCTATGTTCACCCCCCCCCAGCCCATGTTCACCCCCCCCAGCCCATGTTCACCCCCCCCAGCCCATGTTCACGCCCCCCAGCCCATGTTCACCCCCCCCCCAGCCCATGTTCACCCCCCCCCCCAGCCCATGTTCACCCCCCCCAGCCCATGTTCACCCGCCCCCAGCCCATGTTCACCCGCCCCCAGCCCATGTTCACCCCCCCTAGCCCATGTTCACCCCCCCCAGCCCATGTTCACCCCCCACCCAGCCCATGTTCACCCCCCACCCAGCCCATGTTCACCCCCCAACCAGCCCATGTTCACCCCCCACCCAGCCCATGTTCACCCCCCACCCAGCCCATGTTCACCCCCCACCCAGCCCATGTTCACCCCCCACCCAGCCCATGTTCACCCCCCACCCAGCCCATGTTCACCCCCCCCCAGCCCATGTTCACCCCCCCCCAGCCCATGTTCACCCCCCCCCCAGCCCATGTTCACCCCCCCAGCCCATGTTCACCCCCCCAGCCCATGTTCACCCCCCCCAGCCCATGTTCACCCCCCCAGCCCATGTTCACCCCCCCCAGCCCATGTTCACCCCCCCAGCCCATGTTCACCCCCCCAGCCCATGTTCACCCCCCCCAGCCCATGTTCACCCCCCCCAGCCCATGTTCACCCCCCCCAGCCCATGTTCACCCCCCCAGCCCATGTTCACCCCCTCCCAGCCCATGTTCACCCCCCCCAGCCCATGTTCACGCCCCCCAGCCCATGTTCATCCCCCCCCCAGCCTATGTTCACCCCCCCAGCCCATGTTCACCCCCCCCAGCCCATGTTCACCCCCCCCAGCCCATGTTCACCCCCCCAGCCCATGTTCACCCCCCCCAGCCCATGTTCACCCCCCCCCAGCCCATGTTCACCCCCCAGCCCATGTTCACCCCCCCCAGCCCATGTTCACCCCCCCCAGCCCATGTTCACCCCCCCCCAAGCCCATGTTCACCCCCCCCAGCCCATGTTCACCCGCCCCCAGCCCATGTTCACCCCCCCCAGCCCATGTTCACCCTCCCCAGCCCATGTTCACCCCCCACCCAGCCCATGTTCACCCCCCACCCAGCCCATGTTCACCCCCCACCCAGCCCATGTTCACCCCCCACCCAGCCCATGTTCACCCCCCCCCAGCCCATGTTCACCCCCCCCCAGCCCATGTTCACCCCCCCCCAGCCCATGTTCACCCCCCCAGCCCATGTTCACCCCCCCCCAGCCCATGTTCACCCCCCCAGCCCATGTTCACCCCCCCAGCCCATGTTCACCCCCCCCAGCCCATGTTCACCCCCCCCAGCCCATGTTCACCCCCCCAGCCCATGTTCACCCCCCCAGCCCATGTTCACCCCCCAGCCCATGTTCACCCCCCCCCAGCCCATGTTCACCTCCCCCCCCACAGCCCATGTTCACCTCCCCCCCCCCCAGCCCATGTTCACCTCCCCCCCCCCCCAGCCCATGTTCATCCCCCCCCAGCCCATGTTCACCCCCCCCCGCCCATGTTCACCCCCCCCAGCCCATGTTCACCCCCTCCCCCCAGCCCATGTTCACCCACCCCCCCAGCCCATTTTCACTCCCTCCCCCCACCCCACCCCCCCAGCCTATGTTCACCCTCCCCCCAGCCCATGTTCACTCTCCCCCCAGCCCATGTTCACTGCCTCCCCCCACCCCCCAGCCCATGCCTCTCCCAGCCCAAGTTCCTGAGCGTACTCTCCACCCGCCCACTGTAGATGGAGCATTGTGTGTGGGTCATGGATTGTTTACAGGTTTATTGGTTATGAAATGAATAGTGGCAGTGTCATGACTTATGTATTTAATTCACTCCAACGATGTCCCTTGTAACTCATGCAGCGAACTTTCCAAGAAGTCCGGTATGGGTGTAAAGAGGGTTGACAGAACGTGATACGTCTTCCCTGCGTTCCTCGCTCCCCTCCGATTTCCCCCCCCCCCCCCCCCCCCCGCTTCCCATCATCCCTCTCGCTTCCCCATCTCTCTCTCCCTCTCTCCACTCCCCCCTCTCTCTCTCTCTCTCCAACCCCGCCCCACCCGTGTCTCTCTCTATCTCCCGCCTCTCTTTTCCCACCCAGCCTGCCTGCCCACCGCCTCTCTCTCTCCCCCCGCCCCCGTCCGCTCGTCGTGTCTCGCTCTCTTTCTTCCCCCCCGCCCCCAACCCGGCCCGTCCGCCTGCAACCTCTCTCTTTCTCCTCCACCCCGCACCCGCTGTGTCTCTCTTTTCCCTGCCCGCCTGCCGCCTCTCTCCCACTACCTCTGATGTTTTTTCTCCCACAGAAGGCTGCAATAATGCAAAAGCTGCAAGCAATGTTTGAGCAGGGGACTCCATGCGGACTCTTCGGGCCCCACTTCCAGTTCTGGTTTCGGGTCCGAGGAGTCTGTGTATGCGCGAGAGGCATCGTGGGTGGAGTCTAGAGGACGCAGGCGCAGAAACAACGCAGTGCAAATAGTCACAATGTTTCATAAAATACTACATAATAAACTTATTAGCAAAATTGCAGGACATGGGAATTAAAGGCGCAGTGGCAGCATGGATACATAATTGGCTGCGGACAGACAGCAGGGAGTAGTGGTGAATGGTTATTTTTCAGACTGGAGCGAAGTACACAGTGGTTTCCACCCCTCCCCCTCCCTCCTCCAGATTGATGTCAAGGCCTTGGAGAGTGTGCAGAGGATACTTAACAGTATGGTACGAGGGATGAGGGTCTTCAATTATGCAGATGGACTAGAGAAGCTGGGATTGTTTTCCTTAGAGCAGAAAAAGTTATGGTGAGATTTAGGTGTCAAAATTATTAAGGGTTATGATGAGAGAAACTGTTGCAGGAGGGTCTGTAACCAGAGGACACAAATTTAAGATAATTCGCAACACAGCCAGAGGGAGATAAGAACTCTTTTTTACACAGTGAGTTATTATGATCTGGAATACACTGCCTGTAATGATGGTGGAAGCAGATTCAGTAGTAACTTTCAAAAGGGAACTGGATAAATAGAAAAGGAAAAATGAGCAGAGCTGTAGGGAAAGAGCAGGAGAATGGGACTAATTGGTAGCAGGGGCCAACCGGAGGCACTCTGGGCCAAATGGCCTCCTCCTGTGCTGTAAGATTCTATGGCTCCGATATCGACAGGGACCGGGTTTGATAGGCAGAGGGCGGAGTTTCGGTCAGGAAACTCTGAATTTCCCCACACGCGTACAACTTTTTTTAGCGGGATCCCCGCCCGTAAGTCTGTCTGATTGACTGGCTTGGCTTCCACTCGAGTAGAGAGCAGTCGCAGGTAAGAAGCCTGCTGTGGCTCCTTACCTGCCAACCCCGATCCCAACCACGGTGGTCTTTTTATGGGGTGGGAGGTCCAATCCCAGGGAAGCAGGTAAGCTCGGATGGCCGGGGCTGGAGGCACTCCTGCTCCTCCTGGCCCAAAAAGCAGTGCTGTAAAGGTACTTACCTTTTCCACGAAGCTGTCTTCAGCTCTCTTGAGCTCTTGGGTTGCCCGAGGCCCCTGAACCCCTGCTGGCCACAGTTAAACCTGCAAAGCAGCTTAAATCTGTGGCTTCCAGCCTCAATTTCATATTGATAGTGCCAACAAACCTTCCTGGGAGCGATTTGGCAGCCCACCCCCTGTCCCACCTCCATTAAAACCAGAAGTGGGTAGGTTGGAGGTGGGTTGCAGTCAACATTCAGATATTTTACCCTTTAACCTCCCACTGACCCAAACTTGCCCATTTTCTGGGGTTAAATGCCCCCATAGAGTGAGACTTGTTAGTAACTGTCATGGCAGCTTGATATTGGAGCACTTTTCCTCAGGCTGTCACGGACCAATGTGCAGAGCAGTCACTGTGCAGACTTTGCTCCCATTTTGGGCGTAAGTTCAATATTTACCTCAGTTTTTATATTATAACCGCATTAAGCGTATACTGCTGTTGTGGAATTTGTTCACAGTGACGTGAAAGTTAAGTTTAATAAAACACAAAAAAAAAATGATTAAAACAAAGAAGGAGACTCTTAGTTTGCTGTTAATACTTTATGCTCGCATGTGTTATCTAATTACTTTAAATACGTGCAAAGGATTCACCTTGTAAAAGGTTTAGCTAGCACAAAAATCAGATGTTCAGAGGGGTGATCAGGGGCGGGGCGTGGAAGAGGGGTCGAGGCAAGAATGGGGATGGGGCGGGGGGGGAGACATTCAAGTGGTCAAGCGATGTTAGGGATGCAAGACGTGGGGTTGCAGAGTTAGAGGGTGCAGTGTGGGTGGACACAAACAGGCTACATATGGCTGAGCACCAGGACCGAGGCCTGACCACACAGGGCCAATGGGAAGTGTCACCCATGTTACGGAATTGGATAGCCGAAAATGAGTCGGATGGGAAGGCTGTGTTCTGAAATTTCGGGTTGATTCAAACATTATTATGGTGCAACCCTGAATAATTTATATATAGAAGGCAGAGTTTTCTGCTGCCATTTTTCCAGGGAAGAGGCACCCACCTTTAGATTACGCCGCCTATATATAATCATTAGTTGCTTCAGTACAGCCATTCACTTTGATATACTGTGGCACTTCTTGGGAGCCAGACTCAACTTCTGAGATTACGGGTGAACGCACCTGTCAGAGCGGAAGTTTGTTGCTGCAGCAGCTGTTAAAACTTGTGCTATTACCATGACATTCTGGGCTTTATTTTATTTAGGCTATCAATTCTATACATTATAAAAGAGAAAGGGGTTCATGGCGACAGATATGATTAGTAACATGATAATATAGACATCGATATTAACCCCTCCTACCCCCCTCGATGGGCGGGAGAGGGTCAGGGCAGAGGTTAAACATTTTAAACAGGGAACGCGTTCCCAATCCACCATGTTGCCATTTTTATGGCAGCGGATTTTATGTCATGCGAGTGTCCCGCTCTCGAGGGCCGTACTTAACTGCCCAGGGGGCAGTTGCCTCCAACCTGAAAAATGTCTACGAATCTACCTGGTGGTCCAGGAGGTTCGGAGACTTGCGGTCCTGGGTCTCTAAGCTAAGGCCTGTGTAGAGACCCACGTAGGCGCTTAGTATGTGTACCTGGGATCACATGGGCTGGCCCAATCAATCCAGGTAGGGGTATTCCCATTCATACTTGTGGTGAGTTCCGTTTGCACAGAATCACCATAAGTATGGATGGGAATAAACACACAAAAACTTTGATTAATTTTAAATATATGTCATGTTTTTAAAATTTATTTTAAGTGAAATTTAATTAATTATTTAAAACAAAAATGTAATTTTTGCAAAATAATTTTACATATTTTAAAAGGTCTAAAAATAAACTCACCTTATTTAACAGGATTTTAAATGTTTAAATTATTGGAAAACATTTCTTTTTCTGGCCTTTAAAAGACTTGTGCTGATACAAAGAGACCTTACATCTGCTTTTATCAGTCATAAGAATTTTGCGGGCATTCACTGGGCAGAAATTGGGCAAATAGCCCAACTCTCCGTCCGCTGAGGCCCTTTACTTCTGGATGCAAGCGATCTGCCAAGAGGGTTCTTGACAGATCGCAAGGTCCGGTTTTAGGCACATGTGCTTCGTATACCTAAACCCGGAACTTGCAGGGCCGCCTCCGGGTGCGCACCTGGTACATGCTCGAAGGGGCCGCGAATTCAGGGCCAACATGTTTAAATCGGGCTCCCACAGTACATTTGGGAACTTGATTTAAATTCAATAGTTACCGTGCAGGTTCCCCAGGACTCAGGAAACCGGCAGTAAAAGGGAGGCCGGAGCTGCTGGTTCAAGAAGTTAAGTACCTTTTGCACTCCTTGTAAAAGATTTTAGTCATGTCATGTTAGTGCCATGGTATAACAGCAGGATAAGATACTTCATAACGTCTGCACAAAGAAATGTAAGCATCACAGTCCGTGATATTATGGCCCTTTATGGTTTCTTCTTATCAGTTACTTCAGTTACAATCTTACAAAGGCTCCATTTCATCTGGCTAACACATACGTTTCTCTCAGCAGTCTGGACAGTATGCATCCTAACTTGTCAATCTGGCAGCTGTGCCATTTACAAAGAAAGCAAGGATTTCATTGCAAGTCCATTATTTTGGTCTTTGAAACAAGTATAAAAAGCCCAAAATCTTTTCACTTGTCAGCCTCCCCTCTGACGACCATGTCCTCTCTCTCCGCCCTGCCATGATCACGGCCGACCACCCCCTTTAACCCACCCCCCTCAAGCAGCGATCTCTCACTCCCCCATCTCCCCACATGATTACCAGGGACCGTCCCCAAGGGTGCCCGGCATGGCCTCCTGACGCTGATCTTCCCGCCAGCCAGCCAGCCATGTCAATTTGGGCAGCTGCTAGGCAGGTAACAGAAGAACAAAATTATAATGAGATCCTGCCGTTAAATTCGGCAGGACTTCTGTGTCCCTGGCTCTTCCGGATTTTCCCCGTGCTATCACGCTCCTCCGCACCCTCCCCGTAAATATTGGGGCCATATTGTCTCTGACTACAATGCTTACATTTCTCTGTGTAGACCTTATGAAATGCTGTTTTACAATCCTGTTACTATCCTGCTGTTATACTATGGCACTAAGATGGTATGACCACCATTTTAAGAATGCTGTACCTTTAATGTAGAAAAACATCTCGAGATGCTTCATAGAGTTTTAAGAAAGGGAAATGGATGGCGATTCAAAGAAGGGTGAGGGTGGGGGTGACAAAATGTTTGGTCAGCGAGCTGAGTTTTAAAGGAAGTGGAGAGGCAGAAGAGTATAGGAAGGGAATTTCAGAGTGGAGCTTAGGTGGCTTAAAGCACAGCCAAAGCTGGCGTGAAGGGATGGGACAGAGGAATAGAGAGTTCGTAGGGTAGAGGTGGAGAGGATTGCAGCACAGGAGATGGTTACAGAGATGGGGATAATCCATGGGAAAGAGCATTGTGCAACATAGCGTCCACGACTATAGTTGATCTTTCCCCAGCACCTTTAATCTATGGAATTCCTTACTCCCTCGATCTTTACTTTCTCTTGGAATGAACATTTTGTTCAAGTGTCATTTAATCTTTATTTTTTGATGTAGCCAATGTTTCTGTTGCTGTAATCAACTTTCCCTTATTGACTTTGTTCCTCAATTAGATTTCTTAATAATAAAAAAACACAGCCCATTTGCAAAAAAGGGGCACCGCTCTTACCAATAAATCACTTACTGTTTTATGCACCAACTTTATCAGAGGGGAGATATTTCCAATACAGTCAATTTATTTAGTTGCTAACTTTTTGATGCATTTCTGGTAAAAATGAAACATAAAGCATAGTTTTATCCCCAGGGAGCTCAAATGATTACTGATTACATTTATGATTATAATTTATTCAATTGATTTGCTTTCTGTTGCAATGTATTTAACATGTCTTTTATTACTTTTCTAGATGCTATTGTAATGCATCATAATTGCTGATTATTTTACTATATTTGACCTTTTGTTTTTAATTTATGATTCATTATTATATGTATCTGCATGACTTAATAATTTGCTTATAACATTTAATTTTCAAACTGCTTCTGAAGCTCCACTTTGCCTGCCTGCATTAAATCCAGCATTAGACAGGACAGTTCTCAGACACGGGAATCACGGATACTGTCATTTACAGAACTCTTGGTTAGGTAAGAAGGGTTGAAAGTGTCTGGATGTCTGTCCAGTCACTTTCCTGGTGCTCATTGGCAGAACAAGAAATCGAACTTTGTTTAACTGAGTTTAACTATGAGATGCCTCTTTGAGGAGGGAGAATAACCATCAGTTGTTACATGATTTAAAAAAAATCAAACTCTTTGAAAGATTAACCATCATATGACCCTTGTTGTGTGGCACTCAACTGTGCAGACCAAGAAATTCTGCATAGGAACAGGAGTACGCCATTTAACCCCTCAAGCCTGTTCCGCCTTTCATTTAGATCATGACTGATCTGTATCTTAACTTAATCTACATGCCTTGGTTCCATATCCCTTAATACTTTTGCCTAGCAAAAATGTATTAATCTCAGTTTTGAAATTTTCAATTGACCCCCAGCCTCAAAAGATTTTTGGGGTGTTCCAGATTCCTACCACCCTTTGTGTCTCCTGATATCACCCCTGAACGGCCTGGCTCTAATTTTAAGGTTATGCCCCCTTGTTCTGGTCTCCCCCACCAGAGGAAATAGTTTCCCTTTATGGAATCCTTTAATCACCTTAAACACCTCGATTATGTTACCCCTTACTATTCTGTGCTCGAGGGAATACAAATCTAATGTATGCAAATTGTACTTTTAGCCCAGATATGATTCTGGTGAATCTGCGCTGGATTCTCCAAGGCCAATATATCCTTCCTGAGGTGCAGTGTCCAGAACTGAACGCAGTACTTAAGATGCAGTCTAACCAGAGCTTTATACATCTGTAGTATAAGTTCCACCCCATGGTATTCCAGACCCCTTAAGGTGAAGACAAACAATACATTAGCCTTTTAAAATATTTTTGGTACCTGTCCACTAGATTTTAGTGATTTCTGTACATGGGCCTATCAATATTTCTCCACCTCCATGGTGCCTAGCTTCTCACCAATTCGGAAAATTCCCAGGTCTGTGCTGATTTAGCTTATCTCCAATGGACAATGTTCGGATTCTGCAACTAGTTTTACATACCTTGCTGGGAGAGGGAGTAAAATCAGGCAGAGATCCTGATTGCTGCTTGCCCAGTCTCTCTCGTTGATGACAGCTGTAATATGTTTTGGTTGAATAGCCTACCACAACTCACTGTCCACGTTCACACATCAAGAATAGCCACTTAGGTGGGCTGGGGTCCTTTAGGGCTTCTGGCGCCCATGGAAATGCACACCAAATGAACCAGTGCCTTTGGGGGCACCTATGAAAGAAAAGAACTTCACCAACTTTCATTTTTTTGTCAACATATTTTTATTTTACTAGTGTTTTTCCTTAAGCAGTAAGTGCAGATTGGGGCACTAGCCAAGCAGTAATCAAGCTTGAAGTATGGATTATCTGCAGTACTATTCCTGCTGATACAATCCTTTAACCCTAAGCTGTTCCAGCAGCTATGCCTCTGTAGCTGTGTGTGTCTGTTAAGCCTCACAAGATCAAGATAACTCCTTTAAACTAGTTCCCCAATGATGTTAACAACATGCAATAATTATCAAAAATATTCTAAAAGAGAGAAAAATAAAAGATTGATAATAGGGTGGTGAATATTCTACGATTCTATCAGGTAATGCATTTCCTCACGTGGCCTCTGGTTCTTTTGCCAATCGCCTTAAATCTGAGCCCTCTGGTTATTGACCTTTCAGCCACTGGAAACAGTTTCTCTTTTGTTTACTTGATCTAAATCCTTCATGGTTTTAAACATATCTCTCAAATCCCCTCTTAACATTCTCTGCTCTAAGGAGAACAACCCCAGTGTCTGCATTTTTATTTTGAACTTTATTTTCAAAAGGATTGTGAAAGTAAAATACCTTCAAACATTGCCATGACTTGATCTACAGGGCAATGTTTCATAAACTAAATATTTCAGAGCTAATTCTTTCATTAAAAAAAAAGAGGCAAGTAGTCATATATGTTAACTGGGCACATGCAGTGTCTCCACAGTAAGACATCACTAAATATATTTCATAAACCAATGCTCGATAGATGGCGCATCAATATAATTTGCATAAAACATTTTTGAAATGGAAAGAGTAAGTAATGAAAGAATTTGCATTTATATAGTGCCTTCCGTGTCCTCCGGACGTCCCAAAGCACTTTCCAGCCAGTTGACTACTTTTTGAAGTATAGTCACTGTTGTAATGTAGGAAGTGCGACAACAATTTGCGCACAGCAAGGTCCCACAAATAACAAAGAGATAATGACCAGATACACTTTTTTTTAGTGATGTAGGTTGAGGGATAAATATTTGCCAGAATACCGAGAACTCCTTTGCTCTTCTTTGAATAGTGTTGTGGGATCATTTGTATCCACCTGAGAGGGCAGACTGGACCTTGGTTTAATATCTCATCCAAAAGATGGCACTTCAGACAGTGCAGCACACTCTCTGACCTGCCTAGATTATGTGCTCAATCTCTGCAGTGAGACTTGAACCCACGACCTTCTGATTCAGAGGCAATAGTGCTACTACTGAGCAGTCAGTGATTGGAGGGAACGCAGTCAGTGATTGGAGGGAACGCAGTCAGTGATTGGAGGGAACGCAGTCAGTGATTGGAGGGAACGCAGTCAGTGATTGGAGGAAACGCAGTCAGTGATTGGAGAGGATACTGTCATTAAGGGGATCAACTACAATCAAGGTAAGTCACGAGATCACAAACTTGTTATGGGAAAGTATGAAGAACTATTACATAGTCAGTTTCAGAACTGGAACTTGTTATTTTCTACTTTTTGCCAAACCATCAGTCTTTTGGTGTGCTACAAATGTATCATTGCAGCATGTTGTTGAGATAGCATAATATGTAGATTTGTTGGGAGAAGGTGGTTCAGATTCCTCTGTGTGCTCATTTTAGAGCATTGTGTTTGTCAAACCCTTGTGTGTTTTAGTGAAGTTGTTGGTCTGTTTTAAACATGTTAATGATGCTCAAATGGGAACACGTTAACCACTGTGCAAAGGGAATGTGAGAGAGATTGTGCAAACAAATAGTTTTATGAAAAGTTAATACAAATATTTAGGTACAGTACCCACTCATAAACATCGATACTCTAGGAGAAACCAAAATGATAGAAACCTGAAATGTTTTCATTTTAGTATATATAACATAAAGATCTTGTCAGTCCATTTATATCCTGATCCTTGACATTTTGCATGCTCAGTAGTTTGTTGAATGAATACGTTTATTAACAAACTGCACAAACTAGATTTAACTTTCCCAGGAATGGCTGCCGCCCTTTCAGCAGACCCAAGTGGGTTTCTGTAACTCACAAGAAGTTCAGCAGCCCAATGGCAGATCTTGAAATAGGATAGTCTGGTATTGAGTAAAGATAGTGATATTTTTCAAAGTTAAAATCATCCAAATCAAGCTCACTTTTTATGTGACCTTGCTGCATCTTGTGCAGTCACAAACAGAAATCATTGGCACGCCAATTGCTAACCATGTAACCATGTCACTCACCGCACACTCCACCAAGCACACACCAACTCCTGCTCGTTATATTGATTTGTGCTAATGAAAGTGTTAATACCGCTGTGTATAACATTAGCAAATGATTGTCAAAGATTGCTTTAACTGTCATGATTCTGTTTTTTGACTGAATTGTTTCAACATTCATCCTGCCAACTTTCCAGCATTTTTGAATGATTGAAATCATAACTGTTCTGTATCATGTTTTTAAAGAGTGCATTGACCTTATGATTTACGATCTAACATTATATTCCTTCTTTGTTTTCCTTTCCTGTCCTCTTTCTCTTCCACCATTGGATACCATGTACTGGCATTAGTGAGATACAGCACTCTCTTGACAGGGCTAGGAGTGCTAGCACCAACTGTTTGAGACCAGATACTAGTTTACAGTCACCCGAACGAGACAGGTATATCCAACCCTTTTTTATCCTTGTCATCTGTGCTGATGATTCCATGTTTCTTTAGTTCTGATCCTGTAGGATTCTTGGATTTGTGTTATGTTCACACTATAACAGTGTTTACAATGTTTTCTGCCCTTTTGCTTAGGCGAATCCTCAGGCCTGAACCATTTTAACCTCTTGCATTTCTTTTGCATTGAGTGCTTGCCGTTTCCGTGGCGTTGGCATCCCTTGCTTACATTTTCTGATTGCAGTCCCTGTGGAGAGCCCTTCATATGTTGACTGTGGCACTGTATGTCATCATTCAGAGACTAGAGTTTAAAAACCAAAATAGGAATTGGAAATTTAAACTTTTTAAACATATTCTATCATATTGCTCTGCCAGTTCTCTTAGCGAGTAACTCCTTCATGTTTCTGTCCCACATATTTAACCGGCATTCTGAGATATGTTTTAAAGAGATTTGATCTATAATCATTCTTCAGCTTGTTGGATTAACCATCTAATGTGATACTGAGCCACACAAAGTCCCAGGCTCCAACCTTAGCTGATCTCAGTTGAGGCAGCAATGTATCTGAGCGGGGAATTATTAGTCAGGTTTCCTGCTGCTGATTGCTATCTATTACCCCCTGCTGGAAAGTATTTGTGTGTATGTGGTCATCAGGTGAAGACGGAATGGGGTTGTAACGTTCATAAGTTCAATAGCCCACTCACACTCACAGCTTAGCCATTTATAGACATTTATTCGTCACACCAGAGAGTGGCTGGCACTTGTGAAACTGGAGCCCGCTGCGAGTCAATGGCAGGGAATTTCCGTGAGGTGCTCTTGATCTCCCATCGTAACTTTGGTGGAAACCCTGAAGAAACGGCCTAAACTGGCTGCTGATCCGATCGCATTAGTTTCCCACTGGGCGGCAGGGTTGCCAACTCTTGTTGGATGTAATCTAAATGGTTTAATCACATGACTTCCCGCTTCCAATTGCCCCCCACACTCCCGCCATTGATTGCTCAACTCACCCATCCTCGCAGCGCACCATCTTCACACGCTAATTGGAAAGCAAAAAGAATCGTTCTTACCCAATAGGATGATTCATGACTGTCAGTCAATCCTTTTTTCCCCATTTCCAACATTTTTATAACTCAAACAAAAGCGTTCAAAAAATGAGGGAAAAAACTCACTTTTTTGCCCCAATGATTTTTCTCCCGGGGCTTGCAGCAGTGTTCAGGAGATTAATCTTTAATTCATGCAGACCCCAGGATAATCATGGAGGGTTGGCAAAGCTATTGGGTGGGTTAGATTAAAATTACCCCAAAGCAATCGATTGACAGTAATTATCTAAAAGAATAATTGGGAGCGTTGCTAGTTTACTGGGGTTTGATGGAAAAGCTGCACTGTTGTGACCTGCTTCAATATTTAAACACCTCAGGCATTACCAAAGATTCAATAATCATCAAGAATTCTGAAGCACAAACAGGGCCATGAATAAAATCACTGCTTCTTATCTGGTCAAGAATCCCTAATGGTCGCTTGGCCATATGACCTGAGATGAAGCACAAAATTAAATTTGTTTTGCTCGTCACTTTTACTCTAGTTGAGGGAACTTTTGAATATTGTGAGTTTTTAAAAAAAAAAGAGTTATCTCTTTTTTTGGGATTGGATATTGCATACCGACTTTTGACCTTTAGAGGCGTGTGTTTGATGCCAGCTTTGTTTAATGGCACAATGGTCTCTGTTTCCTGCTTGCTGTGAATGTTTCACATAAAATAGGTTTGGACAGCCTGAATTCAGGTCTGAGTCGGCTTGTATTTCAACACAAAGCTTGAAATGATAAGATATTACACTGCTGCTGTAGGGATTGGTTTTCTGAGATGATTATAACGGCCTTTATTCTGCATCTAGCCATCCTATCTTGGCCCAGAAGAGTTTAATGCTGGCACTAAGTGCCCAAAATGCAAAACATTTTGCAGCTCTTAACACCCATCATTTTGGCAATCACAACAGTTTAAACATTTTATTCCTTTGATATCTTGAATCAATCCAGACTCAAACTTGGAAACAGCCCAGTGGTTGCAGATTGAAGCAGTTGCGTTTAATTTCAAATCTCAAAAAGCAGAAAGTCTCGAACCATATTCAATAATTCTGTGTTGCTACCTCAGATTGCTTAAAATGGCTGGAATTTCAGCCTTGAAAGACAGAAATCACTAGTCACAATTGACCCATTGAACAAATACTTTGGTTCTATCTTCACTAAGGAAGACACAAATAACCACCTGGAAATAAAAGGAGACCGAGGGTCTAGCAAGAAGGAGAAACTAAAGGAAATCCTTATAAGTCAGCAAATTGTGTTGGGGAAATTGATGGGATTGAGGGCCGATAAATCCCCAGGGCGTGATAGTCTGCATCCCAGAGTACTTAAGGAAGTGGCCCTAGAAATAGTGGATGCATTGGTGGTCATTTTCCAACATTCTATAGACTCTGGATCAGTTCCTTTGGACTGGAGGGTAGCTAATGTAACCCCACTTTTTAAAAAAGGAGGGAGAGAGAAAACAGAATTTTTGATCGGTCAGCCTGACATCGGTGGTGGGTAAAATGTTGCAATCAATTATTAAAGATGTAATAGCAGCGCATTTGGAAAGCAGTGACAGCATCGGTCCAAGTCAGCCTGGATTTATGAAAGGGAAATCATGCTTGACAAATCTTCAAAAAAATTTTGAGGATGTAACTAGTAGAGTGGACAAGGGGGAGATAGTGGATGTGGTGTATTTAGACTTTCAAAAGGCTTTTGACAAGGTCCTACACAAGAGATTAGTGTGCAAAATTAAAGCACATGGTATTGGGGGTAATGTATTGATGTGGACGGAGAACTGGTTGGCAGACAGGAAGCAAAGAGTAGGGATAAACGGGTCCTTTTCAGATTGGCAGGCAGTGACTAGTGGGGTACCGCAAGGTCCAGTGCTGGGACCCCAGCTATTTACAATATACATTAATGATTTAGATGAAGGAATTGAATGTAATATCTCCAAGTTTGCAGATGACACTAAGCTGGGTGGCAGTGTGAGCTGTGAGGAGGATGCTAAGAGGCTGCAGGGTGACTTGGACAGGTTAGGTGAGTGGGCAAATGCATGGCAGATGCGGTATAATGTCGATAAATTTTGGTGGCAAAAACAGGAAGGCAGATTATCATCTGAATGGTGACAGATTAATAAAAGGGGAGGTGCGACGAGAGCTGGGTGTCATGGTACATCAGTCATTGAAAGTTGGCATGCAGGTACAGCAAGCGGTGAAGAAGGCAAATGGCATGTTGACCTTCGTAGCAAGAGGATTTGAGTATCGGAGCAGGGAGGTCTTACTGCAGCTGTACAGGGCCTTGGTGAGGCCACACCTTCAATATTGTGTACAGTTTTGGTCTCCGAATCTGAGGAAGGACACTCTTGCTATTGAGGGAGTGCAGCGAATGTTCACCAGACTGATTCCCGGGATGACAGGACTGACATATGAAGAAAGCCTGGATCGACTAGGCTTATATTCAATGGAATTTAGAAGAATGAGAGGGGATCTCATAGAAACATATAAAATTCTGACGGAATTGGACAGGTTAGATGCAGGGAGAATGTTCCCGATGTTGGGGAAGTCCAGAACCAGGGGTCACAGTCTAAGGATAAGGGGGTAAGCCACTTAGGACCGAGATGAGGAGAAATTTCTTCACTCAGAGAGTTGTGAGCTTGTGGAATTCTCTACCACAAAGTTGTTGAGGCCAGTTCATTAGATATATTCAAAAGGGAGTTAGATGTGACTGTTACGGCTAAAGGGATCAAGGGGTATGGAGAGAAAGCAGGAATGGGATACTGAAGTGCATGATCAGCCATAATCATATTGAATGGTGGTGCAGACTCAAAGGGCCGAATGGCCTAGTCCTGCACCTATCTTCTATGTTTCTATGATAGATGTTCGTAATTTGTGCTCCTGGTGCGGAACTATATGTACAGGACACACAGTTTGAGGACACTGGGTGGGGTCAGTAGGCACTGTTTGTTATTTGCACTGTACCAACAAGCTGATTGCTCTATCTCTGCTCAGACAACCGTGACTGCACATGTCACCAGGATTTAAAGACGTGTTTCACTTCTCCCTCTATATCCCGATTTAGATTTTTTTTTAAATGATACAAAAGCCACTCCGGGACAGCAAACATATGCACATTTAAATAAAATAATGAAAACATTAAAACAACATTACCAGCAGAGCATCACTACGATTGATACTCTTAAAAATCAGTGGACTACCATTAATAGTTATTAGCGTCTCTTCACTGCTTCCATGCCACAGAATTAATTAAGGGGATTATCCCTTGTTCAGCCTGTCTGAAATTTGACAGTACATGTAATTTTCAAATCATAGGTCAGGTTTAATCTTCCAGATTCACATATGATGATACACACACACATGTCTGTATTTTGTGTCATGATGCCAAATCCTAATCCAGAATTAAGGTAGGTAACAATTAAAGTTACAATAAACTTACAAAGCAGGATTATACATTGTGCTTGAATTGGTTGGCCTGACTCAGGGCAGCATAGGGGACTCCAGTCGACTTCAGCATGAAGGTGCTAGAGAGGGGAAAAATCAAAACGGTCCAATCCCCTGTCATTACACTGAACCACATCAGACTCAATTGTGATGGCTTCCCATACTCAAGTGGACTGCTGACACCCATTGTCTAGAATCACCTATGAAGAACGGTGTCTTCGATGAGGCACTGGAAGGCTGGCAACATCTCTTGCCCAGCACCCTCTGGAGAGAAGCGGAGGAAATTGTCAAAAAAGTTCAAATGGATATTTTATTTTGCGACGAGCATGCAAGTGGTATTTATTCCAAAAGCAATAAACTCTAGTCTCTTGGTAAAGGAGAGAAATTTCACAAGAGAAAAACAAAATATGCATTGAAAAGAAAAGGAAATGATTTCTATGAATGCATTAATTCTAACCTGTCAACATATTAAGGGCTTCTCTTTCTCCATATTCTGTAGAGTATTTATTCTCCATAGGCTGTGCTTGATCCTTGAACAGAGCAACTCAGAAGCTATGAGCATTTAAGAGATGTGTGATTTCCTTTGAAAGGCAGTGTTTGGCCTTAATCTGAACAGGTGAAATGCATGGAAGCCCCAGCACTTTCTGAGCACTGCACAAGGAAGCTGCCATGGCACCTATACCTCTTCCCTCTTCCCCCACTCTCAGCTGCTTTGACTCGATCACTTTTACTCCGCTTTGCAAGTTTGACAGGAGGTGCTTTGATGTTTTCTTGTATTGCTCAGCGGTAAACAGCCAACTGGAACGATGCCCCAGCTAGAGAGTGGTTTTGTAGTGTGTGAGGGTGATGTGTTCGGACACAATACAGCAGTGCACCCACTGAAAAGAACGACTGGATGTCAAGCAACGTCAAGCTAGTAATTCCCTTCTTATCCTTCTGTTTTCCTTGTTACTTGATCTCAACCTCTCTTCCCTCGTATCTGTCACTATTGGTCAGCCAGTGTTTTTGGGTCGGTGTTTGTTACTAGCATGACCTAGTTTGACTAATCCAGGATCCTGACTTGCTCTAAAAGGTTACCAGTAGAATGGGCTTTTATTAAATAATCAATGGTTTCTTTTAATACTTATAGTCTTGCCCAGTAAACTTTGATCACAAGTCTGAATTCCCACTGGCTCACTCATACAATGAACAGTTACACCTATATTCTTTCAATACAGATAGACAGGTATCTGCACAACATTAATATATTTTAAGCGCAGTTTATTTGAAGAAATGACAGTAACACTTAGGTTTGGAAAAAAATGTGAAACAGAATCTGGTGTTCGGAAAAGGGAAAGCACAAATTTTCACAAAGAAAGTAAAGACTTGGATGGTCAGCATGACTGCTTTCAAACTCTCTGAACCCTTTCAGCTAGTTAGCTTGTGTTTAAAGGAGCTACGTGCCATAATTAAAACTAGCTTCTGAGTTTGGGGCAGAGTGGTGGTACTTTTACTCTGTATTTAACTGGGCTGTAATTGACCTAGAGTACTTAATGCTGACACTGGGTGACAGAAATAAAAGTGCTCCATTCCTCAACATTGACATCCTTCACCGTAATCAAATTTCAGAATAAAAAAGCTTTCAAATACCATTAATTCATTGTTCTGTCCCTTCCTGAAATACCAGAGCTCTAACTAGGAGCAGTATATTGGAATCAAGATTCCAAGCAGTCTGGTGTTATTTATAGACCTCTTAAAAAGACAAATCGTGGCTAAGCTGCTAAAGACAGTGACTCATATGAACCCAGGAGGATAGATGATTGGTCCCCAGCCTGTGTTGACTTAACTGATTTGTATTGGGTTAGCAGTAAACCACAATTGGCTTTAGGAGTCAAGGGCTATGGGGGAGCAGACTCAAGGAGCCAAATGGCCTACTCCTGCTCCTATTTCTCATTTTATGTTATAGGAGAAATCAGCAAGAGACCTGTTCCTGGTCTCACTTGGGTAATTTGCTGGGTGTGTGTACATATGTGTGTGCACGCACTTGTTTGCGCATGTGTGTGGTACTTGTGTGTGTGATTGTGATTATGCGTGTGTGTGAATTGCAGGTGAGCACAGGATCAGGTTCAACTATGATGCCCCATGGGTTAGAATAGATGCTGACATTCATAGTCCAGAACTCATGATGAATCATGGTTTGCGTGAGATACTGAACAATGACTAGCACCCAGGGAACTGTACCCCAACAAGGAGTCAATGACCCTGAATGTCCTTGTGATCTGAGGGGGTGGGATGATAGAGTGAGTACAAGATCTATGGCCCGGGGAGGGAATTGCGCCAAATGAGCATCTTCTGCCCATTTGCAATGGAGCCTGAGGCAGGCATAGCTTCTGTTTCTCTCACAAAAGGTCCCGACGTCACAAGGAGACATGGCTTTAGCTTCTCTGCATTCCCACTCCACCACACATGTCTGATGATCTTTGGGCTCGATATGTTTAGGAGAGCAAGGAGGGAGAGAAATGAGCAGAGAAAGTGGGAGTATTTTTTTAAAAACAGCATTTCAGTAAATCATTTAGTTAGTTCTGATTTCTGACACATAGCTCTTTTAAAGGGAAAAGACAGCTTTTGCAAAGAATCTGCATTTCCTGTAAACTTGTAACCCTAGTTAATTCATCTGCATAGTGTGTCAAAAATATTTGCCATATATACTGCATATGCATCAATTAGAACCAGATCTGTGAGCATAGGTCTACAGACTCAACTCTCAGGCCCTTGATACAGAGTTAGTGTCTGCTCTGAAAGAGCTTGTGTGCCGCTGTTGAAGTAAAGCTTTAGTCACCAATTTTTTTTTAACACCATTTACACATTAGATGTTTACATTCTGAAGGACTTCAACAATGCCTGTACCACATTTCAGTCTCGCTTCATTCCTGTTGAGTCACCACTGTTTTCACCAGCATCACTCAGCTGATTCGCAATGGCGACAGCGATGGCAATTCCCCAGATACATTTATTTGAAACAAGATTAATCCTGAGCATGTGCTGGCAAATTGATTTTTTTTTAAATTGTAAATTCTGAGGTTTGTACCTGTGTTACTGAGCAGGTGTGGAAAGTCAATGGCACCATTGTTTGCACAAGTACACACTTCAAAAATAGTGCACAGGGCTCCATGATGGCTCACTGGTTGAATGCATCATCTTGTGTGATTCTGTGTCACATAGATCAGGAAGGTCACACGTTTTATCCTTGGTCTGTGAAGTGTTAGCTTATAGACAGGGCCATAGAAGGAGTGTAATAGGTAGCCTCACCCTATATCAGACAAGTAGCACCATGCATGTGCAGGAGATAACACGGAGAGATAAATCAAGACAAGCCAAATCATACATGTGCAGGAGATAAGAGATAAATCAGACAAGCCATATCATACATGTGGAGGCATTAACTGAGATACATCAGACAAGCCATATCATACATGTGGAGGCATTAATATAGAGAGATACATCAGACAAGCCATATATATCTGCATGAGGTAACACAAAGACATATATCAGATGAGCCATATCGTACATATGCAGGGGATAACACCGAAAGATGTCCAAGACAAACATCACCAGACATGTGCAGATTGCTAGCTCCCCCCCTCTGTGTACTGAAAGTTTAACTAACCTTTCAATCTAAAACAATATAAATTTGAACAAAACATGCTCAGGATATTATGCTAAAAATGTTCAATAACAAGTGGATTTGCCATCACCATTTTACAACTCTGGATCATTCTCACATGTGCAGAGTTATCATTGTAAGATCTAGATTAGGATAGTCTCCCTGTAACTTGTGTTTAGACACCTGGGGTACACTCCTAGTCAGCCATCTACCGCTAAGCCTACTCTGGCAGTTCCTGGCTCCCAGTCTCTATTTAACTTGTCTATGTATCTTCCTGTTTCATTGGTGGGACAGATGGTTTCACTCCCTAGATAGGAAACGACCTACTAGTCCCAGGATTCAGATCCAGCATGCCTCTCCAGAGGATGACAGGTACTGACTAATTCAAAGAGTACATGGAATTTTATGTAAAATAATGTGTGCAGGCTCAATTGGAACAGTTAAGTATATTTCATTCAATTAGTGTTTTCCAGTAGCAAATATATTTGGTATTACTAATCTTTTCAATATGATCCATAGTAATATTAGTTCCAATTTACATTCAGAATTTAGGTGTCCCAGTCTATTTTAGTGTATGGTACTATAAAGAGGGTGTTTTAACATTAGAACCCAGTATAAAAATTAAACTCACTCTTTTACATCGTTCTTATAGTGACATCCTTTTGGTCTGTTTCACATATGTCTGCATGTTGAATGCAGATCGCCTCAGCAGTATAGCAACGTGAAGGGGGAACGGAGTCCAAAATGGAAAAAAGAGCTGAATCTTTTACAGAATGGTTCTGATATACAGAAACATAGAAAATACGTGTAGGAGTAGGCCATTTGGCCCTTCGAGCCTGCACCGCCATTCAATGAGTTCATGGCTGATCACTCCCTCAGTACCCCTTTCCTGCTTTCTCTCCAGACCCCTTGATCCCCTTAGCTGTAAGGCCATATCTAACTCCCTCTTGAATATATCCAATGAACTGGCATCAACAACTCTCTGCGGCAGGGAATTCCACAGGTTAACAACTCTCTGAGTGAAGAAGTTTCTCCTCATCTCACTCCTAAATGGCCTACCCCTTATCCTAAGATTATGTCATCTGGTTCTGGACTTCCCCAACATCGGGAACATTCTTCCCGCATCTAACCTGTCCCGTCCCATCAGAATCTTGTATGTTTCGATGAGAGCCCCTCTCATCCTTCTAAACTCCAGTGAATAAAGGCCCAGTTGATCCATTCTCTCCTCATATGTCAGTCCAGCCATCCCGGGAATCAGTCTGGTGAACCTTCGCTGCACTCCCTCAATAGCAAGAACGTACTTTTTTAAGATGGGTCATTGTCTCCATGACAAAAGTGTCTGATGAACCCTATACATTCCGAGATGTGATGCAAGACATAAAATCCATCTATGCATTATTTGCACGTGAATAATAAGGCACAGCTCCCCTTCATCTCCAAACAATAGGATTTTCCGGGCCCTTTTCTGCATGGAGACTGTGACACATTAAAGGAGGTTATTTCGTGAGACTTGCCCTTTAATTTCAGATTCCTGTTAAAGCTGCTCTTTTTTTTGGATTAACATGATATGATCGTCCTAGCGTCTGAATTTTTGTATTATACAATAAACAGTTCCAGTCGACACATTGCTGTTCTCAATTCAAAGATGGATTAAAATTACCACGCAGGAAAATTAATTGATTACTTGTTTCAGATGCACTTTTTAAAAGCTATCATTCTGACGTACTGTACAACCATATAGAAAATTAAATCAATTTGAAATATCTTTTCATAATAATTATGGAGAAAATTACTCATGTAGGAGGTAATTGGATTCGGAGATGGGTGGTGGGCGAAGAGAGGACTGAAGTAAGATCTGACCCATATTAAGTGCACCAGTACTTAGAGAGGTGACACAGTTTCATTATCTGATGCTTACATCACAACATGTTTGTCACCCCGAGACATTTACTCCATTGTCCATTTCACTTGTGTGTTGTTTGTCCTTCTATAGTCCATAATGTATCGTAATGCTTCTCTTAATTTACTATTCTATTTCAGTGTTCTCTGCAAATTCTATATATTATTGTAATTCATGTACTGGCAGAGTATTTTTGTTAAAATAAGGGTTAATTTAATACTTTTGAAGATGACACGTTGTAATTTTAATTGTGCTTCTGCCTGTCTTCGGTAATTGGTTACGCACTGGTCTTTCGCCTCTGGGCTCTTGGGTTCGACTGATTGGGTGACCGATCACATGCTCTTGGGCAGCTTTACCCAGTTCTCAGTGTGCATGGACCCACAGTAAAACATTACCCACAAACTGGAAATCTTAGTCAGTCAGAGATGCTAAAGCATGACTTAGCTGAAATATTAAAAATGCCACACAGTTACTGAGACTGGCGTTGAGGCATGTTATTGGGGCAGAGTAGAGGAAGCTTTACTGTGCATCAAACTGCACTGTACCTGGTCTGGGAGTGCTGGATGCTGACACTGATTAGGTTGCACTCGCATCCCCTCACTTTAATAAACAAAATTCACCATTTTTTAAAATAACTTTTGCTCAAAAAGAATATTCACAGAACACCAAGCAGCCCTTGATGGGATTATTTTTAGTTTAATAGTTGGGTGAAAATTGGGCGATAATAAATTAGCCGCCCATTTTATAACCTGCCCGATTTTCTTTTCCATTGACTTTACCAGAAAAGAAAATTGGAAGAGACTTAAAACGGGCAGCTGCTAACAATTAAAATTACCCCAATGTCCCCAAAGTACTGCGTTCCTTACTGGTTAGTTGTAGCCTCAATTCAGTCAAGTTTTTTCTCTCGAGCTTACTTTCTTACTTTGCCAAACTCCGATCTTCCTTCATTGCATGTGACTCTATTTTTCTCTCTGTTTCTTCTGTCTCATTTCCCTCTTCCTCCCCACTTGATGTGTCTCGTTGATTGTTGTTGTGAAGAAGCAGGACGCTGGAGTCTGTCATACCTAAACAGGACTTCAAAAACCATCTGAGTGCTAAACGCAAAGCAGCACAGAGGTATTTCAATGAGAGACTGCAGATTATAGACCAAAAACAGTGGAAACAGAGCAAGAAATACATTACTGTTAAAATCTCATCTAGCAACAGATTGATGAGAGTAAAGCAATTTTGTCTTCTTCTTTATCTACAGTTTAAGTCTCTGAAGTGTAGGCAGGGATAGATTTGGGCTCCTGTAAATTACATGTCCCCCCATCTTATCCTCCCAAGTATTTTTGTGATGTCTGTTACATTTATTTCATTACATATTTCCATTACAGTGACTATCATCCTAACTGCTACTGATGTGTCATGACTAAATGGTAGTTTAAAAAAGCTGCCGAATGGTATAATGCTTTCATTTATGTATGGCATAGTATGCAACTATACAGACCAGGGAAGTCCCAGGTTCAATCCCTGGCCTCTGCTTAATTAGCTGAGTTGGCAGTAGGGCACTACGATTGTCCTCGGCGCCACTGAGCGAGAGAGGGAACTAATCAGCCAGGGCTCCTGTTCCTAATTATTGACCCGGAATTTGCGGTGGGTAATAACAGCAAACGAACGGCGTTCGCTGTTATTACCCATTTGAAACTGACCGCAACATCAGGATTTAGCACATGTGTATCCTAAAGCGGAAGTCCTGAAGTTGCAGTCAGTCATTCACTGCTCTGACACTACGCTCTGTCCCCCGACCCCCACAAAGCTGGCAATTGGGGAAAATGAAGAAAACATTGACTTTTCCTGCGGCAATCCCGCTGTTAAATACCCCATTAAAAGTTAGTCGCTTTTGGATTAGGTGTAACTGGGGTTTTAGCAGCGTATTGACTGCTAAACAAACAAATATGACCATGAAAAACTAATTCTAATTTGGTGCAGTGTCAAATTTATCCGTTTTAATAAAAATTAACACTTTTAGAAAACTTTTTTTAAAAAAAAGGTTAAAATTTTTTTAAAGAAGTTTGTTCATTATTTCAGGTTAGCCTTTTCCCCATGTGAGAGCCCCATCTTTGTTTTACTCTCTAACATTTTTTAAAAGTTAGAATCAAAGGAACTTTTAGTCACTTCCTGGTTCTCTGTCTGTGAGAAACCTGCATTGTGATTGGCTGCTTAGGCAGCTTGTTGACGCCACAGCAGCTCGTGTTGGGGATTCCCCATTAATTTACACTGATTTCAACTGAATGTCGGAAAACCTGAACTTCTCGCCACTGAGACCACGAGATCTTTGTGGGAAGCTTACTTAAGGCCCAGCGGCGAAAGCTGTGATGCCCTTCATTAGTATATAATCTGCCAACACACACAGTTTGGCTTTCACAGGAAGAGTTATCAACGAATTGCAGATGCCCTGCAAAGGTACTCCAGCATTGGTTAGAATAAGAAAAATGTAAAAGAACTAAACATTTCAAGCCTGATAACAAGAAAAAAAATTCCAGATTACTGCTCATAAATTACTGTCCCAACTGGCACCTCTGAATTGAGCAAGAAATGTTTAAAAAAAACTATCAAATGTTCCGTTTAGAAAATGTGCTGCTATTTAAATATTGATGGGTCTTTAATAAATAAACAATTGCTGTGACAATGGTGAATTACTGGGCTTCACTTCAGTTGTAAGAAGGATCTCATAATTTAGTCATCTTGGGAGAGCTTGTAGAATAAAGATTTTTCACAATGAAGTAAACACAGCAAACAGCAATGCAACATCTTTACTTAATCCAATGCAATATTCTCATTAAATCCAATGCAGTATCTTCAAGAATTTCAAAAGCAATATCCATACTAAATCCAGCTGTTCTATGTTAGCAAAAGTCAGCGATACTACAATCCCAGCAAAGAACCTTGCTCCACAGGAGCAGGAATTGGAGGTAGGCTTGGAACATGAATTCTCTAAACCGTGATCCCGCCCAGCAAGGATTACAGAATACACCAACACATACATAGAGACCTGAACAATGCCTTTAGTGTGAACTCCATTTGATGCCTGCATATCATTATGTAACAGGAGCACAAAAGCCAAATGCCTTTCTAATTTGGTTAAAAGCAAAACTAATAATTGCTCTAGGAAGAACTCAAATGTGGACATCTTTTATCATTCCAGCAATAAGGCTGAATTCACTGTCCGATATTTTACATTGAGTTTGTTTAAAAGATTTTAATTGCTTTCTGTTAATGCTGGAACAGATTCATGAGGTTTCATTGTTTTAATACTGCCCAATTATGTTATTTCATTTTCATTAATCATCATTACTCAACACAATCGAGATGCCTTTGGTATTTCTGCCCCATTGTTGTTCTGTCCTATATTATATATGTATTTTTTCTTTGTGTTAATCTTTGTCTTTCAAATTAGATTTGATGAGAAATATTTGGTCACATTACTTTTCTGTTAAAAAAATATATAAATGCAAGTTGTGGTAATGTTTTCCCCTTACCCGTCTTTATCTGAAGGTGTCAATTTATTCTGGAGACCATTCCCAAAAGCAGTGGCGGGTCTCTTGTACCTCACCCAAAAGTGGCACTTTTAACCCTGCCTAACTAGTGGAAATCGAGTCGGTATGCAGCGGTTAAAATTGCCCATGGAACTTTCCCGCTGACTTGCCACTGTCTTCCTGCATGTTCCGATTTTAACCTGCTTTTCTGAGCAGCGTAAAGAACACCCACTGGAAACAGGCAGAATCCTTCTTTAAATATGTTGATTGAGCTCCAATTAGGCCAATGGGACCCGACTGCCATTTTAATCAGAGGCCTTGGGGTGACGGGAGCATTGTGACTTTCCCATCAAGCCAACCTAGTCAGAAAAGGCCCTAGCAGTAAGTCACTTTACTTTTTTACTTTCCTTGTGGGGACAGGAGAAGAAAGAGTGCTCGTGTAGGCCCCGCTAGGAATATTAAGGCCTCCAGTGCTCCAAGCAACCCCTCCCCCCCCCCCCCCCCCAATTGTTAGGCACTTCCTTATCTGAGTGCCAGAGACTGTTCCTTCTGTCCCCGATAGCAGCCTGCTGGTGGCCCGTTACTGCTTCCCAATGATTTCGGGTGGGAGACTAACTAGGCCTATGTAGCTGAGGCCCTATAGTTTAAATCTCTCGCGCCTCACGCTGCCAAGGTCGATTGATTTGAGCCCCAAGTTAAAATCGTAGCATAAAGTGTCTAGTTTTAATTTCTGAGACTGGGCACTACTGATTTTTTTTTTCTCCCCATCTCATTCACAGGTACCCTGAGGCCAATTGATTTGTTTCTGCTGACATTAACCTGAAATAGGCTAACTCAGCATAGGCCAGGGATCAAGTCTGGGACTTCCCATTCTTTGTGGCTTAGTAATACACTCCATGATGCATGTACACCTTCGATTGGGGTACATGTCCGATGGGACGGGATCCCCCACCTGCTCCAGAGATACCCCTCTGATCTCAGCCATATTTCTGGCCTCAGTCATTTGCATATGGGATGTGTGCTCCACTGGGGAGTCGTGATGGAATGAGGGCTTTTGGACCTCCCACAGTGGGGGACTGGTGGCCATGCATATTTTTTAAACCTTTAAAACTTTGCTGAACACAAATGGGCCACATGGGCAGCCACAATACTAGCCCTTCTTCAACTGTTAGTTGGTGGTCGCCTCTGCTGATCTCTGAACACTGTCCATTGGGGCCATGAATTTTCTTCAGACAACTTTTAGTAGCTGCAACATAGCATTAAAGAAACATGCTCTGAATACTGTGTGCCCACCTCCCCCCTACTGATCGGACATGCTTTTTAAAAAGGGATGCACCGGGGTCTGACACTGCAGTACCCAACTGCGGGCTTCTTATAGCCCATTCTGCAACAATTTTACGTTCAGACCAGCCACTCTGGGCTACAAGCACCTTGTCCCCATACATCACCAAGTGACCTGGTGGGAAGAACACCCCACATGGCAGGTCCTGTAAGAAATAATTGGAGTCTCTTAGGACTGTCCGTTCAAAGGTTCGAATTGGTAATTGACTCCATATTGGTAACAGTTATGATTTTATTTAAGCATAAATAAGAGGTAATACATTACAGTTATTTAAGCAGCAGTTTAGAAAGTACAATAAGGCCGAGACAGATTGGAGCACCACCCCCCCCCTTGTTCTCTTGCCTAGCCTTTCTAGCAAAAACAAGGGCAATACAGCCATCAACAAAGCCATCCAGAACACACCCCGGCATCTGCAAGCTGTGGATTCTGCAGAATAGCCATTCTAACAAAAAGCTTGAGGTCATTTAAATCTTACAATGCCCTCATCCCTCAAAATACCCTCAAAACCCATATTCTTACAATCGCTGCCTTGAGCGGAGGAGCTATCTACGACCCCTCAATCTAATTTCTTATTCTGCAGGAGGGTCATTAATTCTAAGTTTTAGCATGTCGACTAAGTACATACATTTCAAGCAACAGATCATGGTCCAGACAAAGAAAATCAAATACATTGTACAAAAAGCTACAGTGACCCATATCAATAAATTATGGACTTAAAAGATTTTCAAGTTCTTCCTTTAATTCTTACTAAGTATTTTTCGTTAACCCACAATTGTCCCAATCCAAATTCTATGTCCCTTGCTACTTCAATTTCAATTTCAATCCCTCTGAAAGGTATCAGTATGTTTAACTCTATCTTAATTGTTCCATTAATTAGATAGTTTCTCGATGGAGTATTAGTGTCTTGGTTATTGAAAACGTGGTCTCACTCTACTGAGCCACATTAACCATTTCATGATGTGCTGTTGTCAAGTAACTGAGCATGTCTGAGACCTGTTCTTCAGTGCAAATTCACCATGCCTTTCTGAGTGCTCTCTGCCTCACACATAACAAATCACATTTGCACACACACACACATCCCAATATCATGCCACACAGAACATCTGATACAAGCCATTCTTGGGCTTATCGACAGTTTGTGGTGGGGTGGGGGGGGGGTCGGGGGGGACGTCTGGAGATCTATGCTCATCTCCCCTTGCATGGTCTCAATGTCTAAGGTGGTTGCCAGGCTGTCAAATGTGTTTTTCATAAGCAAGGGCACAAACATCTTCAAGAGAAACCTATCAATTTATTATTCTCACTTACACTATCCTGAATTCCACTTTAATATTCGTTAATATAAGATTGATATTTTTTGTGAATTGTGCCCAGGTAATTCCAATTCAATTAAAAAAAATGAGTTTAGAAGAATTCTGGTGTAATTTTTCTGTTTTATATCAATCACTTCCTCTCATTCAATTTTACACAATTACTCTTTATTACGATTCTATCTCATTCATGAGCTCTGGAAAAACTTTACTGTCCAATGCAATATTCTCAATATCCAGTTATTAATAAATTTTGTTCTTTATTTTAGAGGACCGTTTATTTCCTAAAAATAACCCGCTATACTGTGCCTGAGTCCATTTTATCATTTTGAAATTATCCCAAATCCAAGCAGCAGTATTGTTGGACTGGCAGGTTATGTCACTGTTCAATTTTATTTCCCCCTCAACTTCCTTTTTTGACAAACAGAAATTGGCAGGCCCACCTAGGCTGTTTTCCACCAGTTTCTTTTAATGAAAATTTGATTATCCCTTTAAACTTCAGATAGATTTTCCCTTCTCAAGTACTTGAAACAGCAACTCCTAACAATTTATTTTTATCAATGTATCTTATCAATTCCAATTAAGGAAACAAGTGTTGCCCAGGCTTGGTGGCTTCACATTAGAGACAGAATACTTGCAATTAGTTTGGAGGTACTTCCATATCTCCCCTTCTCGAGCACTTTATCTCGGAAGATGACAAATGACCCTGAATGGGTTAAGACCAAGGGCTAGAATTTCCTATCAGCTTGCCAGCGCCCGGTTGCCGCCCAAAAGACCGCTAAGACTAGGAAGATTATCGCCGGCGAAACCCCCCCCCTCCCCCCGCCAAAAAGAAATCCAGCGAGCAAAAACCATGGGTCTTGTACCCCCATTTTGGGCGAAAATTAGGGTCGATTGGGCGGTTCCTAAGCAAAATGGGCGATAAATTTTAAAAAGTCAATAAAAATTTACCCCAAAGCTGCGGGTTGGGCCTAACAGCAGAAAAACAATAAAGATAATTTTTCAAAAAACATCACCTAAAAAATCAAAAAAACATTCCCAACTTAAAACTAAATAACCACAACAGATTTTTAAAATAATTAGAAAAAAAACAACCACTAATCTTTTTCTTGGAGAGCTACTTACCTGCAGCCCAGCTCCGCTGATCCTCATGGGCATTTTTTTTTAAAGTTAGCTACGGGTCACCGCTGACCCAAATATCGCGCCAGGGCGATCTCAGGACGCGCCCCCCAGCGATACCTCAAAACTGCCAGTGTAACTCAGATAAGGAATTTCTCGCTTACCTGATTACCGCCCACAATGGCCAATACTGCCCAGAAACCAGGTGGTAAGCCATTGCAAATTCCAGCCCCAAGTCTTTGAAAGGCAAGGCCTTTAGTCCAAATCATCACCGTGCGGCCGAAATTAGCGCCAGTGGTATATGGGCGGTAAGTTAGCACTAGTTTCCTCTAGAAACAAATAATGGGCGGTATTGGGCTAAAAACCTAAAAATAGGCGGTTATCAGGCGGAATGTTGCTGAAAGTCTAGCCCTTTATGTCTGCAGATAAGTTCTTAAAACTGGTGGATCTTTTTCTGTGCCATCAATATTTTTGTGGCCTGGAAAGCCTTGGTTACCTGCTTAAAAGAAAAAGTGAGTGTATTGTGGCTTTGATTAGAACCGAAGAGGTTAATTTGTCAAATCGTAATTTCCTTCTGTCAATTTAAAAACTTAACAATTAATTGCCCAATATATAAATTTAGTCAGCAATACAAAAGTTGTTGTGTGCCGAATTTTAAAAAGTTGTCAGCGGAAAGGATTAACTTCTTTGTATGTTCAGATGCAATTGTGTCATTTCATTTCCCGATCAAAGAAGAATCAAATGGCATTTTTACTTTTTTTCCCTAGTCTTTGTACCTTTTAAAATCGACAAACAATTTTTATCCTCAGGAATTGAAAATCCCTTAAAACAGCAAAAATCATTATTAACTTAAAAAAAAATTCTCATCAAGGAACACAGCATTTTAGTATTTTTTGTGAAGAGGTTTCCAAACACAAAATTTTCAAGTACAATCAAGATGATTAAATAAACAGAATCACTTCAAATGTCCCAAAATTCCCAATAATTCCAGTTTAATTCAGACCAATATGTAATTAAAACACAATACAGAATGGACAAAATGATAAAAATATAATTTTCTTACAAAAAAAAATTATAATTTATATCTTCTTTCTTCAGGTGGCTTTTCAAATAAGATTCTGATTATAACTGGAGATTTTTTTTTGCAATTAAACAAAACCTTTGTAACATTCTTACACAAGAGGAAAGGAGGGTGGAGCCTCCCACAACTTGTGGGCTCCAAGACATTCATGCAGGCTTTTTAAGGGACATAGGTTGAAAGAAAAAGAACTTCTGCAACTTGTAACAATAGAAAAGGGACAGAATCTTTCTGCTTGCTCCATCTTTATTCCATCATAGATTAATTTAGTGCTTCATCTCTCATCCCAATTAACAATTTTAGATGTTTGCTACAGTGAATTATAACCAAGACATACTGGTTACCCTTCTGAGCCTTGTGAAATGCAGCAATGTAATCAATCTGAAAATTTCTCCACAAACCATGGATATTGGGACATAGCTAGAAGGCGTTTTAACTCTGGGCCCAGGATCATACTGGGCAGTCATTAATAATGGTATTCACGGTCCGATCCATACAAGGCCAACACATTTGCTGTACTAGCCTTTGGACCAGGCTTTCACCCTCATGGTGCCCACTAAGGGATTACCTCATTACGAAGTGATGGCAGGACCACCCATTTACCCTCATGAAATAACAAGTTATCCTGTACTGTAAAAATTGGGCCATCTGAATTGGTAACCTTTGATGGCTGCCTGGACTGATTTATCCAAGGCTCCCCACCCTGCACCTCTGCAAGATCTATAGGGGGTGTTTCACTTTGAACGTTATTTATCTGCTCCTGCAAGATGGTGGTTCCCATACTTCTAGAGCATTCCTTGACTAGCTGATCTGCCTTGCCGTTCGCACTGGCCCTGGGGTGACTTTAGAACAGGCTTGGACTTTGACCACCGCTTCGGGCTGTTTCATCCTCTTGGCCGCTGCCAGAATCTACAGGATCAACTCTGTTGAAGGCAATGTCTTGCCAGCCGAATAGATAGATAAATCCCCCTTTATTCCAAATTACTTCTTGCTTTTCAAAACCTTAGGGGTGGGGTAATGTCAATCACAATAGCAGGTTTCGGACTTGGAGTAACCAAATTAAGAGAACACTGCTTTATAGACATTCAAATTGATTTAAAAAGAACATTTTTAATTTAAGCTGCTTAAATTTCTGGTTGTAATCCAATTAAAACAAAATGCTTTGAAAAGTTCAATTTGGATCTAACCAACTGCTTTTCACAGTAAGCTTTAATCAAAATAAATCGACACCAGGCAGCATCTTTAATTGAAAAAATAATTCAAAGTTTTTCCCAATTCTCGGTGCACAAGCTTATCTTGAAATGAACGTAGTCACTCAACCGCATTCACACTTGTAACTGAGAAATATTGATCCCTGTAATAGGTTATGACCTCAAAGTGCCAAATTTTGTGTGATATTCCCAGGTCACGAGCCCAAGAAATATTCACACAACTTAAATCAATTCAAAACCAAAAACATGACTCAAGTATCTCAAAAATACGTACATAGAGAAAATAATTAACAAACTTAAAGCAGCAAACGCTTGCAGAGAAGATATTGAGTAAAATGATTAAAATACTACCAACAGAAAAGACAAGTGTACAGAGGGTTAAATGGCTTTTAGCTCTGAACAAAATACCGAAAATAAACATAACATGCTTTTTAAAGACAGACTTTCAAACAAAAGAAATTGTGTAATTTCTTAAATATTCGTAGTCGGGAAAGCTCCCACACTTTAACATACAAACTGGAAATTCCAGCACACTAAGTTTCCTTTCACTCAGTAATTTCTTATGTTTCATTTTTCTTGGCATAAATTGGCAGCATCGACTATCAATTTCAGTGCTGGTTTCACCTTTTAAGTTCCTTTTTTCTGTCTTTTTGAACTGTCGTCTCAGCAGCTCGTTTTGATTCTCTATAACTCCTTGTTCTTTCCTTCATTTGCTGAGTGCCCAGAGCTTGTGCCGCAGTCACTGCCCAGAGTTGGGTTACCATACAGCATAGATCACCATTCTTGGTTTCTAGCTTCTGCCATTCTTTTTCCCAATCGGCTTTTAGCTGCTGACATTCCCCCCCCCCTCCCCCCACCCTCCCCCCTTCATCTCTCTGATAGTTGTTAGCACACATCCCAATGCTGCGCGCAAACATGGGCTACATAGTGTAACACCTGCCTGCCTTTATCTAATTTCATATTCCCCGGGGTTATTTGACACTGGATCCAGTCTGTTGCTTTTTCATACGAGTCCCCTTCTGGACTGCTCAAAAATGACAATAAATCTGCCACACATACCTTCTCAAACTAAATTCGACAACGTTTTTCGATGCTAACAATAACAATTCAGGTGCGAGGAGCGCGCACACACTTGCGGCACGGGCCGCGCTGGATGCCATTTTGCATAGGTCGTTAGCATGAGCGCTCGGAGCGTGCGCCGGACTTGCTTAGAGTACACAGATTGTGACGTCAATCAGCGCTGGAGCTAACGCCCTTATACCCACCAGCGCTGTTTAAAGAGATCGTTAAGTGCTTTCAGGTTAGTTACTGATTGATACCTCTTTGGTGAGTTTGTGGTAGTGTTTGGTGGTTTGTTGTCTGTCTTGAAGTTGCTGTAGTGTCCAGGGAGTGTGTGGCAGTTACTTTAAGGCTTCTGTTCAGACCAGTTGCTCCCAGACATGGGTGCAGTAGTTTGTATCCCCCCTGTCCTGCAACATGACAAGGAGAATGAGTACAGGTGACACAGAGGAGGACAAACTGCTCAAAGAGGGAGGAGATGGGAGAGAAGGGCTCTCAGTATGAGGCCATTTCCACCCAGGAGCTTCAGAGAGCAATTCTCCTACTTTGCTCTGAGCAAGGAACAGTGCATGCGACATCTCCGCTTCACTAAGGAGGTGCTCACTGAAATCTGCCCCCTGTTGCAGGCAGAACTGCAGCCTCAGAGCTGGGCGAGGGCGGCATTGCCAGTGACTGTCAAGGTGAGCGTGACGATGAACTTGTATGTGTCCGTCTAGGCTGGCAGAGTGGCAGTGGTGGGAGGATGAATGCCGTCATGGGTGAAGACATCAGGTTTGTGCTCCATGGAGCCACTGTCACTCTCCCGGGGCGACACCTCAGCAATTTTAGTAATCTGTTGGAGGACAGATAGGCCGCCCCATTGACTCTTCTGCAACAGAATCGATGTGCGACCTCGCCCTCGGGGAGCTGGCACCTATGCTACCCTGGCTGCAGACCACTTGTGCCTGGTATCTCACTACGTGCAGATCGCTTCTCTATGCTACCCTCTAAAGAATGCGCAGTGTCAGTATGTGAGCTGGTGGCTGCAAGTGTGAAATCGAGTGACGGTGCTGTGCCTTCAGCATCACTGCTGCCTTCCTCTTCCAGTTCCTGCTCATCCACCGCTGCCTGGCCAGGTTGGATTTCTTGGCTATCTGAAAGGAGAAAGGCACGAGGGTAGGATTGCGGTGAGACGAGGGGAGGAAAGCTTGAGGTGCATAATTACACCATCTTCATCTTGTAAATCGGAAGAGATTGCGGGATGAAAGGGAAGTGGTTGTGCGAAGGAGGATTGGGTATGAGGATACCGTCATCTTGCAGTGTTTCAGCCAAGCCACTCACCACGTACTCAGCGATGGCCGCTCCAATGATCTCCAGCACCATCTCCTCCATCAGGATAAAGTCATGCAGGCACGCCTGTGACCTTGCGGGTAGCCCCTGCTGTCTGCAGTTGTGAGCCGCCTTGTCCTGCAAGAGAGAGGGGAGTGCGGTGCAATGTGTTTGGGTGATATGCCTGTCATGGTTGACTAGCTGGCAGTGTGTGCAAGCGGTGAGATGCAGGTGTGAGGCTTGCAGTAGTGCTAAATGTGTGATGGTGAGGTGAAGCAATTAATGTGAGGTCTGAGTCACGATTGATCGAGATTGTTGGTAGGTAAATGAAGAGGATATAGTGAATTGAGCATTGTCTGAGGCTAGTGATTCAGTTGTAAGGATATGACATTTGAAGATGAATTCACTGACCTTGACCACTCGTGAAAGGCCACTGAACTTCTTGTGGCACTGCATAGAGGTCCGCGGGGCTACACTGCTGGCGTTGACCATGATGCCTATCCACTCCCATTTGGCTGGTGGGCCTCCTGGCTCCATGTGGAAATAGGACCTCTCTCCTGTCCACCTCCTACACCAAGGCCTCCAGTGCTGCATCTGAGAATCTTGCAGCATGCTCTCTCCACTGTTGTATTACTTTCTGCTCACACTTTATTTCCCAGCCAGTGAAATCACCTGCTGCACCTCCCCTTTAGAAGGTGCAGGCTGGCTGTAATTGGTTCTAGCCTCACACGAACTTGAACCCCCTGCTAAGTATGCAACTACTCACGGGGTGTTCAGTGCACAATCATTCTAATTATCAGGCAGCATGAAGTTTGGGTGCTCGCTGCATTACTTCGAACTGGTATGGATTGACTCTTGCATCGTGATTCCTGCGCATGTTTTTGGGGGCAATTAAATTTTTAGCCCCTTATCTCTGGCCCTCTCAACATTGTTTAACTGCGCCACTCTTAATTCTGTCTCCTTTTGATACAAGTCTACATCTGGACTGTTTGAAAGTGGCACTAAGTGTGCCATACATGACTTCTCCACAATTTCTTATCTTGGGCTGTTCGAGTCCGAATGCCACAATACTGCTGATAGGTCAAGGTATCTTACAGTCCCCGAAAGTTTATCCTTCCATATCCGGTTAGGCAGCGCTATCCACAACCAGTCCTAGGGTCACACTTACACCAAAATATAACAATAACCGTTAGTCAGCTCCTGGCTGGGTCGCCATTGTAAGAAAAAATTGGAGTACCTTACAATTATAATACATTACAGTATTTGAGCAGCAGTTTAAAGTACAATTAAGAATTGTATCACCCATTATAACTGGCCCTTGGATAGAAGTCGTGGCCCATTCCTCGCTACTTAGAAACATAGAAACATAGAAAATAGGTGCAGGAGTAGGCCATTCGGCCCTTCTAGCCTGCACCGCCATTCAATGAGTTCATGGCTGAACATGCAACTTCAGTACCCCATCCCTGCTTTCTCACCATACCCCTTGATTCCCCTAGTAGTAAGGACTTCGTCTAACTCCTTTTTGAATATATTTAGTGAATTGGCCTCAACAACTTTCTGTGGTAGAGAATTCCACAGGTTCACCACTCTCTGGGTGAAGAAATTCCTCCTCATCTCAGTCCTAAATGGCTTCCCCCTTATCCTTAGACTGTGTCCCCTGGTTCTGGACTTCCCTAACATTGGGAACATTCTTCCTGCATCTAACCTGTCTAACCCCGTCAGAATTTTAAACGTTTCTATGAGGTCCCCTCTCATTCTTCTGAACTCCAGTGAATACAAGCCCAGTTGATCCAGTCTTTCTTGATAGGTCAGTCCCGCCATCCCGGGAATCAGTCTGGTGAACCTTCGCTGCACTCCCTCAATAGCAAGAATGTCCTTCCTCAGGTTAGGAGACCAAAACTGTACACAATACTCCAGGTGTGGCCTCACCAAGGCCCTGTACAATTGTAGCAACACCTCCCTGCCCCTGTACTCAAATCCCCTCGCTATGAAGGCCAACATGCCATTTGCTTTCTTAACCGCCTGCTGTACCTGCATGCCAACCTTCAATGACTGATGTACCATGACACCCAGGTCTCTTTGCACCTCCCCTTTTCCTAATCTGTCACCATTCAGATAATAGTCTGTCTCTCTGTTTTACCACCAAAGTGGATAACTTCTACTCGCATATGTGTTTGCACCAGTCTGGATCAGTGCCCTTCCTGACCATTCTACCCTGAGACTGACCCAAGCCCACTAGGATATACCCCAAGATTAACGTTTCACATCAAAGCTCTACAGTCCTGCCTCACCCAGTCGTAAATGCTGGTGGACCATTAAACAACTAATGGGAGGAGGAGGCTCCATGGATATCCCCAGCACATGAGTGCAAAAACCACGGCTGAAGCGTTTGCAGCCATCTTCAGCCAAAAGTGCCGAGTGGAGGATCCCTATCGGCCTTCTCCTGAGGTCCCCACCATCACAGAAGCCAGTGTTCAGCCAATTCAGTTCACTTCACAAAGAAATGGCTGAGCGCACTGAATACAGCTAAGACTATGGGCCCCCGACAACATACTGGCTATTGTGCTGAAGACTTATGCTCCAGAACTAGCTGTGCCTCTAGCCAAGCTGTTGAAGTACAGCTACAATATTGGCATCTATCCGACAATGTGAAAAACTTCCCAGGTATGCTCTGTTCACAAAAAGCAGGATAAATCCAATCCAGCCAGTTACCACCCTATCAGTCGACTCTCAACCACCAGCAAAGTGATGGAAGGTGTCGTCGACAGTGCTATCAGGCAGCACTTACTCACCAATAACTTGCTCACTGATGCTCAGTTTGGGTTCTGACAGGACCACTTGGCTCCAAACCTCATTACAGCGTTGGTCCAAACATGGATAAAAGAGCTGAATTCCAGAGGCGAAGCGAGAGTGATTGCCCTTGACACCAAAGCAGCATTTGACCCGAGTGTGGCATCAAGGAGTCCTAGTAAGACTGATGTCAATGGGAATCGGTGAAAACTGTCCACTGGCTGGAGTCATACCTAGCACAAAGGAAGATGGTTGTGGTCGTTGGGGGTCAATCGTCACAGCCCCATGACATTGCTGCCCAACCATCTTCAGCTGCTTCATCAATGACCTTCCCTCCATCATTAGATCAGAAATGGGGATGTTCGCTGATGATTGCACAGTGTTCAGTGCCATTCGCAACTCCTTAGATAATGAAGCAATCTGTGCCCGCATTCAGCAAGACCTGGACGACATTCAGGTTTGGGCTGATAAGTGACAAGTAACATTCGCGCCACACAGGTGCCAGGAAATGACTATCTCCAACAAGCGAGAGTCTAACTACCACCCCTTGACATTGAATGGCATTACCATCACTGAATCCGCCACCATCAACATCCTGGGGGTCACCATTGACCAGAAACCTAACTGAACCAGCCACATAAATACTGTTGCTACAAGAGCAGGTCAGAGGCTGGGTATTCTGCGGCAAGTGTCTCATCTCCTGACTGCCTAAAGCCTCTGCTCTAGATACAAAGTACAAGTCAGGCGTGAGATGTAATACTCTCCACTTGCCTGGATGAGTGCAGCTCCAACAACACTCAAGAAGCTCAACACCATCCGGGACAAAGCAGCTCACTTGATTGGTACCCCATCCACCACCTTAAACATTCACTGCCTCCACCACCGGCGTACCGTGGTTGCAGTGAGTACCATCTGCAAGATGCACTGCAGTAAGGCGCCAAGGCTTCTTCAGCAGCACCTCCAAAACCCGCGACCTCCACTACCTAAAAGGACCAGGACAGCAGGCGCATGGGAACGTCATCACCTCCACGTTCCCCTCCAAGTCACACACAGCTCTGACTTGGAAATATATTGCCGTTCATGCATCATCGTTGGGTCAAAATCGTGTAACTGCCTCCCCAATAGCACTATGGGAGTACCTTCACTACAAGAACTGCAGCGGTTCAAGAAGGTGGCTCACCATCGCCTTCTCAAGGGCAATTAGTGATGTGCAATAAATGCTGGCCTTGCCAGCAAAGCCCACATCTCATGAACGAATTCAAAAAAAAGTTACAAAACTACAGAAAGATCTGTCCAATCACGTATCTACACAGGTCCTAATTAGAGTTTGGTTTTTAACATGCTTTAACCTAACTAATAGAAATGAGACCAAATTAATACTAACTTAATAAAAACTATAAAGTGGCAATGTTAGAATTAATCTAGAGTCGAGCAGATCTTAATACTGAAAATTAGGAAAAGAGTTATGTTCCGATGGCTCACTTTCCCACATATAAGAACCAGATAAGAGATAGATCAGAGCCCCCCACCCAAGCCTTTCTAGCAAAAACGGGGGAAATTCAGAAAATCAAGGCCATTCATGATGCACCCGGCATCTGCAAGCTGTGGCTTCTGCAGAACAGGCTTTCCAACAAAAAGCTTTGGGTCATTTAACTCTCGCAATGCCTGGTCCCTCAAAATACCCTCAAAGCTCATATTCTTAAAGGTGTAAATTCGGTTGTCTAGCACCTCAGTTAATGGACAGAAGGGACGTTAAAGCGTGCGTAATAGCTTCCTGACCGGGCGGATAGCTTTTAGCGCCCCACCGGAAAATTCAGTTGAGGGCTAACTGGGGCACGAGACACGTTGCCTGGCTGCTGACCATCAGGACGTCAGTCGGGTGCAACGGTCGCTAAATTAGGTACGGACGCCTCATTTAGCGACCGCCACTAATCACGTCTGGAAAAAGTCGGTACGGCCTTCCACAGTCGTTAACTGGTGGTTACTTAAAGGGATGAGGCAGCACTTCCCTCAGTGTTCACCGTTAGTGCAAAGTTTACACAGGGCACGCTGCGTGAACCTACAAGTTTGCAGCTGCAGACAATCCTACCATTACAGCTTTCTAACAACTGAACGTGAAAACTTTAATGGGTGCATTACTAGTCCGACAGAGGGATTTCAAATCTGACTTCGGAGCATGCACAATGGATTCCAGAAATAAACGCAAGGATTTTCATTAGTGCCCCCAGGTCAGTTGTGTAACAGCTAATTTAGCGCCCCTGTCAAACAAATTTATCGCCGGGATGCGCAAACTTTTTCAAGGCGATATACTTACCGCTCCACCTGGATTAACGCCTCAAGATGGGCGGTAACGAATTTTCACCCCTTATTCTCCATCAAGGTAACATATGTCTTTAAAAATTGAATATTTTTGGCCATATATGTTTTAAAAGAAAGGTACTTTTCAGAAGTACTCCCTCCTGGACTGTTTTCCTTTAAGTAAATCTCTCTAATACAGAATTTTTTTTCAAGTAGGTTAATTTTGCAAAATGGATTTATTAACTTAAAATAATATTCAGCAGAACAGCAATGTATATTTAGATTCAATCAGATCTCAATATCTACTGTTTCAAAAAATTGGTTACGTAAGTAAATAATGTTGATGAATTTATAATTTATTGTGGTTTTAAAAATTCTTATGGGGTTAATATTTGAAAATGGATAAGGCCATTGTGAGCTTTACCCTGGGTGTTCTTTTAAACAGCGTTGATGTGCTGAAACAGTGCTTTAGGTTGTGGGGCTCAATCTAAACCAATTACTCACTGCAGCACCACTATCAGGAATGGCGTACCATGGAGTAAATGGACGTGGATCCGTGGCTGCAATTCCCCACACACTGAGCTTCTGATTTTAATTCTCCAACTGTGGGAAGTTACCAAGTGGAGAACAGGCACTTTCCCCACAGGATCAGGAATAAATGTGCGACCAATAATTCTGTTTAATTTAATCTTAATAAGACCCTTTCATTTGGGATATCAGCAAGTTTGAGCGAGACTTTCATTACTATATGAAGCAAGCCAATAGTTACCGAGCTATTTCAGCAGAAGGAATTCTAAAACTCTGCTCCAGTATAATATTTAAAATTTTCCAGACAAATTATTCCTGTTGCAACAAACTCCAAATTTGTGCCGAGAGAATTCTTCATGTGTGGTCATTTAATCAGTAAAACTACTCATTTTATTTTGTATTTACTCTCTTCCCTCCCCCCACCCATATTAAATGTGAGGGATAGTTTTACAAAATTTTGCTCCCACTATTATCGATTGAGAGTTTGGCCATGTACTTCTCACTGGGAGCGCAATTATGAAAAAAATCCTTGTAATGTGTTATTAGATGATTTCAGTTTGTTGCAAACAGCAAATTCGAGATTGTCCTGGGGCGAATTCAAATATTTAGCACTCTCAGTGCAGAGCTTTGTGCAATATGAGCACTTCTCAAGAATTCCGGGTGCAAATCTTCAAATTCACGACACGCATAATTTCCTACCTATTACAGTCAATAACCAGAAGATTATGTAGATTACAGATTGGTTGTATTGAGCTCCAGCCCAAATCTCTGATGTACCCTCCTATTGCAGAATGTTCTAGGCTGGGAGCACTAAGTCATAATGCACCCCTGCTGATTAAGACTTGATTATTTTGTTAACAATTCAATGTTATATATGGATTTATAACAGAAATCATTCAATAAAATTAAACTATAGTTTGTGTTGTTGACGTTTTGTCTAACCTGAAATGTTGCATCATTATTATGCTGCTAGTTGTAATATTTTAATCACAACAGACTTGTTTTTTTTTTTCTCTTTCATTATTCATTCATTCTATTTTCTCCCCTGTATTCCTTTTCTTTTTGGATCATGTTCAGGACCTTGGAGAGGTCAGGAAACCACAAGCAGGGTAGAAAAAACGCTGCATTTGGGACTGAAAGGTAGGACAGAAGCTGATCAACATATCACAGTCAGAATACATTCTCCCATTGAAAACAATGGAGGGCTTCGGAAAGCAGCCAATCTCCACACCCTTCCCCCCCCCCGCCCCAAACCCTCAATCACCGTCTGCTCCCCAAAATGATTGGACCTTCACATGCCCGATGATACTATTGTTTTCAGTGGAGACGGAAGTACCAATGGATCTCACAGCTTGATTTACACTAATAAGTTTAAGAATTTTTAAAGTATGAAGCCAAAAAAAGCAGATCCACAATATATATTGCAAATAGTTGAGAGGTCATAAATGGTCCTTGCTTTGTTTGGTATAATTTTTCTCGTAATCCTAAATCCTACATTGAGTGGATTGATGTATCGTTTAACTTGAAAGAAGGCTTATTCTTCTAGTCAAGCAATTTGCATAATATGACTTGAATATAATTTAATAACAGCTGAATAGCAGGTGCCGAATGGAGGTCTGTGTAATGTGACAGAGGGGCATCGGAAGTGTAACCAAATCTTGAATCAAGGAGTTGAGAAATGAGGCTTAGAATGTCACTTAACACACTGAATGCTGACTTAGATCACAAAGAGTCAATAGAGAGATGCAAATTTGCATGAAAGCAAGGGAAAGATGGAAATAGTATAAGAATATTCTATAGATCAACCTAAAAAAACAGGCTGATCTCGCTTTTCTCATTCTTACATATCTGTATTCTTGTGTGTGTGTAGTCATGGGTGACCAATGGTCAGCCTCACAAGTGAGAATAAAAAAAGTCTTGCTACGTTGGTGTGCTCTCATAACCATGAGCTACCTAGCACCTCCATAAAATAAATGATAAAAACAGTAGGCGTGATTCTGCGAACCTGAGCTCCCGGTAGCGAGCCATTCTTGAAGGGAGCTGCAGGTAGAGCAGCAACACTGCACCATTTAGAAACATAGAAAATAGGTGCAGGAACAGGCCATTCGGCCCTTCGAGCCTGCACCGCCACTCAATGAGTTCATGGCTGAACATGCAACTTCAGTACCCCATTCCTGCTTTCTCGCCATACTCCTTGATCCCCCTAGTAGTAAGGACTACATCTAACTCCTTTTTGAATATATTTAGTGAATTGGCCTCAACAACTTTCAATGGTAGAGAATTCCACAGGTTCACCACTCTCTGGGTGAAGAAGTTTCTCCTCATCTCGGTCCTAAATGGCTTACCCCTTATTCTTAGACTGTGACCCCTGGTTCTGGACTTCCCCAACATTGGGAACATTCTTCCTGCATCTAACCTGTCTAACCCCGTCAGAATTTTAAACTTTTCTATGAGATCCCCTCTCATTCTTCTAAATTCCATTGAATATAAGCCTAGTCAATCCAGTCTTTCTTCATATGTCAGTCCTACCATCCCGGGAATCAGTCTGGTGAACCTTCGCACTCCCTCAATAGCAAGAATGTCCTTCCTCAAATTAGGAGACCAAAACTGTACACAATACTCCAGGTGTGGCCTCACCCAAGGCCCTGTACAACTGTAGTAACACCTCCCTGCCCCTGTACTCAAATCCCCTCGCTATGAAGGCCAACATGCCATTTGCTTTCTTAACCGCCTGCTGTACCTGTATGCCAACCTTCAATGACTGATGTACCATGACACCCAGGTCTCGTTGCACCTCCTTTTCCTAATGTGTCACCATTCAGATAATAGTCTGTCTCTCTGTTTTTACCACCAAAGTGGATAACCTCACATTTATCCACATGATACTTCATCTGCCATGAATTTGCCCACTCACCTAACCTATCCAAGTCACTCTGTAGCCTCATAGCATCCTCCTCGCAGCTCACACTGCCACCCAACTGAGTGTCATCCGCAAATTTGGAGATACTACATTTAATCTCCTCATCTAAATCATTAATGTACAATGTAAACAGCTGGGGCCCCAGCACAGAACCTTGCGGTACCCCACTAGTCACTGCCTGCCATTCTGAAAAGTACCCATTTACTCCTACTCTTTGCTTCCTGTCTGACAACCAGTTCTCAATCCACGTCAGCACACTACCCCCAATCCCATGTGCTTTAACTTTGCACATTAATCTCTTGTGTGGGACCTTGTCGAAAGCTTTCTGAAAGTCCAAATACACCACATCAACTGGTTCTCCCGTGTCCACTCTACTGGAAACATCCTCAAAAAATTCCAGAAGATTTGTCAAGCATGATTTCCATTTCACAAATCCATGCTGACTTGGACCTATCATGTCACCTCTTTCCAAATGCGCTGCTATGACATCTTTAATAATTGATTCCATCATTTTACCCACTATCGATGTCAGGCTGACCGGTCTATAATTCCCTGTTTTCTCTCTCCCTCCGTTTTTAAAAAGTGGGGTTACATTGGCTACCCTCCACTCGATAGGAACTAATTCAGAGTCTATGGAATGTTGTAAAATGACTGTCAATGCATCCGCTATTTCCAAGGCCACCTCCTTAATTACTCTGGGATGCAGTCCATCAGGCCCTGGGGATTTATCAGCCTTCAATCCCATCAATTTCCCCAACACAATTTCCTGACTAATAAGGATTTCCCTCAGTTCCTCCTTCTTACTAGACCCTCTGACCCCTTTTATATCCGGAAGGTTGTTTGTGTCCTCCTTAGTGAATACCGAACGAAGTACTTGTTCAATTGGTCTGCCATTTCTTTGTTCCCCGTTATGACTTCCCCTGATTCTGACGTTTGTCTTTACTAACCTTTTTCTTTTTACATATCTATAGAAGCTTTTGCAGTCCGTCTTAATGTTACCTGCAAGTTTCCTCTTGTACTCTATTTTCCCTGCCCTAATCAAACCCTTTGTCCTCCTCTGCTGAGTTCTAAATTTCTCCCAGTCCCCGGGTTCACTGCTACTTCCTTGGCTTTAATATTATCCCTGATTTCCCTTGATAGCCACTGTTGAGCCACCTTCCTTCTTTTATTTTTACGCCAGACAGGGATGTACAATTGTTGTAGTTCATCCATGCGGTCTCTAAATGTCTGCCATTGTCATCCTTAAGTATCATTCGCCAATCTATCCTAGTCAATTCATGCCTCATACCTTCAAAGTTACCCTTCTTTAAATTCTGGACCATGGTCTCTGAATTAACTGATTCATTCTCCATCCTAATGTAGAATCCCACCATATTATGGTCACTCTTCCCCAAGGGGCCTCGCACAACAAGATTACTAATTAATCCTCTCTCATTACACAACACCCAGTCTAAGATGGCCTCCCCCTTAGTTGGTTCCTCGACATATTGGTCTAGAAAACCATCCCTTATGCACTCCAGGAAATCCTCCTCCACCGTATTGCTTCCAGTTTGGTTAGCCCAATCTATGTGCATATTAAAGTCACCCATGATAACTGCTGCACCTTTATTGCATGCACCCCTAATTTCCTGTTTGATGCCCTCCCCAACATCACTACTACTGTTTGGAGGTCTGTACACAACTCCCACTAACGTTTTATGCCCTTTGGTGTTCTGCAGCTCTACCCATATAGATTCCACATCATCCAAGCTAATGTCCTTCCTAACTATTGCATTAATCGTCTCTTTAACCAGCAATGCTAGCCCACCTCCTTTTCCTTTTATTCTATCCTTCCTGAATGTTGAATACGCTTGGATGTTGAGTTCCCAACCCTGATCATCCTGGAGCCACGTCTCCGTAATCCCAATCACATCATATCTGTTAACATCTATTTGCACAGTTAATTAATCCACCTTATTACGGATACTCCGTGCATTAACACACAAAGCCTTCAGGCTTGTTTTTTTAACACCCTTTGTTCTTTTAGAATTATGATGTAATGTGGCCCTTTTTGTTTCTTGCCTTTGTTTACTCGGCCTTCCATTATTGCTTTTTACATTTCTACCATCTGTTTCTGACTCCATATTACTTCGCCCTGTCTCGCTGCATAGGTTCCCATCCCCCTGCCATATTAGTTTAAACACTCCCGAACTGCATTAGCAAATGTTACCCCCAGGACATCAGTTCCAGTCCTGCCCAAGTGCAAACCGTCCCTTTTGTACAGGTCCCACTTTCCCCAGAACTGGTTCCAATGTCCCAGGAATTTGAATCCCTCCCTCTTGCACCACTGCTCAAGCCACGTATTTATTCTAACTATCCTGCTCCCTCTACTCTGATTAGCACGTGGCACTGGTAGCAATCCAGAGATTACTACCTTTTGAGGTCCTACTTTTTAATTTAACTCCTAGCTCCCTAAATTCAGCTCGAACCTGTGCTTCCATTGAGCGTTGAATCACTGAATAACTCTTGGTATTTCTTATTGATATGTGATATATGTGTAATTGGTGAATTGAACTCACTCATTTTGCATGTCCTATGCTTTATAGAACAAGGATGAAGGTGTCCTAAACAGTATCACAGTTATGACAGCTATGGGAGTGGCAAGACTTGTGCGCACTTGTGAGGCTCACCATTTACTGCATTGCTTGCGATTAAACAAGTTTGTAATGGATTAAAATATGCTTCACACACCCTTCTGGTACTCTCTCTGCACTGCACAGACCTCCATGACAGGATGTTCCATGTTTACATTCCAGCAGTTTACATTCCAGTTTAAATATTTCTGGGGCGTGGGGAAATATAGCATCCTCCCTGGCCAGGCAATTCTTCGGTCTCACTCACCTCCCTGCCCCTTCCTTCCCTTGCTCCCCTCCCCTCGCACCCTGCTCATCTCCCCCACTCCCATCCCTTCCTTCCATCACATCCCCACCCTCCCATTCCATTCCCTCTGGTCCCTCTCCCCTCCCTCTTCCCCCCCCCCTCCATCTCTCTGCCACTCGCCCTCCCTCCCTCTTCTGCTCCCACTCCTCCCCTCCCTCTCCCCCTCCTGTCCCCTCCCCTCCATCCTTCTCTTCTCCCTATCCCTCCCTCCCCTCGCTATATACTTCGCTTTTCCTCCTCTCTCCTCTTCCCTCCCTTCTCTCTCCCCATCCTTTCCTTCCCTCTACCCCTTCCCTCCTCTCCACCTCTCCCCCTCCATCTCATCCCTCTCTCTTTCCCTCTCACCCACCATCTCATCCCTCTTTCCCTTTCCTCCTTACTTCTCCTCCCCCTCTTCCCTTCCTCCCCCTCTTTCCCCTCCTCTCCCTCTTTCCCCTCCTCTCCCTCTCCCTGTCCTTCTTCCTCTCCTCCCCTCTCCCCCTTCCAGTTCTCTCCCTCTCCCACTCCCTCCTCCATCTCTCTCCCCACTTTTCACTGCTCCGTCTTTAGCTTTGTGAAAACGGCATTTTGCTGCCTAGCACACCATTGCATTGAATTGAATGTCATGAAGTTGCTGTATTTGCCTGGTCGATTCAAACTAAACTCACCACAAAATATTATGTCAAGTCATTTCAAGTTGTAAGTACCCTTTTAATAACGTGATATGATAATTACTGCAAACCAACCTCTCCGGCACTGAAAATTAACTATTTGGGAGTTTCATTCCTTCAGGTTTTTCATTATTGTTGGAGATTTTTTAAAAAGATCAAATTTGAAATTTTTATTTTTTTTATTTTCCCTTTCTGTCATTTATTTTCCAACTCTCTCTTAATCCATTCTTTCTTTCCTTCTCTTTATTTCTCTTTCTGTACCTGATTATGAATTGAGTTCACCCACTCTAATTTACACTTCCTCCTCAGTTCTTGCTCTGTTTTTTTCAGCCCATAGGATATACGGCACAGAAACAGGCCATTCGGCCCAACAGCATGCTGCCGTTTATGCCTCCTCCCGTCTTTCCTCATCTAAATCTATCAGCATAAACCTCTATTCCCTTTTTCCACATATGCATATCTTGCCTCCCCTTAAATGCATCGATACTATTCTCTTCAACCATTCCCTGTGGTAGTGAGTTCCACATTTTCACCACTCTCTGGGTAAAAAAGCTTCTTCTGAATTCCCAATTTGATTTCTTGGTGACTATCTTATATTATTGGCCTCCAGTTTAGCTCTTCCTCACAAGTGGAAACATAGAAACATAGAAAATATGTGCAGGAGTAGGCCATTCGGCCCTTCGAGCCTGCACCACCATTCAATATGATCATGGCTGATCATGCAAATTCAGTACCCCATTCCTGCTTTCTCTCCATACCCCTTGATCCCTTTAGCCATAAGGGCCACATCTAACTCCCTTTTGAATATCTCTAATAAACTAATGAATACCTCAACAACTTTCTGTGGTAGACAATTCCACAGATTCACAATTCTCTGAGTGAAAACATTTCTCCTCATCTCGGTCCTAAATGGCTTACCTCCTGCATCTAACTTGTCCAATCCCCTAACCTTTGCTGCACTCCCTCAATAGCAAGAATGTCCATCCTCAGATTAGGAGACCAAAACTGCATACAATACTCAAAGTGTGGTCTCACCAAGGCCCTGTGCAACTGCAGTAATACCTCCCTGCTCCTATACACAAATCCCCTCGCTATGAAGGCCAGCATGCCATTTGCTTTCTTTACTGCCTGCTTATACCTGCATGCCTACTTTCAATGACTGATGTACCATGATACCCAGGTCCCGTTGCACCTCCCCTTTTAATAATCTGTCACCATTCAGATATTTTTGTCACCTGTTTTTGTCACCAAAGTGGATAACCTCACACTTATCCACATTATACTGCATCTGCCATGCATTTGCCCACTCACCTAACCTGTCCAAGTCACCCTGCAGCCTCCTAGCATCCTCCTCACAGCTCACACTGCCACCCAGCTTAGTGTCATTCTCTCTCTGTTTTGTTAATTCAAAAGAGCAGTCTCACCATACAGACTTTTTCTTTTCAAAATGAAGTAGTTGAAGAAAATCACAATCCATTTTAACTTTAAAAAAAAAAAAAAATGGGCATTGAAAGAATGAAAAATTATATCTTATTGGACAATGCGAGGCATTAGAATTCGCATCTGTGGACAGTCATCAACACAGGGTGCTTCAGCAATCTTTTAATTCAACCGTGCAAGTTAATTCAGCTAATTCACACTGTCGGCAATTAGATGTAATTAGCACTAACCATTTAAAGTAAATAATAAGTTACCCACGGATTAGCAATTTGATGATGATGAGTGGGTAAATTCACTGCATGCTTTAATAATAAACCATTTGAAGGATGAGAGGGGATCTCATAGAAACATATAAGATTCTGACGGGACTGGACAGGTTAGATGCGGGAAGAATGTTCCCGATGTTGAAGTCCAGAACCAGGGGACATAGTCTTGGGATAAGGGGTAGGCCATTTAGGACTGAGATGAGTAGAAACTTCTTCACTCATTAACCTGTCGAATTCCCTACCGCAGAGAGTTGTTGATGCCAGTTCATTGGATATATTCAAGAGGGAGTTAGATATGGCCCGTATGGCTAAAGAGATCAAGGGGTATGGAGAGAAAGCAGGAAAGGGGTACTGAGGGAATGATCAGCCATGATCTTATTGAATGGCGGTGCAGGCTCGAAGGGCCGAATGGCCTACTTCTGCATCTATTTTCTGTGTTTCTATTGACCATTCCTGGTCTCTGCGAGATTAGCTAATCTCAGTTTGGGTGGTAGTTCAGGTGCTGCAGTTGGCATCAGCAATCCTGAGGAATGGAGGAGGAAAATCAGCAAACTTCCCAATCCTGATCACTATCCAGTGACATCTCAACTGGAAGTGAATGTGTGTAGCCGTTGGATGCGAACAGGATCAGGGTTGGCTCTGAAGCACTATCAGTACTCATTGTCTAGATTCATACCCGAAGAATAGGCACTTGGATGAGGTAAAGTGTGAAACCCGACCTCAGCAAGGGGCAGTGCCTACTAGTTCTGGTAGAAGAAAACTAGCGGCAAAGAAAATAGATTTACATGGGGAATAAAGTTCATTTTTCTTCAAACAAAACTGAATGTCATTCATGCACTGTCGTTTAACCCATATGCAAGATACAACTAACCGCATGCTGGGTGAATTTGTCAAATCACAATAAGCTTTGATTTAGCACCACAATGTATCTGTCCTTATTTTGCTGGTTCAATTTTGATTTGATTTGATTTTTTTCCCACCTTATTTTATTATTAGTCGAAGATGCCTTAGACCTTTAGAAAGACAGTGTGGTGTGGACAGAGCCTTGAGTAGTGAGTCTGGCTCGGGCAGGTATGGCAATTGGGGTCTAAGGTGGCTGAACGAATTCCTTTTTTTCCCTCTGGTCACCACTAGATTGTGGTGTCAGCTTTTCTGTGGTGTGCAGAAAGTGGCTTCAGGCTCTAACCCTAGTGGAGGCAAGACCAGTCAGGAAATGAGGGGAGGGAATGAATGGGCCTTGGACTAATAGGGTTAGAGCATGCTTTCACATGAGGCAAATGGCAAGAACACTAAAAACCAGTATGGTGATCTTTGATCATAAAGAAACCTAAAGGGGAAAAAATGGCTTGGTTCCCCTTGTCTGTTTTATTTATTCATTTAGCAAAATTTGATTTTCAAAAATATTTTGTGATTATGACATGGCCAATAACTCAGAGTACAAGTCAGACTTGTTGCCTTTTGCCTACCTGTGTTTTTTCTTCATCTTTTGTTGTAGTTTCTGCTGAAGTAATGGTGCTGCAGAATTGTCAACTCATGGAAATCAAGCTGTCTTTTTGTTTCTTGGTACCATCTGCTACTCATTGTGTAATGTAGGAAGGTGGGAATCCAGTCCGTAGATCACCTACCTCTCAGCAGGATGGTGACATAGTGACACACTGCAGACCTGGGCAAGCCTCCCTCAAACAGTCAGAATGTTTTAAAATGTCTTTAATCGTTTAATGCGGGAGGGGGGAATCTAGTCAAGTTTTCGATCCTGTTGTCAAGAGCATTTTGCAAAGGTGAATCACAGACTAGCATTGATATTTGTCTCTAGTTCTCCCAGTTATTTGACAGAAAAATATATCCTATTAATTGGCAAGAAATGTTTTTTTAAAATGTACTCAGTTGAACTCCTCCAGTACCAAAGATGCCATTTGGTTTTTCTGCAATCTACAGCACTGGAATGGTACCAGATGGCAGAAGGGTTGCAGAAAACTGCATTATATTAGAACAGTACAGTAAGTTACTGTGCATGACTGATTGGAATTTACATTTTTTTACATACTCAAATATTTTATGATTTTTTGGGTGATGATTTTATACTAGTTGGGGCAATTAATTGCAATTTTTTTTTAATCGCTTTCTCTTTGTTAACTGTGAGCATTTAGAATCTGCTTTACTGCATCCATTTGTCAACTTAATAACCCTTTTTTTTAAACCCAAAGTTGATGTAGCTGTTTGTAGGTCTTTAATCTGTGTCCCCTGTGTTCCGTTGCCCCAGCATGCCAGAACTAAGCCGCACTGGAAGCCGTGACAAGAAAGGTGGACAGCAAACATCAAGGTAATGCAAAGCAAGTCAGTACTCTGTCTGGTCACTGAAGAGTTTGCTTTTATCAGTGTACTTGATCATAGTATCATAGGAACAGGAGTAAGCCATTCAGCCCCTCGCGTCTGTTCCGTCATTCAATTAGATCATGACTGATCTGTACATAACATAAGAAATAGGAGCAGGAGTTGGCCATTTGGCCCCTCCAACATTTAACAAGATCATGGCTGATCTGATCTTGGGCTCAACTCCACTTCCCTGCCCGCTCCCCATAACCCTTTACTCCCTTATCGTTCAAAAATCTGTCTATCTCCACCTTAAATATATTCAATGACCCAGCCTCCACAGCTCTGTATCTTAACTCCATCTGTCCACATTGGTTCTGTAACCCTTAATAACCTTGCCTAACAAAAATCTATCATAGAATCATAGAAATTTACAGCACGGAAGGAGGCCATTTTGGGCCATTGTTGTCCGCATCAGCCGACTAAGCTATCCAGCCGAATCCCACTTTCCAGCTCTTGGTCCGTAGCCCTGTAGGTTACGGCACTTCAAGTGCACATCCAAGTACTTTTTAAATGTGGTGAGGGTTTCTGCCTCTACCACCCTTTCAGGCAGTGAGTTCCAGATCCCCACCACCCTCCTGGGTGAAGAAATTGCACCTCCCCCCAATTTAAATCTATGCCCCGTGATTATTGACCCCTCTGCCAAGGGAAATAGGTCCTTCATATCCACTCTATCTAGACCCCTCATAATTTTATAAACATCAATCAGGTCTCCCCTCAGCTTCCTCTGTTCCAAAGAAAACAGACCCAATCTTTCCTCATAGCCAAAATTCTCCAGTCCAGGTAACATTCTTGTAAATCTCCTCTGCACCGTTTCCAGTGAAATCACATAGAAACATAGAAAATAGGTGCAGGAGCAGGCCATTCAGCCCTTCTAGCCTGCACCGCCATTCAATGAGTTCATGGCTGAACATGAAACTTCAGTACCCCCTTCCTGCTTTCACGCCATACCCCTTGATCCCCTGAGTAGTAAGGACTTCATCTAACTTCCTTTTGAATATATTTAGTGAATTGGCCTCAACTATTTTCTGTGGTAGAGAATTCCACAGGTTCACCACTCTCTGGGTGAAGAAGTTTCTCCTCATCTCGGTCCTAAATGGCTTACCCCTTATCCTTAGACTGTGACCCCTGGTTCTGGACTTCCCCAACATTGGGAACATTCTTCCTGCATCCAATCTGTCCAAACCCGTCAGAATTTTAAACGTTTCTATGAGGTCCCCTCTCACTCTCCTGAACTCCAGTGAATACAAGCCCAGTTGATCCAGTCTTTCTTGATAGGTCAGTCCCACCATCCCGGAAATCAGTCTGGTGAATCTTCGCTGCACTCCCTCAATAGCAAGAATGTCCTTCCTCAAGTTAGGAGACCAAAACTGTACACAATACTCCAGGTGTGGCCTCACCAAGGCCCTGTACAACTGTAGCAACACCTCCCTGCCCCTGTACTCAAATCCCTCGCTATGAAGGCCAACATGCCATTTGCTTTCTTAACCGCCTGCTGTACCTGCATGCCAACCTTCAATGACTGATGTACCATGACACCCAGGTCTCGTTGCACCTTCCCTTTTCCTAATCTGTCACCATTCAGATAATAGTCTGTCTCTCTGTTTTTACCACCAAAGTGGATAACCTCACATTTATCCACATGATACTTCATCTGCCACGCATTTGCCCACTCACCTAACCTATCCAAGTCACTCTGCAGCCTCATAGCATCCTCCTCGCAGCTCACACTGCCACCCAACTTAGTGTCATCCGCAAATTTGGAGATACTACATTTAATCCCCTCGTCTAAATCATTAATGTACAATGTAAACAGCTGGGGCCCCAGCACAGAACCTTGCGGTACCCCACTAGTCACTGCCTGCCATTCTGAAAAGTACCCATTTACTCTTACTCTTTGCTTCCTGTCTGACAACCAGTTCTCAATCCACGTCTGCACACTACCCCCAATCCCATGTGCTTTAACTTTGCACATTAATCTCCTGTGTGGGACCTTGTCGAAAGCCTTCTGAAAGTCCAAATGTACCACATCAACTGGTTCTTCTTTGTCCACTTTACTGGAAACATCCTCAAAAAATTCCAGAAGATTTGTCAAGCATGATCTCCCTTTCACAAATCCATGCTGACTTGGACCTATCATGTCACCATTTTCCAAATGCGCTGCTATGACATCCTTAATAATTGTTTCCATCATTTTACCCACTACCGATGTCAGGCTGACCGGTCTATAATTCCCTGCTTTCTCTCTCCCTCCGTTTTTAAAAAGTGGGGTTACATTGGCTACCCTCCACTCGATAGGAACTGATCCAGAGTCAATGGAATGTTGTAAAATGACTGTCAATGCATCCGCTATTTCCAAGGCCACCTCCTTAAGTACTCTGGGATGCAGTCCATCAGGCCCTGGGGATTTATCGGCCTTCAATCCCATCAATTTCCCCAACACAATTTCCCGACTAATAAAGATTTCCCTCAGTTCCTCCTCCTTACTAGACCCTCTGACCCCTTTTATATCTGGAAGGTTGTTTGTGTCCTCCTTAGTGAATACTGAACCAAAGTACTTGTTCAATTGGTCTGCCATTTCTTTGTTCCCCGTTATGACTTCCCCTGATTCTGACTGCAGGGGACCTACGTTTGTCTTTACTAACCTTTTTCTCTTTACATTTCTATAGAAACTTTTGCAATCCACCTTAATGTTCCCCTGCAAGCTTCTTCTCGTACTCCATTTTCCCTGCCCTAATCAAACCCTTTGTCCTCCTCTGCTGAGTTCTAAATTTCTCCCAGTCCCCAGGTTCGCTGCTATTTCTGGCCAATTTGTATGCCACTTCCTTGGCTTTAATACTATCCCTGATTTCCCTAGATAGCCACGGTTGAGCCACCTTCCCTTTTTTATTTTTACGCCAGACATGAATGTACAATTGTTGTAATTCATCCATGCGGTCTCTAAATGTCTGCCATTGCCCATCCACAGTCAACCCCTTAAGTATCATTCGCCAATCTATCTTAGCCAATTCACGCCTC